>NC_090822.1:114080028-114389633 GCF_000390325.3 Nicotiana tomentosiformis
GATGTGATGTACAAGGAAAGGAATTCAGCCGGTTGCTTCTTTGAGAAAGTGTTCATGTGCTAGCAGGGCCTTGAAGTTTGATCATAATTGGGAACAAGTCAGAGTGGGTGACTCTCAACAATGGCCCTTGTGGGTTCAAAAATGTAAAGTGTGGTGCCTAAGGATTTCGAGTCAGTAGTATGGTTAAGTATCGAGCTTTTGCAGTGGTTTATGAAAGGGGCTTGGAGTGTTCTACATTATCTTCTGTCTGCGGTGTGGCATTGGAGGGAAAGGAGAAAATAACTTCGGATTCATAGAGGGATTTTCAAAATGGGTATACCAGTTGAAAATGCGAATAGGCGCATAAGAAGGGTATAGGATGGCTCGTGGGTTTTGGAGACAACGTGGTCTCGTGAAATAAGGCCATTTATGATGAGTGCAGATTTGGGTTCATGATGTTTTAAATGGAGCTATTATTATTATTCCTAAGGTAAGTCCGGATTATATTAGAAGAAGTCGGATCGGTTACCAATGGTTGAATTAGTCTGACGGCAGAAATGATCAGTTCCTTCAGCGTGTTGAGTTATGCATGTGATTTGTGGAAGTGCGCGCGAGGCTTGACGGCTGCCATAATTGATTTATTTGGAGACATTCGATTATTAAGGCATGTTATGTGTAGATGGGTCCCGAGAGAGTTATGGAGGTTTAGACCACTGCTTGAGGATTGTATTTTCTGCGGTTGTAGGAATTCAATCGCGTGTTGCAATGGTTCTCCTGAAATGAGTTAAGTAAAAGGTTGCTATATGATGGGGTGTTCATTCTATTAGTGGATCAGAAGTTATGATGAAATTCTTGTACTCTCACGTATTGGTATGTTAGGTGTAGTGAGCGGCATGAGAATTGGAAGTTGAGGATCAAGGTTGCAGTTGATGTCGACAAGTATGTCAAGAGCTCGGATGAGCAGGAAAGAATTTAGATGTTTAGAGTAAGCTGGTATTGTCTTTAGCGTCACTGAGATCGGTGTCATGTAGAAGAGGCTTTGTGTATGGACTTGCAGATTTTTGACTCACTCTACATAATTAGAACAGCTGGTGGTATGGATGTGCGGACCTTGCTACCTGAGCAGAATAGTCGTGGGAGCATGCCCCACGGGGAGATTTGTATAAGTGTGACATGTCAGTCACTTGATTGTTAAAGATTGAGACTGAATGTGGAGGTCATGGTAATATCGCAAGTGCGAGAGTTTATGCCTGAGAGGCATTCTATTCCTTGGGCTGTGGACTATGTGAGTTCATTTCGGATTTGATGGTTGTTCTTATGAGTCGTGAATAGGTCATTATGGGTCCTTGAAGGGTTATTAGCCCAGTGCGGTACGATCAGAATCGTCTTGAGGTCTGTGGATGGATCTAAATGTGAATGTGGGATCTATATCAGACCGGATGTGTTCATTTCAGCATAGCGTTGTTTTCGAATGGGTCTTCGGGCCTTGGATGATATTTCTATTATCGGCCCTTCCGTGTAGTCTCTATTGTGCCATGTGGGTTATGAGGCAGTTTGATTATTCGCACTCGTATTGAGATCCCGTATAGTTTGTGGTGTTATGTGAGCAGGATAGCTCTCGAGATGCAGATCATGTATCGCACCTTAGTTGTGACTGAGTTTTTTAGCGCGTGACGCTACCCGTCTTCCCAGGATTTATATTATGCACTTGGCGTGCTTATGGTTGATATTCGGGCATTTCGTGAGTATAAGCGTTACAACTCGATGTGTGTTTTCTTTAGATTATTATGTGTGGATCAGGTGGCACGCCGCCACAGATATATTGTTTGGATCGGGTGGCATACCGCCACGGGTATCATGGTTGGATCGGGTTGCACGCCGTAACGGTATCATGTGTGGATCGGATTGCATGCTGCAACAGTGTGTTATTGAGTACAGTTTTCCATATCTTTTATTGTGTGTTTTGCTTCTCGTTTCCTGAGGAAGGTTCATAACATCTTTTCGGTTATTTAAATTAGTTACATGGGTTGAGTAGATCTTTCCAGAGTTCGTTTCCTTATGTATCACATTCGAGTTTGTAGCTTGTTGGCGCATTGTGGCATCATATGACACTTTTGGCAGTATCTGAGGTAGCTTACTGCCTGAGTAGCTTGTACTGGGTGAGACGAGATTATTGGACTTGGAATCAGTGCGATCAGATTTATATGAAGCATATTAAAGAGTAAATATTGTTATTCAGTCCAGAATGAGGTAATGGTTCTTGTCGGGAGGAGAGATTTCATAAATTGTGATTCGGCAAGTGGTTATGAGTTCTACACGTCTTCTCTGTCGTGTCAGTATTGTGAGAGTTAAAGCAAGGCTTAATTGGTCGTGAGGTACACTACGGGCTTCGGTCAGTGAAAATTTTAGTTGTTGTGCTTTGGAAAGATTGCCTTGGGCAAATGAGTCACGCGGTGCATGGTAAGAATTCATTAAGGGTATAAAATCGTGTTTGGTGCAGTGTGTAGTGATTAATGCGGTGTTCGTATGTTGGAAACATGCCTAGTAGAGAATTCTGGATGTTGAAATTTGTCACTAAGGCTTATTTGACTAAATAAAAGGGAGAATCTTCAGATTGACTCGAGCTAATATGCCCAACTGGGTTGTGGTGGCACGGATAGGTGCACGAGTTATTGAACAGTGATTTCAGACAACTCCAGAGCAATTCTTGGCACGTTCGAGGATGAACGTATGTTTAAGTGGGGGAGAATGTAACGACCGACTGGTCGTTTTGAGCTTTAGTGCGTCGTTCGGCGGTTTGAGGCCTTGAGTAGCTTCACTTCAGGTATTATGAATTGCACGTATGGTCGGAATTGAATTTCGGGAAGTTCGGAGTTAGTTTGGGAAGAAAATTCTAATTTCGGAAGCTTTAAGTTGAAGGGATTGACTAGGTTTGAATTCTGAGTAAACGACCTCGGAATCAGGATTTGAAGGTTCTGACAGGTTCGTATGAGGATTTTGGACTTGGGCGTATATCCGGATCGGATTTTGGATGACCCGAGAGCGTTTCGGCGCTTATTGTGGAACGCTGGCGTTTTGGAAGAATTTTATAAATTTGGGTTTAAGTGCATTTCGATGTTATTGATGTCCGTTTGGGATTCCGAGTCTGGGAATAGCTCCGTATAGTGATTCTGGTATTGGGAGCGCGTTCCAGATGTGGATTTGGAGGTCCGTAGGTCATTTCGGGGTCATTTGGCGAAAGTTAGAAATTTGAAGGTTTTTGAGAAGTTTAACCGGGAGTGGACTTTTTGATATCAGGGTCGGATTCTGATTCCTGAAGTTGGAGTAGGTCCGTAATGTCGAATGTGACTTGTGTACAAAATTTGAATTCAATCGGACGGGATTTGATAGGTTTCGGCATCGAATGTAGAAGTTTGAACTTCTAAAGTTCATTAAGCTCAAATTGGGGTGCGATTCATGATTTTGATGTTGTTTGATGTGATTTAAAAGCTCGAAAGAGTCCGTTTTATGATTTCAAACTTGATGGTATGTTTGGATGGGGCCTCGGGGGGACCCCAATGCCGTTCGGATGCTGCGCGGATTGCGATGGAAACTCAAAAGGGCTGCTGGTTGCATCAGTTCTGGTGTAACCGCACATGCGAGCTTTGGGCCCCAGGTGCGAGGGTTCGGTCGCAGAAGCGGCTCTGAAGCGTTTGGCCAGGGACCGCAGGTGCAAAATTTCGTGCGCACCCGCAGGTGCGAGGAGGAAAGGCGAAGGTGCGCGACTGGGCGCAGAAGCGGCATGCTTGCCGCAAAAGCGGGCTCCCGTCCGCAAAAGCGGTCCTCCCTTGTAACGACCCGGCCGGTCGTTTCGAGAGTTATAACCCTGTTTTCCCCATTCCTACTTCTTTTTGTGTTATTCAGCTATATTATGTTATATCGGGTTAGTTGGTTCGAGTCCGGAAGGAACTCGGGGTGAAATGAGACACTTAGTCTCATAATTGAAAATTTTAAGTTAGAAAAGTAGAGCGGATATGGACCTATATGTAAACAACCTCGGATTTGAATTTTGATGATTCCAATAGCTCCATATGGTGATTTCGGGCTTAGGAGCATGTCCAGAATATTATTTGGAAGTCCGTAGAGGAATTAGGCTTGAAATGCCGAAAGTTTTATTTTTGAGAAGTTTGACCGGGGGGTTGACTTTTTGATATCGGGGTCAGAATCTGATTCTAAAAATTGGAATACCTCTGTTATGTCATTTAGGACTTGTGTGCAAAATTTGAGGTCAATCGGACGTGATTTGATAGGTTCCGGAGTTGTTTGTGGAAATTAGAAATTTCAAAGTTCATTAGGCTTGAATTGGGGTGTAATTCATGATTTTAGCATTGTTTGAGGTGATTTGAGGATTCGACTAAGTTCGTATGATGTTTTAGGACTTGTTGGTATATTTGATTGTGGTCCCGAGGGCCTCGGGTGAGTTTCAAATAGTTAACGGATCAAAATTTAACTAGAACAACTGCTGCAATTTCCTTCTGTTGGAAATTGCTTCTGCCCAGACCGAGCTCAGGGTCGATGGCCACGATCGAAGCCCAGATCGAGTTCAGGGTCGAGGGTCACGATCGAAGGCATGATCGAGACCAGGGTCGAGGGTCACGATCGAAGGCATGATCGAGCCCAGGGTTGAGGGTCACGATCAAAGGCATGATCGAGACCAGGATCGAAGGCCAAGATCGAGGGCCAAGATCGAGGCAGAACCGAGGATGTCTGGGCAGAATTATAAAAACAGGGACTTCGTCCCATTTGCCATTTTTGACGAATTGGAGCTTGGGGAGAGGCAATTTTTGATATATTTTTCAAGGAAAAAACTTGAGGTAAGTCCCTTGTGATCATTTCTACTCCATAATATTGAATTATCATCGAGTAATCCGACTAGATTACATGATTTTGAGGTGTAAATCAGAGATTGAAACTTAGAAATTTGGAAATAAGATTTGTAGATTTGAGGGTCGAGTTGAGGTCGGATTTTGGTAAAATTGGTATAGGTAGACTCGTGGTTGGATGGGCTTTCAGATTTTGTAACTTTTGTCGGGTTCCGAGACGTGGGCCCCACAGGCAATTTTTGAGCCAATTTCGGGTTTTGGTCTAATTTTGAAGCTTTTCTTGTGGAATTCATTCCATTAGCGTATATTGATGGTATTATACTGATTGTGAATAGATTTGGAGCATTTGAAGGCCGAGTCCAGAGGCAAGAGCATTGCGGGTAGAGATTTGACCGGTTTGAGGTAAGTAGCGATTGTAAATCTAGTCCTGAGGGTATGAAACCCGGATTTTTGTATCATTCTACTATTTTTAGTGACGCACATGCTAGGTGACGGGCGTGTGGGCATGCACTATTGGGGATTTGTGACTTGGTCCGCCCCGTAGCAACTGTAAAGTTGCATACTTTGTTGAAACCATTGATACTTATATGTTAGAAAGATTTTATGTAAATTGGGTTGAATGCCATGTTTGGGCCTTGCGCCAATGCTGTTTGGACCCTTAGGGCTGTTTCTTACCATCCTCTCATTGTTTTCGATTGAAAATCTATACTCAGTCATGTTTATACTTGTTTACCGCATAACTCAGTTTTATGACGCTATTTTGATGTATATAAATATTTTGGGCCGAATGCCCTGTTTTACTGAAATGCCCGAGAGGCTTGAGTTACTTATGACTGAGTGAGGCCGAGGGCCTGATTTGTGAGGATGAGTGTGGATCGGGGTTGCCCGCCTGCAGCATACTTGTTACTGAGTGAGGCCGAGGGCCTGATTTGTGAGGATGAGTGTGGATCGGGGTTGCCCGCCTGCAGCATACTTTATTATTATCGCACGTGAGTTGTCCGTGCAGATTATAGTGCTTGGGCTAAAGGAGCCCCTCCAGAGTCTGTACACACCCCCAGTAAGAGCAGGTACCTACTGAGTGCGAGTGCCGAGTGCTGAGTGACTGGGAGGCATGAGTGATTGTGAGGTATGCCCGAGTGGCAAGAGTGATTGTGAGGTATGCCCGAGTGGCACGAGTGACTGTGAGGTTGGCCCGAGTGGCTGTTTATGATTTCATCATTTTTGCTCACCTTTGCATTGAGCCTTTGTTTGAAAAACTATTGGAAAATAAAAATGATTTTTATTGGAACTGGGTTTAAACGAGATGTTTGATTCAAATCCTGATTTTTAAGAGCATGTGGTATTTTACTGAGATTTCCTGATATGAACGTTATATGTTTTATTGCTCGTCACTACTGCTCAGTCTTTATTTATTGTTGTTACTTACTGAGTTGGCGTACTCACGTTACTCCCTGCACCTTGTGTGCAGATCCAGGTGTAGCTGGACACAGTAGCGGTTATTGAGTGTTCTGGTTGCAGATTTTCTTGGAGATAGCAAGGTAGTTGTTTGGCGATCGCAGCCCCTGCTCTTCTCCCTCTTATCTTCCTCTAGTTATATTTAGCTATTTTCCGGGCTGAGTTAGCCTCGATATTGTTAGCCAGATTGTAGTATATGCTCATGACTAGTGACACCCCGATGTCGGGCTTTTCTTTTTCGCACTTCTGTTTTTCTTTGATTTGAACTCTTTAAATGAAGGTTTATGCTAAATAACCTTAAAATTATCTTTAAAACGAAGATATCAGTTTGTTTTGGAAATGAGTCGGCTTGCCTAGTTCCACGATAGGCGCCATCACGACAGGGGTTAGTTTTGGGTCGTGACAGATTGGTATCAGAGCCTAGGTTACATAGGTCTCACGAGTCATGAGCGGGTTTAGTAGAGTCTTGCAGATCGGTACGGAGACGTCTGTACTTATCTTCTGGAGGCTGCAGAACCCTTAGGAAAACTTCACATTCTTGTGTTCTATCGTGCGAAAATGATTCTGCTTGAGACATAACTCTTTGAATTCCTTCCACGCATCTCGTATGCGCACATGAGCGCTCGGTATCAGTTGTGCATTGCCGGCTTATGATTCTATGAACAAGGTTGAGATGTGTATTCTGTGTTATGGTGGTGGGCCAGTCTGGAGGACTTGAGGCCATGGTTAGACCGCAGCTTAGGCTCGGTAGCTTCAGTTGTAACCTATACATTTGGACTCATATGTCCGATAATGTCCCTACAAGTTGAATTGTGGCTCGATGAGCAGTAAATGGCTTTGTGGTGAGTATGACGTAACTGTTAGAAGTGTTAAGACTATGTGAATGTGACGAGAAGTGTTTTCTTTGAATGTAAAAGAAGGCCATTGGGTGCTTGGATTTTCATTCTGACGCGACGTACCGTCTCGAGTGTGAATGTTTTGAAGGATCTTTCACGTTGTTAAATTTTGGGGCAAATTAAATTCTCATGTCTGTCAATGAGTTTGAACTCAAGAAGAGTAAATGGTTGTGTAGTAATGGTGGTTGCGAATGGGTATTTTGATGTTGATGGCTCGGGAAAGATAATCTTTGAAGAGACTTAGAGTCGGTAACATTTTATTGGTTCAGGTACGACAGAGATACATTTCGATTTGATGCAGCGGTTGGGTAGCAAAATATGAGTGAAGACATGACGGGAAGTGTTTCGCGGTGGTTGAAGTACTAGCAGGTCAAGTAGGAGAAGTAGAGGTTGAGAAGTTTCTTAAAGGAGATGCTTTAACCGGAGTAAGAGTGGCAGATTAGCATATGAATTCACTAGTAGGGTAGTCATGTGCCTTGAGAAAGTGTAGAATGGTTTGGAATCATGTTAGTATGTGAATCGGCCTGCAGACTCTATTTGGAGTGATGGTTAGTGTACATAGGAAAAATTTAATATGGCAAAAAGGAGTGTGTTTGAAATGAATAGAGGGGTGGAGATCTGATTATCGTGTCAGGTGCAATATGACTTGAGTTCGGAAGGTATTATTGACGTACAGTTGAGGTCAATAGGGAAAGTGCAAACTTATACAAATGGTGGGCGAGCATGAACTCAGGAGAATTTACAGATTTAGTGGTTGTTGCACTCAGTGCAGTGTCATTGGGAGATGTCGGTAAGGAATTCCACATGTGGGTTATCTCCTGTATGCAGCTAGCGGTGACGTGATGTTGATGAAGCTTTTGTGAGGAATATTACTAGCTACCCGGTAGGAGGTCGCGTGTGTAATTTTGGCTGGAGATTCAGAATGTTCATGAAAGGCTTAATAAAAGACTTCGAGAAGTTTGGCAGGTTAACGGTGCGAGACCTTGGTAATTGAGAAGGAGAAATCCTTACGGGTTCTAATTTTATATAATTATAGCTTAAGGCTAAGTGGGGGAGTCTACTATCGACGAGTTGATTGCACGGTTATGGATCGTATTAGTTTCGGTTCGGGGTATACCGGTTAATCAGCTATGACTTGCAGAGGTCGAGATCGAGGATGACTCGGGTAAAGGAATTTCTGGACACAAATTGTATTACACTCTATGGTTATAGGAGGACCATAAAATAATTGAGTGGTTATTCACAGAGAATATAGTGTATATGGAGCGGGAATTTTCTCGGTTGCGTGGGAGTGTGGGTTACTCTTTATTCCCTTGGGTGTTGGTGTGCTAATGGGGAACATGTCATTTCGGTCTGTTTGGTCGGTTAATTCGAGAATGGTTACAATTGATTCAAGATTTATAAATATGGCTAGAAAACTGGGAGTTGCATTGAACGGTGTTGAGACTCGTGGCATCTTATATCATTGTGAATTATGCATTTCAGTATCAAGAAGGTGAAGGAAACAGTTTTAGATTCACATAAAGTCTCTTCGGAATAAGCATTTTTGGTTGTGGAAACTTTGGAATACATTAAAAAAAAGGGAATTCGGCGGCTTATAAGCATTCGGGCGGTGTGATTCTATGCTAGAGTTCGCGGGGTAAGTTTTAGTTAAGGATAGTAGTGTTCTAATAAGGAAATAAAATAGCAATTTGAAGGCAATTTGGAAAGGACTTGGGGAAATAGGACAGTTTGGAAGTAGGTTGGGGTAGCACAGTAATGGGTATGATCGGTTAATTGTGTACTTATGACATGGCTAGTATCTACATGTGCTTCGTGGCAATGCTCCAGATTTGGCAACCTGTGTGGCTTGATGAAGTTAGAGGAATTCGGTCTAGATAGCTTGATTATGTGCAAATGGATTTCAAAGTGTTCATGATGGGTTCTACCATGGTTTAAACCGGATAATTTCTACCGATGTACGGAGCGGGTTGTGTTTATGATTTTCTTCTAGAAAGAAGAAAGAAAGAGGTTTCTGACTAATAAGGTATGTAATTGCTAGTGACTCAGAGTTGATAATGGAATTCTTATGCTTGTCACATGATGGCATAATAGATGTGATGAGTTGTGCGGGAATAGGATTTACATGTACCAGGTCACAGTTCAGTTTTGAAGGGAAGGGCATAAATTCTTAGGAAGCATGAACGGTTTTCGATGACTAGGTAAATGGTATTACTATCTGGTATAGCTTGATGAGAGTGTACATTTCAGAAGGGGCAGTGTGTTTTGATTTATGGGTACTTTGCTGGTATTGCGGCACTCTCCTGTTGATCGACTATCGATATTCAAATTTTTCCAGGTGACACGGAAGAAGTTTCAAAGTATTTCTCGTGGGAGGATTGTGTATGAGAGAGGTGTTAGGCATTCGAGCGGTGGACTGTGAAGTTGTGGCCGGAGCTAGCCAGATGATAGAAGGTGTTATGATTCCGTCATTGTGGACTTTCAGAGGTTGTTTATCTATTGGTGGCTGACCATAGTTGATTCGGGGCCTATTGGTAGGCCCAATTAGGATGTGTATTCTACACCGTGCCGGATTGATTGGCTCCATACTGCTATTGTTGAAGGATGTGTCATTCGATTGATGTGAAGCTTATTCGTGCTCTGAAATGATCGATGAGTTACTCTTCTAGGCTACGAGGAGTTGGGATTCGTGGTTATATGCACATATGGTACGGTTCTATTGTGGTCTTATAGCGAAATTTGAGCGAGAATAGTATTGGAATATTGCTGTCTGGTGCACGGATTGCACGGGTTGTGGCTTTAAATTGTATTGATGTGTCATGTCACTAGAATGGTCGTGTTAGAGGAGACGAGGTCATTGGGCTTAGAATGTATGCTATCAGATTTGATTGTGGTATAATTAGGAGGATAATATCGGAAGTCGGCTTTGAAATTGTATATAGTTCTTGTAGAAGGAACGAGAGCTCCATGACCTGTTGGTCTAATGAATGGCTATGAATTTGGTATGTTTCTTTCATCATCGGTAGTGTACGAAGGTTTTTGAAAATGAGGTTTTGTCTGATATGAGTTTATTACTGGCACTGGATTGATTTGAGTCGATACTGTGATTTGAAATCATTGCTTCGAGCATTCGAGCTATGCGGTATTTGAATTTGAGTATTTGAGTTATGGTTACAGCTTTTGGTACAGATTGTTCAGACTTATACGGTATAGAGATGCAAACTTCTCATCTTATAGGAAATTTCGGATATTGAAAATTTGATTCGAAGGCTTGTGGGCTAGGTTGAATTGAGAAATTTCAGTCATGCTGTGCTATCGGACCTGTATGGAATAGGGTGACGTGGGACCACCCCCGGGTATGTGCATGTGAAAGCTACACAGCGATTTGATGGCTTTTGGAACAACTCTGGGCACGTTCGAGGACGAACGTATGTTTAAGAGGGGGAGGATGTAACGACCCGGCCGGTCGTTTTGAGAGTTATAACCCTGTTTTCCCCATTCCTACTTCTTTTTGTGTTATTCAGCTATATTATGTTATATCGGGTTAGTTGGTTCGAGTCCGGAAGGAACTCGGGGTGAAATGAGACACTTAGTCTCATAATTGAAAATTTTAAGTTAGAAAAGTAGAGCGGATATGGACCTATATGTAAACAACCTCGGATTTGAATTTTGATGATTTCAATAGCTCCGTATGGTGATTTCGGGCTTAGGAGCATGTCCAGAATATTATTTGGAAGTCCGTAGAGGAATTAGTCTTGAAATGCCGAAAGTTTTATTTTTGAGAAGTTTGACCGGGGGGTTGACTTTTTGATATCGGGGTCAGAATCTGATTCTAAAAATTGGAATACCTCTGTTATGTCATTTAGGACTTGTGTGCAAAATTTGAGGTCAATCGGACGTGATTTGATAGGTTCCGGAGTTGTTTGTGGAAATTAGAAATTTCAAAGTTCATTAGGCATGAATTGGGGTGTAATTCATGGTTTTAGCGTTGTTTGAGGTGATTTGAGGAATCGACTAAGTTCGTATGATGTTTTAGGACTTGTTGGTATATTTGGTTGAGGTCCCGAGGGCCTCGGGTGAGTTTCGGATGGTTAACGGATCAAAATTTAACTAGAACAACTGCTGCAATTTCCTTCTGTTGGAAATTGCTTCTGCCCAGAATCGAGCCCAGATCGAGCTCAGGGTCGATGGCCACGATCGAAGCCCAGATCGAGCTCAGGGTCGAGGGTCACGATCGAAGGCATGATCGAGCCCAGGGTCGAGGGTCACGATCGAAGGCATGATCGAGACCAGGATCGAAGGCCAAGATCGAGGGCCAAGATCGAGGCAGAACCGAGGATGTCTGGGCAGAATTATAAAACAGGGACTTCGTCCCATTTGCCATTTTTGACGAATTGGAGCTTGGGGAGAGGCGATTTTTGATATATTTTTCAAGGAAAAAACTTGAGGTAAGTCCCTTGTGATCATTTCTACTCCATAATATTGAATTATCATCGAATAATCCGACTAGATTATATGATTTTGAGGTGTAAATCAGAGATTGAAACTTAGAAATTTGGAAATAAGATTTGTAGATTTGAGGGTCGACTTGAGGTCGGATTTTGGTAAAATTAGTATGGGTAGACTCGTGGTTGGATGGGCTTTCGGATTTTGTAACTTTTGTCGGGTTCCGAGATGTGGGCCCCACAGACGATGTTTGAGCCAATTTCGGGTTTTGGTCTAATTTTGAAGCTTTTCTTGTGGAATTCATTCCATTAGTGTATATTGATGGTATTATACTGATTGTGAATAGATTTGGAGCATTTGAAGGCCGAGTCCAGAGGCAAGAGCATTGCGGGGTAGAGATTTGACCGGTTTGAGGTAAGTAGCGATTGTAAATCTAGTCCTGAGGGTATGAAACCCCGGATTTTTGTATCATTCTACTATTTTTAGTGACGCACATGCTAGGTGACGGGCGTGTGGGCGTGCACTGTTGGGGATTTGTGACTTGGTCCGCCCCGAAGCAACTGTAAAGTTGCATACTTTGTTGAAACCATTGATACTTATATGATTTAGAAAGATTTTATGTAAATTGGGCTGAATGCCATGTTTGGGCCTTGCGCCAATGCTGTTTGGACCCTTAGGGGCTGTTTCTTACCATCCTCTCATTGTTTTCGATTGAAAATCTATACTCAGTCATGTTTATACTTGTTTACCGCATAACTCAGTTTTATGACGCTATTTTGATGTATATAAATGTTTTGGGCCGAATGCCCTGTTTTACTGAAATGCCCGAGAGGCTTGAGTTACTTATGACTGAGTGAGGCCGAGGGCCTGATTTGTGAGGATGAGTGTGGATCGGGGCTACCCGCCTGCAGCATACTTGTTACTGAGTGAGGCCGAGGGCCTGATTTGTAAGGATGAGTGTGGATAGGGGCTGCCCGCCTGCAGCATACTTTATTATTATCGCACGTGAGTTGTCCATGCAGATTATAATGCTTGGGCTGAAGGAGCCCCTCCAGAGTCTGTACACACACCCAGTGAGCGCAGGTACCTACTGAGTGCGAGTGCTGAGTGACTGGGAGGCATGAGTGATTGTGAGGTATGCCCGAGTGGCAAGAGTGATTGTGAGGTATGCCCGAGTGGCAAGAGTGATTGTGAGGTATGCCCGAGTGGTACGAGTGACTGTGAGGTTGGCCCGAGTGGCTGTTTATGATTTCATCATTTTTTCTCACCTTTGCATTGAGCCTTTGTTTGAAAAACTATTGGAAAATAAAAATGATTTTTATTGGAACTGGGTTTAAACGAGATGTTTGATTCAAATCCTGATTTTTAAGAGCATGTGGTATTTTACTGAGATCTCCTGATATGAACGTTATATGTTTTATTGCTCGTCACTACTGCTCAGTCTTTATTTATTGTTGTTACTTACTGAGTTGGCGTACTCACATTACTCCCTGCACCTTGTGTGCAGATCCAGGTGTAGCTGGACACAGTAGCGGTTATTGAGTGTTCTGGTTGCAGATTTTCTTGGAGATAGCAAGGTAGTTGTTTGGCGATCGCAGCCCCGGCTCTTCTCCCTCTTATCTTCCTCTAGTTGTATTTAGCTATTTTTCAGGCTGAGTTAGCCTCGATATTGTTAGCCAGATTGTAGTATATGCTCATGACTAGTGACACCCCGATGTCGGGCTTTTCTTTTCCGCACTTCTATTTTTCTTTGATTTGAACTCTTTAAATGAAGGTTTATGCTAAATAACCTTGAAATTATCTTTAAAACGAAGATATCGGTTTGTTTTGGAAATGAGTCGGCTTGCCTAGTTCCACGATAGGCGCCATCACGACAGAGGTTAGTTTTGGGTCGTGACATCTCTGGGCTTGAAGTCCTATGCAGAAGCGGACCAAGCACCGCATGTGCGATACCTCAAATGCGGCCAACGCACCGCAGGTGTGAAGATCACTGGGTAGTGAGGTTTTTATAAAACGGGGTTTTGGCCATTCATTTCCTCCATGAGAGCCGACCTTGGAATGATTTTGGAGCACCATTTTCACTGTCCATAATGAGGTAAATGATTTCTACCACTTGTGAGTTAAATATACGAATTTAGGCTTAAATATTCATGAAAAATTTGTAGAAATTTGGGATTTTGAAGAAAAACCTAGAAATTGGTATATTTAGATATTGACCACGAATTTGGGCATGGAATTGAGAATAAATCATATATTGAGTTCGTAATGTTATGGGTAATGTTTATATTTGAAAATTTTCGGAATCCGGGCACGTGGGCCCGAGGGTTGCTTTATTGGCTTTTCGAGCGGAGTTGGGAATTTGTCTAAATTGATTTTTATGAGTATTAAAGTATATTTTTATTGTTTTGCACATTGTTTGACTAGGTTTGGAGCGACGGGCATCTGTTTGAGGTGTTAGAGGGTTTTGGAGCCGGTTATGGAATTTCGGAGCGAGGTAAGTCTCCTGTCTAACTCTGTGAGGGGGAAATTACCCCTAGGTGTTTTATATTGATGCGTGCTACTTGTTGTGGGAGCTACGTACGCGCGAGGTGATGAGAGCCCGTACGTAGCTACATTCATATTATTGTCCGGTTAGGCTTAGGTTCACATCATGCTATAGCTGTATTATTTGAGCAGTCTCTCGCCTATTAAATTCCTCTGTTTTACATTACTACTTGAGACTAGACTTGTTATTGTAGAGACTTCACGAGTTCATGATTAGATATCGAATTATTCTACTCCTCTTACGGCATGCTTCCGTGATATATATACTTCATTGAAAGGTTTTTGTTAAAGAAATTACAACTCACACGTTTATTCGTGAGTGGGGTCAAGGACCCGTCAAAGCTTCTTATTCTAATGGGATCGGGCCGTTCACCTCAGCAAGAATATGTATTTCACTCTTATGGTATCGGGTCGTTCGCCTCGGCAGGATTTATGTACCACACTCTCATGGGAGCGGGTCGTTTGCCTCGGCAATTTAATAGATGCATCTATGGTTCGCGTCGTTCGACTATCGGCAGTGCATAGTTTAAATTTTTATGTTGGATCGGGCCGTACGCCCCGGCATTTCCTGTATCATATCCTCATGGAATCGTGCGTAATATTTGGCAAGAAGCAGTGTATCTGCGAGTTTTTCCGATTTGATTTATGATAATCTATATGATGAGATCCACTATATCTATATATATGCTCATGTTAAGGAGGAAATTTCTAATGAAGAGCTTGAGTTCCTCATAAAGAGGGGGATTTGTACCACGTGATTTATACTTTTTTATCTCATTTATTTACTCTGCCTCATATTTACTTACCTCTTTATTGTACCTGATGTTATTGGACCACTAGTGAGTGTCGATGTCGACCCCTCGTCACTACTCATTCGGAGTTAGGCTAGATAGTTATTGGGTACACGTTGATTACATACCCATACTACACTTGCTGCATAATTTTGTGCAGGTACATATGTGACTAGTGGCCTCGTGAGAGGAGAGGCGTGTATGCATGCGAGGACTTACGTGAGTTGCATTCATATTACGACCCGCAGCCGGCAGAGTCTCTTTCAGGGTATTTTTATTTCTCCTATCCAAATTTGTATTTCGGACAGATATTGTATTTTATTTTACATTCCTAGTTGATGCTCATGCACTTGTGACACCGGGTTTTGGGGTAATTATGGGTTGTTCTGTATTGAAATTGTTAAGAATATTATTATTTACACTGTGAATTCCATCTTTTACTATTTAATTAAAGGAAAATATGACTTCAAAAATATTAAAATGAGAACCAAATTAAGTATTTATTTTTGGCTTGCCTAACAGCAGTGTCCGGCGCCATCACGACCTTTAATGGACTTTGGGTCGTGACATTTCTCCTTAAGCCTCTCAATTACCTTAGTATCTATGCCCTCTTATGCTCGTTTTTCTTCAGTCTTTTTCGTGTTCCCCCCACCCAAAGAACACTGGCGAAACCAGGAAATTCAATAAGGCTGTTCAAATTTTGAATACCCTTTGACAATGGGCTATGCAAGGTTGTTCAAAGTCTATTTTTAATCAATAACAACTAATATTTTATCTTACACGTAGTATAATTTTTCGGTGAAGGGTGGTCAGTTGACCACCCTTGGGCCAATATAGCTTCGCCCCTGCCAAAGAAGTCAGCCCCTCTTTTCGTCTCTTTATCTATATCTCTCCCCTCCCCTTAGGTGTTATGTGAGTAAGATATATGTGGAGAATTGGCGGGCAAAAAATACGTGAGTGTGTATGTGCAGGAGAGTTTTGAGTGAGAGCACGTGAGTTTGTTAGAAAGGAATATTTGCCAAGTGGCATTTTTGAATTGGTTCTTTCTTTTTTGTTGATTATCTTTTCTTTCTTTCTTTTTAGTTAATAAAAATAAAAGTATTACTCCTACTCGATTAATATAGAAAGATAAAAATACTAACTACTCAAAATTTGTTATAAAACAATAAAAGAAGAAGAAGAATATTACAGAGAAAAGTAGGGATAGAGAATTTTTATTGATTTGGGATGAATTACAATGGAATAGAACCCCTCTATTTATAGGAAAAAAGTGATTTAGCCACAAAGTAACAAACCCTAAAATCTTTCTAAATTATAAACATTCACCTTAAATACAATTCTATTCATAACATTCCCCCTTGAATGTCTATTCAACAGATAATGTGCCTCGTTAAAACCTTAACTAAAATAAAACCCAGTGGAAAAAAAAGTTTAGAGAAGGAAAAAGAGTACACATATTTATAAATACGCCTTTTGGTTGCTTTGTTAAAAACCTTGCAAGAAAAATCCAGTGGGACAAAACCTTGTAAGAAAAAAGAGTACAACGCGTATTAACTCCCCCTGATGAGACTATCAATTCACATCTTTGAGCCTTCGCATTCCAATCTTATGCACTAGCTTCTTGAAGGTTGATGTCGGCAGAGATTTGATGAATAAATCAGCCATATTAACTTGGATGAATATGTTGCATCTTGAAATCATCATTCTTGATAGATATGTAATATCTTCATATAATCCCGTGGAATGACCTTTTCAATATCTCCATAGAGGTTAAAAATCTCGCTATCACATTATCATGCTTATAGTTATAGCAAGATACATATGTGCACAAATTGCACTTAGGATTGTATGTGCTTTAAGCGATTTAAATCCTTCAGGGATTGTCATATAAGTTAAATCATATAAGCCATATAAATAGACTTTAGATACATATCAAGTTTTCATGTCATGCTATACTTTCAAGTGTTTCAAATGCAGGTCCAAAACTATATGTCTTTCATATGAAACAAATTCTATTCGAATTCTGTCTCTTTCATTTGGCCAATATTTTTATATCCGTATTCAACAGACTTAAGATCCCTATCTATACTTAGCGATATCATAGATGTCATCAACGAACATTTTATATCGGTTCCAACATTTTTTCATAAAGACATAACATAGAGATCTCTTCATTCATATTTTCAGGTACCTAAACCTCTTCTGAGCTTTTATGAAATGTTATGTCATGTGATCTTCTAGATCACTTACCTCCTTATTATGATCATTTTGATCATTTTCTCATCTTCTTTATCAAGAATTTTATTTGAAACCGATTTGTCTATACGCTTTAAGCATACCATAGACTTTGTCCTTCAAGGACTTATTCTAATGGGAGCATTTGTAGTGAGAATATAGTTACTTTTTTGGGTCAGCAAATGCGTCTGGCATGCTTTGCAACATATTGCAGATGAATTATCTTTTTATGAACTTCAAGTTCATATTATCTTATTCGAGGATCTAGATGTAACAATAACAACAACATACCCAGTATAATTCCACATAGTGAGTATGGGGAGGGTAGTGTGTACATAGACCTTACCCCTACCTTTGTGGAGGTAGTGAGGTTGTTTCCAATAGACCCTCGGCTCAGCGGGCCTATAAGGATCTAGATGACTAGCTGGTAGGGCGACCTTTAGCTGCCTGGGCCCCACCCCGAGCTGACTGGACGGGTGGTGTAGTAACTGGTGTTGAAGTCGTAGCCTGACTCCTCTGCTGCACTGGACCTCTCGGGCGACGAGGACACTGTCTCCACACATGCCCAAACTTCCCGCACTCGAAGAAACTCCCCGGAAGTGGTGGTGGTGGGGACTGAATCGGGCCCTGAGTACTCGAGTAACTGCTAAAAGGGCCTGGCATAGATGAACCCTGAACTGATGGAGCACAGGACGAACTCTGAGCTGGAAGGGCACTAAAAGATGACTGACTTTGACGAGCACTGTATGAACCATGGTTGGATGATGTGCCACGATGAACTGGACGATCCATCTAAGCGGGCCTATAAGGATCTAGATGTACAAACGTTAATTTATTCCGTAACTTTTTCTCAACTGTTTATCCTGTCTATCCCTCATGTTAGAAAAACTAATTTGCTTCATCAATTTTGTGCGTTATGGTGTTAATCAAAATATACACCGCACATCAATAATAATAAGATGGAATTATTTGGTTCATGACCCTCAACCATTTGTGAAGGGAGAATATAATATAGTTTCGTATATAATGTTTATCAAACTCATACATATAACTTTGTTCTCATGAGCAGTAGTTTAGCTATTAAGTGGAGGCACTCAAAAAATTATTTTGCTAAATTAACTGTGATATAAAACAACTTATCAAGATGAACCGTCTTGAATAGAAAATCTAAAAAATATGCTCTAAATTAAATTATTAAGCAAGTTAACTCGCAAATATTAGGTTGCGGGTTAATAATAATAGCACATGTAAAAATCATATAGATGCATCTTATGTGGTATACATGACAGGTGAATGTGCCCATATACCTGTGATATTTTCATCATTCACGAGATTCAATCTCAATTTTATTTGGTCTATTAATGAATGAGAACAAGCAACATAAGAGAATTCGTAAAGAACTTTCTAGTTCTTTAATATTTACCCATATGAATTCTCTTTTATTTTAGCACATCATATTTAAATTAAAATGGCTAAACCAATTATGCCAACTGGATAAATTATCAATATTGATAAACTTCAGGTTTACATCATGACGTGTGCAATTATCAATAAACTTCAAGTTTATTATGATATGAGTTTTTATATCAATAAACATCCACTTTATTGTGGCATTCTTTTATTTGTGTAGTACAAACTGGAGAATAAAGCGGGTAACTTTTCACATACATATTATCCTGCTATAAGTTGTAGTAATAGAGATATTAAATCTTTTCTTTATTTATAGTCCTAATATAACCAACCGCTTTCACGAGTACGTTAGAAACTCAATAAGATTCTTTGAGACTTACTATAACACAATACCTCATTGATAATCAATTTTATTTCTCCAAAATAGTATAATTTGCTTTTCTAGAGCTCTCAATTAATTTTGTACAATCACATATTTATCAACATCCATATGGTGAATATATCTTTCAAGGAGAAAGTTATACCATAATGGTCATGGTCAAAATCATTATAGGCAAGATATGTTGCTTCCATTACTTATGCCCTGTAATAATCACATTGCCATAATATTTTGGAATAATCACAATAGGTACGTGATCAATAACCATTCATACCATAATAATGAAATTATTTTCTTATTTCATCTCAAACCTCCTTCTAGAGGTGAGTGTGGTATATTCACTACCACTAGCACATTCATATTCTTCCAAAAATGAATATGTATTCATAAATCACATGTTGTCACATTCACATCATGAATGGACCATAATCATCTATATGTGCTTTACAAAATCTCATGTCAAATCGATGACAAATATTACTTTCACAGAGTGAAGGATTATTTTGAGAATCCTTATTGTTCTCATTACCACAATGATAACGATTATAATTTCGTCTATTGTCACGTCCACATCCATTGATACCTTCACGGTAATAATTTTGTCTTCTTTCAGACCTATTACATATTGTTACCACATTCTCTTAAGGAACGAGAATGAAGCAAATTCAATGGGACGGGGTTCCACTTCTTGTGCTCATAATTATACATGAATTTGATCATGGCAAGACATAAAAAAATTTATCACTTCGGGTGGTTATAATTTCTTACAAACTCTATTAGAGTTATAATCAAAATTTATTATTTTTGCTTGTATTTAAAATCAAATTATAGAATTTCAAGAATTTAAAAGAGAAAAATAAGGTAAAATACTTACCTTAAATCCAGAATTTATTCCTCAGGGAAGTTTATATATCAATTGACAACCATTATGCTCAATATTATGTAAAAGTTGAGCTTCATGCACATATTCCAAAGCCTGGTGACCAAAGAAAATTCCTAGTATAGGAATATCAATGTATTCACCCACGAGTCTCACGCAAATTCCTATATCTTCTCTCCATGGGGGTTTAATTTCTCAAACACTAGACAATTAATTAATAGTATATCTACAAATTAAAACAACTACCCTCTACTCAATTGGTTCGAGTTTCGTGCTGATAATATGTTATAAAATAATAAAAGAAGAAGAAGAATATTGTAGAGAAAAATAGGGAGAGAGAATTCTTATTGATTTGGAATGAATTACAATGGAATAGAACCCCTCTATTTATAGGAAAAAAGTGACTTAGCCACAAAGTAACAAACCCTAAAATCTCTCTAAAATATAGACATTCACCTTAAATATAATTTTATTTATAACAAAATTCATTTATTAAAATCTTTAACTTAAAAGTAGAGTAGACTCGTTAAAATATATTTTTTGGAACTCTTCTTTTCTTTTGAAAATGGGAACACAATTAAATTGTAAAATTGCGGCTATTTTTGTTGTTTTTTATTTATCTAGCGAGATCTACTAAAAAGTAAAATAAAATTTATAATATCAATTAAACCTAAAAGCTAATTGAATATTAAAGGTGGTAAAAACAAATTCACATATGGTAAAAAATTAGGTACTCACACTCACCATCCCCTTGTATAACTGATCATAGATACTTGAAACTGCCCCTATTGGGGATGACCTGTGATTCAAGCCTCACGTCTACTCCCGCTTCCGTCGGCTCGATGCTGAACTTGCACTCTAGATATTCCGTCTTAGTCCTGCTCAACTTGAAACTCTTAGAATCGAGGGCCTATCTCCAAACCTCCAGCCTCTCGTTGATGCTGCCTCGTGTTTCATCAATTAGAATTATGTCGTCAGCATATAGCATACACCATGGTACCTCCTATTAGATATGGTGTGCCAGTGCATCCCTCATCGGGGAAAATAGGAATGGACTGAGCACCGACCCTAGGTGTAACCCCATAACAATCAGAAAATGATCCAAGTCGCCTCCTACTGCCCTAACCCGAGTCTTAGCTCCATCATACATGTCCTTAAATCACCCTAATATAAGCAACCGACACACTTTTTGCCTCTAGGCATCTCCATAAAATCTCTCTAAGAAATTTGTCATACACTTTCTTCGGATCAATAAACACCATGTGCATGTCCTTCTTCATATCCTTGCACTGTTCCACCAACCTCCTAATAAGGTAGATAACTTCTGTGGTAGAACGCCCCGGCATGAACCTGAACTGGTTGTCTGAAATAGGCACTGTCCTCCTCACCCTCACTTCTACCACCCTCTTCCAAACTTTCATGGTATGACTCAATAATTTGATACCTCTATAGTTGTTATAGCTCTGGATATCACATTTGTTCTTGTACAACGGAACCACCGTGCTCTACCTCCACCCCTCCGACATCCTCTTCGTCCTGAAAATAACATTAAATAGCCCAGTCAGCCACTTCAAGCCTGCTCTACCCACATACCTCCAAAATTCTACCGAAATTTCGTCTGACCCGGTAGCTCTGCCCCTACTCATCTTACGTATAGCCTCTACGACCTCCTCAACCTTGATGCGCCTACAATACCTAAAGTCATGGTGACACTCGAAATGCCCCAATTCACCTAACACAATATCTCAATTCCCTTTTTCATTCAGAAGTTTATGAAAGTAGGTCTGCCATCTCCGCTTAATCTGGTCCTCCCTCATCAAAACTCTACTGTCCTCGTCTTTGATGCACCACTTACCTTGTAATATTATTATTCCAATGTCTTCTACTTTTTCTTTTCTCTATTTTACTTCATATTTTTAACTTAATTCAATAGAAATCAACTTTATTTTACTTCAAAAAATTAAACCTTTCTACAAAGTGATCTTTAATTCTCTAATTCATAAATTTTTCTAAATCATGCAAGTATATTTGATGAAATTATTTATAATTTGTTAGATTATGTTGAATTTTTTTATTTTTTTTATACTAATATTTCTGGTTTAGTGTATTAGCCATCTTTCTTTAATTATTGGTATTAATTCAGTTTATATTGCAACTCTTTTTTATTGTCCTCTATTTGTAGATAATACCTTCTTAGTTTTTTTTCTCAATCAACTAGGCAAGGTGCCTAGGGCTAATTTTTATATATATTTAAGAAAGCCAATAACAATCACAAACAAATGTACTGTCTTCCTAGTATAGCTACTAAAAATTTGACGATTACATAGACCCTATTACCAACTTTGAGCATAAGATACTCAATTGTGATAGTACATTTTGAACTAATTAAAATATGATAAAGAAATATACATGTGTAGTAATGCTCATGTTTAAAGACTAGCCCGTTGAAAATTGTGTAGTCATTAAATAACCACATTGCCCAGTAAAGATGCCTGGGCAGTCTTTCTCCGTTGATGTAATCACATTTTTCCTCTAGCATTATCCATCTGTGTAGTGATGAGCCTATGAAATCTCGATCTTTATGTCCTCTCTGATGCATATGATTCGTACAAATAGATAAAAACTGCTGTAGAATTTTGTGATCACACGCACATACCGTATTTTGCATGACATGCCTTGTTCGTGTAGTATTTGTCCTCACAATTACGGAACTGAAATCTGGTTGTACCCTTGATCTACTAGCAATCTAGCATTTACCCAATGGTTTGGTATGTCCAATTGTACCTGAAGCTGGTATTTAACCCTTAATAAATCCAGTGTGCCCGCATTTCTCTTTGCTTCTAGAGTCCAGAAAAATGCACTGTTTGGTGTTGATTAGGCATGATCTCCGACCATTTTCCGCCGATTCCTTTGCATGACATGTATGTTGAAATGTTGTGGTGCATTGTGATTTCACTCCACAATACCTCCATGTCTTCTCTAACCCCAAGCAAATGACATAGACCTCTCATGATTGATGCAATTAATTTTCTGTGCAGTGTCCTTCCTTTGCGTGTAGTTCCATCCGGTGACCTTGTTAAGTTAGATAGTCTACTGGATTGGGGTTGCGTAACTAGTTATTTCCTCCACTTGAGTTGTATTAATATTTTCTGAAAAGTCATAGCAACTTTGCAGCTTGTTAGCCTCTTACTAGTAGTTATCCATTCCATGCTTGTGTTATCGCAAGGATTGGACACAGAAGCTTCTCCTGCAAAACAGTGAACAAGGTTAGTAGAAAAAATGATCACCATGTTCTCCTCCCAAAGGGTTTGAACATGGTGATCCAATGATGTTTCCATACCCCTACTAGCCCTTCCCTCCCACCTTCTTAATTCTTGGCGACTTTCACCCTCAAGTAAGGACATTGTGATTTATCTTCATTTTCTATTCTTCTTCGGTGTATGTCCAGCTGCCAGAATCCATGACACTCAATATTGCCAAAGTCAAGAGCATAATTTGTTAAGGTCTGAGATCGAAGAAAGTGAAGATATTGAAGTTAGGGTTCGAAGAGAGAGAAAATATATGCTTTTCTTTTAACTGAATGAATGTAAAATGAGTTTCTTTTTTCCCTCTTAACTGTTCTCAGAGTTGGGCCTATACATATAAGGGACCCGGAACTCAAACAACCCAAATACAATACAGCCCAAATACAATAAAAACAAAAATAGACCTGAGGCCCAAATACAACTACACTACCACACATTAACTAATGCTCAATTATAAACCATGAATCCCAACACCCCCTCCCCTCAAGTTGGAGGGTGGGACAACACCCAACTTGCTAAGATGAGAGTGATGAGCATTACCAGCAGGGATTTGGTGAAGATGCCAGCCACTTGAGATGCACTTGAGGTATGAAGCAAGCTGATCAACCCATCTGCTAGCTTACTCCGGACAAAATGACAGTCCAACTCGATGTGTTTGGTCCGTTCATGAAATACTGGATTTTTGGCTATGTGTAGAGCAGCCTGGTTATCACAGAATACAGGAATTGAAGAAGATACAGGAAGGCCAAAATCAACCAACAGTCTGGACAACCATGTAATTTCAGCAACAGTTTTGCTCAATGATCGATATTCAGCCTCAGCTGAAGAAAGAGATGCCACATGCTGTTTCTTTGATTTCCAGCACACCAAACTACCACCCAACAAATTATAAAACCAGTAACTGATCTTCTACTATCAGGGCAAGATCCCCAATCACTGTCACAAAAAACTTGAAGAAAAAGGTCTGGTAAATTGTTGAAGAAAATACCATAATCTGAAGTACCATTAACGTACCTCAATAGGTGAAGAGTAGCCTTCATATGAGGAGCACAAGGATGCTGCATAAACTGGCTTAAATGTTGGATATCAAAAGACAAATCAAGCCTAGTATGGGTTAAAAAATTTAGCTTCCCAACTAGGCTTCTGTAAACCTCAGGATTAGGTAAAGGATCCCCTACTTTAGCTTTAAGTTTCTCATGCAACTCAAGAGGAGAAATGACAGGAGTGCAGATATCACAATGAAACTCTTTTGTAAGATCATGAATAAACTTCCTTTGATGCAATAAAACCCCAGAAGAAGAATATAGTACCTCAATACCAAGGAAGTAATTAAAAAAATCCAAATCTTTGATTTTAAACTGATCATGAAGAAAAGCCTTTAAGGCAGAAACCTCTCCCAAATCAGTCCCAGTAAGAATAATATCATCTACATACACAGCCAAGATGACAAGAGAATTCCTAGAACCTCTGGTGAATAGAGAATAATCATTGAGTGTATGAGTATACCCTCTGGACTGTAAGGCTTGTGACAGTTTAGCATACCACTGTCTTGAAACTTGTCTCAAGCCATATAGAGATTTTTTCAGCTTAAAAACAAGTGTGGCAGAAGAGGAGGTAGAGGGAACAAACAATCCAGGAGGTAATTTCATATAAACTTCCTCATCCAGATCACCATGAAAGAAAGAATTATTAACATCAAGTTGGAAGAGAGGCCAGTTTTTCTTAACTGCCACAGCAATGAGAGTTTTAATAGTGGACATCTTTACAACAGGGGAAAATGTCTCATGAAAGTCAATTCCTTCAACTTGGGTATCACCCCTGACCACTAACCTTGCTTTATATCTTTCAATAGAACCATTAGCTTTGTATTTAACCTTATACACACATTTGCATCCAATTGGTTTCTTTCCAAAAGGCAACTCAACTATATCCCAGGTTTCATTAGTCTCCAAAGCTTCAAATTCCTGTCTCATAGCAGCCTGCCATTCAGGGACAGTTACTGCCTGAGAATAGGTATAAGGTTTAGAAACATGTTGCTTGACTAGACTAGAAGAGGATTCAGAAGTGGAGCTAGTAGACTGACAGACATAGCTCTTAAGATACTCAGGTTGCTTGTGAACTCTAGAAGACCTCCTGAGAGCAGGAGGAGAAGAAGAAGTGGAATGGAAAAGAGGAACATGAGGAGGAGAGATGGAGGCAGAAGGCTGTGAGAATAAATGAGGAGAATTAGATGAAGGGGTAGGAGGAGAAGAGGCATGAGGAGTAGGAAGAGAAGAGGAAGAGGTGGAAGTAGAAGATACAGGAGAAATATAATGGAAAGAGGTAGTAGTAGAAGGAGAATCATCAAAACATGCAGCAAAAGGAGAAGGACAGAAGCTGGCAGCATTTATGGGTGATTTAAGGAATGGAAAAATATGTTCATGAAATATAACATCTCTAGACACAAAACAGGAGCGAGTCTCCATATTATATAACTTGTATCCTTTCTTAGCAAAGGTATATCCCACAAACACACAAGGTACAACTCTAGTTGAAATTTGTATCTAAGGTGCTTGGGAATGGTGGAATAGCAAAGACAACCAAAAGCTCTAAGATGAGTATAAACAGGCAATTTTCCATAGAGTAACTCATAAGGGCTTTTGTGATTTAGTAAAGGGGATGGAAATCTGTTTAGCAAATACGTAGCAGTGAGAATACAGTTTTCCCAGAATTGAAGGGGAAGGTGAGATTGAAACAGTAGTGCCCTGGCAGTCTCAAGAAGATATATATGTTTTCTTTCCA
This sequence comes from Nicotiana tomentosiformis, assembly GCF_000390325.3. Classification (NCBI taxonomy): domain Eukaryota; kingdom Viridiplantae; phylum Streptophyta; class Magnoliopsida; order Solanales; family Solanaceae; genus Nicotiana; species Nicotiana tomentosiformis. The sequence goes on from NC_090822.1 coordinate 114,105,992, forward strand.
CCACCCCATTTTGTTGAGAGGTATGAGGATAGGAGGTCTGATGCACAATACCATTCTCAGTAAAGAATTAACACCCAGACAAGCTGGACCCTAATTATAGAGCATTGTCACTCCTAACAATTTGGACTTTAGTGTGGAATTGAGTTTCTACCATGGCAATAAAGGCCTTTAGGATGTCAAAGGCATTGCTCTTGGCACCCAAAAGGTGAGTCCAAGTAGCTCTAGTATGTTCATCAACAATGGTTAGAAAATATCTGGAACCAGAATATGTAGTGGTATAATAAGGTCCCCAAGTGTCAATATGAAGCAATTGGAATGGTGTGTTTGACTTTATAGAACTATCAGGGAAAGGTAACCTCGTTTGTTTAGCCAAGGGACAAATATGACAAATGAAATATTGTTTAGATGACAATTTGGTTCCAAGATCAGATACATTCTTCATTTTAGAAAAAGGTAGATGCCCTAGTCTATAGTGCCAAACAACATCATTCCAGAATATAACAAGATAGGAATGTATACAGAAATAAGATTATATTTAAAGATAGGAATGTAAAGCACATTGTGAAGAATGAAATTAGGAAACAAAGCTAAAGAGTCTACATTATGAACTTTAACTTTGTAACCATTTGGAAGAGACACTAGGTAAGGAACAGATAATGTTTGTATGTTGAAAAGAAGGGATTTATCAGAGGTCATGTGATCCGAGGCTCCAGAATCTATAATCCAAATAACATTGTCTATCTTAGTAAGCAAGCAAGTTCTAACTGAACCATTCTCATGTAGAAGCATACCAGTAAAATTGGCAGATGCCAAGAAGGTAGGAGGATAAGATGGAGTGGAAAGATGAGACTGCTGCAACAACATCATGAGTTGAGAGTAATGATCTTTAGTTAAACCAGGAACTGGAAAAGCTTGGGGAGACTCAGACTGTGCAACAGTACCACCATGAATCCCAACATCACCATAATGATCAATTTTAACATGTGCAGCTGCTTTTCTAAGACCAGCTCCTTTAGTGAACTTGAAATTGGGAGGGAAGCCATGTAATTTGTAGCATTTGTCAATAGCATGCCCTGGTTTCTTGCAGTACTTGCAGATTAAAAGCGACCTTTGAGATTCTGAGTTAAACTTTGAATGAGAATTTTGTGGTCTAGAAGAGTCAAAATTGACCTTGGATGGGAAACTCTGTTTGGAAACCCCAACATTATAGGAGGCAGAATTGTTGGTGAATTGAGATGCAGAGGATACTTGTCTCTATTTTTCATCAGCCAAAAGAATACTGTACACAGTGTTCATTGAGGCCAAGGGCTTCATCATGATTATGATACTCCTCACTTGAAGAAAAGTATTATTAAGTCCCATCAAGAACTGATAAACTTTTTGTTCTTCCTCAGCTTTCTTGTTACCACCACATATACAAACAGATAAATGGTTAACAGAAATGGAAGATATCTCATCCCAGAGTTATTTTATCGTGTTAAAATAAGAGGCTATATCTAGTGAGCCTTGAAATATGTGTGCCAACTCCTTCTTAAGTTCAAACAACCTAGCTCCATCAACCTTTCCATATCTCTCCTCAAGTTCACTCCAAATGTCTTTAGCTAACTCAGAGTACGCAATACTATGAGATATTTCTTTGGTAAGAGAGTTTGTCAACTAGGAGATGACTAAATCATTGCATCTCTACCATTGCCTTGCCAAAGGGGACTCAACAGGTGGCTTGACAGATGAACCATTGATGAAATCCAATTTATTACGAACAGACAAGGCTACTAGGATAGTCCTACGCCAGCTAGAATAACCAGACCCATCAAAGGGAACAGAAACTACAGAAGCACCCAGAACATCAGAGGGATGGACATACAGTGGGTGACGTGGATGGGTGCAGTCATCCGGATGAAAAACAAAATGGGATGAGGTTCCTACGCTATCGACTGGAGTCTCAGAATTATTTGTCATATTGACAACCAACTAAAGAAATAACAAACAGGACCAGACTACTAACAATAGTGAAACAAAATTCAGCAACTGAAGTTTCTAAGACAGAAATTATACATGCAGGGTAAAGAATAACAACAACGAGCTAACAAGGCGCTAGAGAGATGAAACGACATTACCAAAAGCATCGCTTGCTACCGGAAGGGGACGGTCTTGACAAAAAATGGAAAAACATACCAAAATTGTTGAGAAGATGAGCTGAAATAGGTCGACGTTGTCCAAATCAAAAGGATCACAACGGCTATTTGAAAAAAAAAACTCCTTATCATCAACGATTTTTATCTCGCAAAACCCTAGATTCCGATCTCTGACGAATGCCAGAATCGGGATGCAATTTGGTAGGGAAAACTTCACTAATAACACTGCACATCGACGAAGCAACAGATCTTGAATGCCATGGCTCTGATACTATGTTAAGGTCTGAGATCGAAGCAAGTGAAGATACTCAAGTTAGGGTTCGAAGAGAGAGAAAATATATGCTTTTCTTTTCACTGAATTAATGTAAAATGAGTTTGGTTTTCCCCTCTTAACTGTTCTCAGAGTTGGGCCTATACATATATAGGACCCGAAACTCAAACAACTCAAATACAATATAGACCAAATACAATAAATTCAAAATTGGACCTGAGGCCCAAATACAACTACACTACCACACACTAACTAATACTCAATTCTAAACCATGAATCCCAACATAATTTGCAAGGTGATCAGCCAATTTGTTCCCCTCTCTATAAATGTGTGACACCTTGTTACTACACCCTTCCAGTAGTCTCATAATCTCCTATACATGATCGACAATACACCAATGTAGATTCCATGTACCATCTATTATATTCTTCAGTAGCATAGAGTCAGTTTTGATCCATACATGGTTTTAATGTTGTAATCTGTAGTACCACAACGCTTACAAAATTGCCAATGCTTCTGCCTCAGTATTTGTAACCTCATTAATTTGCCTGCCAAATGCATATTTCACATCTCTTGTTTCCTCCCTTAGAAAGAATTCAATTGCACTCCTTCCAGGATTTCCTCTAGATGCTCCATCAATATTAATTTTGATCCACCCTTCCATTGGTAATTCCCAAGTAACTTTCTCATATTTCAAGCGTGAGGTATTGTAATGACCTGGCCAATCATTTTAAAGGTTGTAGCCACGTTTCCCTATTTACTGCTCATTTTGTACTTTATAACTGTTATGTGACTTACCTAAATAGTCGGTTCGGGTTCGGAAGGATTTCGGAGTGAAATAAGACACTTAGTCTCATAATTAAAAACTTAAGTTAAAAAAATTGACCGGATATTGACTTATATGTAAACGACCTCATATTTGAATTCTGATAATTTCAATAGCTCCGTATAGTGATTTTGGACTTAGGAGCATGTCCGAAAAATTATTTGGAGGTTCGTAGTAGAATTAGGCTTGAAATGGCAAAAGTCGATTTTTTGGAAAGTTTGACCCGGGGGTTGACTTTTTGATATCGGGGTCGGAATCCGATTCTGAAAATTTAAATAGGTCAGTTATGTCATTTATGACTTGTGTGCAACATTTGAGGTCAATCGGACATGAATTGGTAGGTTCCGGCATCGTTTGTAGAAATTGGAAGTTTGAAGTTCATTAGGCTTAAATTGGGGTATGATTCATGGTTTTAGCATTGTTTGATGTGATTTGAAGACTCGACTAAGTTCGTATGACATTTTAGGACTTGTTGGTAAATTTAGTTGAAGTCTCGAGGGTCTCGGGTGAGTTTCGGATGGTTAAAGGATCGATTTTTGAATTTGGAAGACTGCTGAAGTTTTTGCCTTCTGGTGCAATTGCACCTGCGAAACTTGGCTCGCAGGTGCGAGCACGCAGAAGTGAAATGGGCATCGCAGGTGTGCAAGGTCCGCAGAAGCGGACAGAAAACTCGCACAAGCAAGCTCGCAGGTGCGAGCTGGGATGCGCAGAAGCGGAGGCTGGGCTGTTGACTGTGAAGCCCAGATGCGGAAGGCATCTCGTAGGTGCAGATACACATCTGTGCGTGGGGGATCGCAGATGTGATAATGTGCACAGAATCGGTGAAAAATGCACAGAAGCGGTTGCGCAAAAGCGGTTAAAAATTCTGCAGGTGCGGAACCTCTGGACAGTGTACAAAAGCAGAGGGGTCCATGATTTTCTCATTTTTGGATATTCCAAACACGGGTTGAGGCGATTTTTGAGCGAGAAATCACGGGGAATCTTGAGGTAAGATACTTGTGATCATTTCTACTCCATAATATTGAATTATCATCGAATTATCCGACTAGATTACATATTTTTGAAGTGTAAATCGGGGATTTGAACTTAGGGATTTGAAAATAAGATTTGAAGATTTGGAGGTCGAGTTGAGGTCAGATTTTTGTAAAATTGGTATGGTTAGACTCGGGGTTGAATGGGCTTTCGGATTTTGTAATTTTTTTCGGGTTTCGAGACGTGGGTTCCACGAGCAATTTTTGGGTTAAATTTCGGATTTTGTTAGAAAATTTATATTTTCATATGGAATTTATTCCTATAATTTGTATCGATTGAATCGAATTAATTATGATTAGATTCGAGCCAATCGGAGTCGAAAAATCGAGAAAAATACATACTACTTGACTGATTGAGCGCGATTTGAGGTAAGTGACTTGTCTAACTTTGTGTATGTGTGTGTGAGGGGGGGGGGGGGATTTCTCTTAGGATTGGTATTGATATGAAAATATTGATGTGTTAAAAGTCATGTACATGAGGTGACGAGTGTGTACACGAGCTAAATATGGAAGATTATGTCTTTAAATTTTGTAGAGCACTGTTGCATATTAATTAAATTATTTTATTATGTTATATTCATCATCATTAATATATTTTCGTATTTTAAATTTGTCTGACCTGTTCCTGCTAAGTGTTTTACCTATTTAGTTAAAACTCTGTTTCTTTTTTTATGTGCATTATTTGAAGGATGAATTTCTTAATTTAAATATTATTTAAAAAAATAAAGTATTTTACATTTAAAAATTTGATATTTAGACAAGGTGTTAAATTTGTGAAATATTATTTTTGCTGAATATTTTGTGAGATTTTCATACTCATTGAGATTGAGACGCGAGCTCCTTATTATAGAAAATATTATTGTTGATTTATTTTGGCATGAGTCGTGAGCTCTTTATTGTGGAAAATAAATATTGTTGTTGTTGATTTATTTTGGCAAGTTAAAATAATTGGACACTTGAGGTGCAAATTGGGATATATTGTGATATTGATATGCATGCGGTGGTATAAGGTCTGGGTGTTGAAACGCATGCGGTGAGATAAGGGTGGCTTGATACGCGTGGCTAGTAGGGGAACTACTAGAAGTCATGCGGTGTGATAAGGGTGGCTAAAACGCGGGATGATATTTCGGAAAAAATATTTTCTTTAAAATTAAATGTGAAGTCTCCCGCGGTGATATAAGAAAAATGAGATATTGTAAATTTATTTATTATTTGGGAGTACAAGGTGGTACCTCAAGAGTGCCCTTGTTGATATTTCTTTATGGCTGCATTTGACTTTGGTTATTTTGGTGATTTCTTTAAAGTTGTAAATTTCTGTCTTCTTTCTGCGAGATATTATTTGTCCTTGTTCTGTGAGGTTAAATTGTGACATACCACTTACTTGATTCATTCCCATTTTTATTTTTGTTATTATTTTATTGTTAAACTTTCCCCCATGTCTTTTATTATTTCCAGTAGGGCCCTGACCTGACCTCGTCACTACTCTATAGAGGTTAGGCTTGGCACTTACTAGGTACAGCTGTGGTGTACTCATAATACACTTCTGCACATCTTTTTGTGCAGATCTAGGTACTTCCTATCAGACCAGGCATCAGTGAATTAGATTGTACACGGAGACTTCAAGGTATATCTGCCAGCGTCCGTAGACCCTGGAGTCCCCTTCTATTCTTATTATGTCATTTTCCTTATTTTCTTTAGACTCTGATGTATAGAGACACTGAGGATAAATTTTTGGAAGCTTGTGACTTATTCCTACCGGTTTTGGGAGTTAAAATTGTTAGATTGCAGTTCTTATTTATTCGACTGTTAATGATTAAATTTTAATTTATATTCAGTTATATTCCGCATTGATAGGCTTACCTAGTCTTAGAGACTAGGTACCATCACGACATCCTACGGAGGAAATTTGGGGTCGCGACAGGTATAGTTTTCCAGCATAGTTAATAGTTCTTGCCACTTATGAGGAATATTATGCAAACCTGGCTTTCTTACCTGAACAAGAGCTTGTAGAGTTGAAGAAACTTGATAGATCACTCTACTAATTGAAACTACCTCACCATACTTCAAGCTATTCCTTCTCTTCCATAATTTCCATACAATAAGCGAGGGCAGAGCTTGCATAATAGGTTTAAGTCTAGGACAGACCCGGACAGTCCAACATTTAGTGATTGCATGTTGCATTGTCAACCTTTCCATAGTTATACCTGCTCTCGATAGGAAGTACTTCCAAACACTGTTAGCAGCATAAGACGTGAAAAACAAATGTTGTAGAGTTTCTTCTTTAGGTTGAGGACAAAACCAACATCTTAAAGGCATGCAGTATCCCAGTCTTCGCATGAAATCATCAAGAGGTAATTTTGCTTTCCAAACCTTTCACATGAAGAATGATATTTTAAAAGGTAAGCCCTTCACCCAGATCATCTTGTACGCTAATCTTGGATCATCTCTTCTTCGCAAATATTCCCATGCAGTTGTAAAAGTAAAATGTCCTTGAGTTTCCATTGTCCAATATGGCACGTCTAAGGTATCTTGCATAGAGGGGGGATTTAATTTCTCCACAATATGTACTGCATATTCCTCTAGTAAAATCTCCAGTATTCTATCCACATTCCAAGCTCCTTCCTTCACCACATCATATACATTATGGATTGATTCATCTATCACAAAATCCCGAGGAACAAGGAAGTACAAAGCTCCTAAGTCCGTCCAGTTATCAAACCAAAAGAGAGAAGAGCCCATTTTTGGGTGCCAAGTAATTTGGTGTTCAATTAAATCCATACATTCCAACATCTTCTTCCATACTTGTGACCCTCTCCTCTATGGAACTATCACAGTATTTAGCTTTTTACAATACTTCTGGCTAATGAAGGAACTCCAAAGACTTGGCTTTGTTCGAAAATTCCACCACAATTTGCAGAAAAGAGCTTTAGATACATCATGCAATGATCTAAAACCAATTCCTCCTTCTTCACATGGCATACATAATGTTTTCCAAGATTCCCAATGTCTACTATTGCCACCAATAGAACTACTCCAAAAGAATTGAGAAAATATCTTATGCAAGTTGTTTATAACATAGATATGAGGATTCATGGCTAAAAGTAGGTGTGGGCATGCTCTGAAGTACATGAGCGATCAACACTGTCCTACCACCTATAGATAGCAACTTACCCATTCATGCTTGCAATTTATCTAGTACCTTAGTGATCAAACCGTTGCAATAATCCATCCTTCTCCTAGAGTAGAAGATAGGGCAGCCTAGGTAAGTGAATGGGAATTTCTGCCTTCCAATTCCAGTGATCCTTTACACCTTTGTAGACACCTCCATGCTAGTATAATGGTGCATATAAATAGCAGATTTACTCTTGTTCACCAACTGGCCGGATGCAATTTCATAGGCACTCAAAACCTCCATCACTAATTATAGAGAAGTAGCATCTGATAAAGAGAAAATAATGGTGTCATCTGCATATGCTAGATGATTTATTTTAGGACTCCACTTAGGCAAATCAAACCCACAGAAATATAGATTCAAATGCAAAGCATTTAGACCCTTGATAATGCCTATGCAGCTAGAATGAATAGTGTAGGTGACAATGGATCTCTTTGCTTGATACCTCTAGTATATTTGAAGAAACCATTAGGTTGTCCATTGATGAGTACTGAATATCAATTGTTTGAAACAATTCCATATACCAGCCCTATGAATCTCTCGCAGAACGCCATTTTCCTTAACACCTTAGTTAAAAAGATCCAAGACAACCTATCATAGGCTTTTGACATGTCAAACTTAATCACTACATTAGGTCCTCCTTTTGTTCTTAGTAAGGGTGTCATGTGGATCGGTCCCGATCCTAAATGGGCCGGTCCTAAGTGGTCCCGGGATTCACGGGCTTCTTGTTGGAACCGGCCCGGGACCGGGATCACGAACTAATGGTCCCGGGTTAAGTGGGCCAGTCTCGGGCCTAAGTGGGCCCAACAGATACTTTTTATTTTTTTAAATTTTTTTATAGAAGTTAGAGAAAAAAAATGATAATAAAAATATCTAAGGCAATTTCTTGTAAATTATATTATAGAATTATGACCTAAATTTTTTAATTCAAATTTAAAGATAAAAATATTTTAAAGATATATTCAAAGCAATGCATTATAATTTTATATATATATATATATATATATATATATATATATATATATATATATATATATCTTAAAATATATATAAGCTTAATATATAGATACACTAAGTGTATATGTAATGACCCGGCCGATCGTTTTGAGAGTTAGAGCCCCGAACCCCTATTAACTGCTTTCCCCATATCTATTTCTATTATTGTGACTTGGCGGGATGATTGGTTTTGAGTTTCGGAGTATTTTGGGACACTTAGTGCCTAAATGAGAGCTTAAGTCTTAGAATTTGGACCGTAGTTGGAACTGTGTGAAGACGGTTCCGGAATGGAATTTCGTCAATTTCGTTATCTCCGTTGGGTGATTTTGAGCTTAGGGGCATGTCCGGAATGTATTTTGGGGGCCCGTAGCTCATTTATGCTTGAAATGGCGAAAGTCGAAATTTTAGGGTTTTGGACCGGTAGTGGAAATTTTGATATCGGGGTCGGAATCTGATTCAGAAAGTTGGAGTAGGTCTGTAGTGTTGAATATGACTTGTGTGTAAATTTTGGGGTCAATCGGACGTGATTTGGTTGGTTTCGGCATCGGTTGTCGAATTTGGATGTTTCAAGTTCTTTAAGTTTGAATCGGAGGATGATTTGTGATTTTAACATTGTTTGATGTGATTTGAGGATTCATCCAAGTTAGTATGGTGTTTTAGAACTTGTTGGCATGTTTGGTTGAGGTCCCGGGGGCCTCGGCTGTGTTTCGGATGCTCAACGGGTCATTTTTGGACTTAGAGAAGTAGCCGATTTTTCTGGTTTTTGTTGCAGAAGTTTGTTCTTCACGTTCGCAAAGAAGAGCTCGCGTTCGCGAAGGTGTGGTCAGTGGAAGCATCGCGAATGCGAGGAGTAGTACGCGTTCGCGAAGAGTGTTTTCTGAGTGTGAGGTTTTGTTCTTCGCATTCGCGAAGGGGAGGACGCGAACGCGAAGGTATGGTCTGTGTGTGCATCGCGAATGCGTGAGTGGTGTCGCGTTCGTGAAGAGGAGTGAGGCTTTTGGGGACCCCAGGTCCTTGTTCTACATGTTCGCGAGGTGATGGTCGCATTCGCGAAGGTCTGAGCTGGTAAATCTTCGTGTTCGCGAAGCCGTGGTCGCGTTCGCGAAGGGTTAAATTTGTGGGCAGTCGAGTTTTGCTTCGCGAACGCGAGGGACCTGTCGCGTTCGTGAAGAAGAGAGGTCTGGACAGAAAGTTTAAGTTCAGAAAATGGAACTTCGTCCCATTTTTTATTTTTAACGATTTAGAGCTCGGATTGAGGCGAGTTTTGGAAGATTTTTAGAGGAAACAACGGGGTAAGTGTTCTTAACTCAATATTGGTTAAATTACCCGAATCCATGGTTATTTTTATCATTTAATTGGTGAATTAAGTTGGGAAAGTTGAAAACCCTCTTGGATGAATTTGAGGATTTGAGGGCCGAATTGTTATCGGAATTTAGTAATTTTGATATGGTTAGACTCGTGGTGGAATGGGCGTTCCTATTTTGTATCTTTTACCTGATTTCGAGACGTGGACCCCACGAGCAATTTTTGAGTTAATTTCGGAATTTTCTTTAAAGTGTTGATTTCATTAATTATATGAGTCTATTTTGGTTGTATTTATGATATATAATTGCTTTTGGCTAGATTTGGGCCATTCGGAGCCGGATATTCGTGGGAAAGACATTGTGACCGATTGATTGAGCTTGGTTCGAGGTAAGTGGCTTGCCTAACTTTGTGTGGGGAAAATCCCCTTAAGATTTGAAATTATTGTGCTATGTGAGCGCCGTGTACGTGAGGTGACGAGTACGTACACGGACTAGTTGTGGTAAAACCCGATTTTCTTACGGAACAGCAACATATTTTCCTGTTATTTTTAGTTATACCATTTTAATGAGTACTGAATTATTCCAATATGTGTAGCTATTATGTTTAGTCTAATACAACTTGTCTACGTGTCTTAATTGTTTATATGAATTATGTGCAGCATGCTTAGTGAATTTCATACTTCTTCCCTAACTGGTACTTAGTCTAAATTGTAAACATTTCGTGATGTAGTTGTATTTCTATCATTCGCGCTGCATATTTATTTTGGGACTACGGAACGGTATTCCGGGAGATCCCCTTATACTGCATATTTACTTTGGGACTACGGAACGGTATTCTAGGAGATCCCCTTATACTGTATATTTACTTTGGGACTACGGAACGGTATTCCGGGAGATCCCCCTGTACTGCATATTTACTTTGGGACTACAGAACGGTATTCAGGGAGATCCCCCTGTACTGCATATTTACTTTGGGACTACGGAACGGTATTTCGGGAGATCCCCCCTGTCTTGCATATTTACTTTGGGACTACGGAAAGGTATTCTGGGAGATCCCCCTGCACATTTACGGTTGGGACTACGAGACGGTATCACGGGAGATCCCTTGTTGTGTTTCTGTGTATTGAGTTGTTACCTTCTATGATTTCATTGTTGTTAAATTTCAGCCTTTATTTTATTGCGGTATTACACTCTATATTGTTTTATTATATATTTACCAGTAGGTCCCTGACCTGACCTCGTCACTACTCGACCGAGGTTAGGCTTGGCACTTACTGGTACCGATTGTGGTGTACTCATGCTACTCTCTGCACATGCTTTTCGTGTGCAGATCCTGGTGCACCTTATCAGCCACACTATTAGTGAGCCGGGACAGCTTTGTAGACTTCAAGGTATATCTGCCGTGTCCGCAGACCTCAGAGTCCCCTTCTACTCTTTCTCATGTCCATTATCTTCTGTATTTTTCCTTGTTATACTCTGATGTATAGAGACACTAGATTTTTTCTTCTGTAGTTTGTGATTCACGATGTTTCGGATTTTGGAATTTGTTGTGTATTTTTGAATAATTGGTTAAATTTATATTTTTATTTCATTATTCCGCAAAATGTTAGGCTTACCTAGTTGTAGAGACTAGGTGCTGTCACGACGTCACACGGAGGGAAAATTGGGTCGTGAGAAGTTGGTATCAGAGCTCTAGGTTCGTAGGTGTCGTGAGTCACAAACCGGTTTATTAGAGTCTCGCAGATCCGTACGGAGACGTCTGTAGTTATCTTCGGGAGGCTATGAAACTGTTAGGAAAATTTTACTACTTTGATTCCTTGTCGTGCGAAAATTGTTGACTTCAAAGATTCTAAACTTCTGTATTCTATTCTCTCACATATGGTGAAGACATGTACAAGCGGATCAGATGACCACGCACCCGCGCCCCCTGCTAGAGCCGCGAGAGGTCGGGTCCGGGGTAGAGGCCGAGGACGTCCATGTGGTGCAGCCAGAGCACCCGCACGAGCTGCTACAGAGGAGCCCCCAGTAGCTCAAGCTGGAGGGCAGAAACCTGAGATACCTGTTCCTGCACCAGCCCTCCAAGAGACTCTAGCCCAGTTTCTGAGCATGTTCAGCACCTTAGCTCAAGCTGGATTGATTCCACTTACTCCTGCCACATCTCAGGCCGGGGGAAGAGCACAGACTCTTGTCGCCAGTACTTCAGAGCAGCGAGTTTAGGTCGACCAGGTTTCAGAGATTGTACCAATGCAGCCGGTAGCTCCAGCTCAGCCCGAGGTTAGGGCAACAACTTTTGAGGCGGAGCAGCTCAGACTTGAGAGGTACAAGAAGTACCACCCACCTACTTTCAGCGGATTGGCTACAAATGATGCTCAGGGTTTTCTGGAGGAATATCATCGTATTTTCCGTACTATGGGCGTAGCGGAGACGAGCGGGGTTTCTTTTACCATATTCCAGCTTAGAGGAGCAGCCTATCAGTGGTGGCGTGCTTATGAGTTGGGTAGTCTGGCTGAGGCAGCTTCGCTTACATGGACTCAATTCTCGGACATGTTTTTAAGAGAGTATGTCCCTCAGAGCCTCAGGAACTCATGGCGCGCGGAGTTTGAGCAGTTGCGCTAGGGTGCTATGACTGTGTCAAAGTATGCAGTCCACTTTAGTGATTTGGCCCGACATGCACCGACCTTAGTTGCCACAGTTTGAGAGAGGGTTCGATGGTTTATTGAGGGTCTCCATCCAAGCATCCGGAGTAGTATGGCCAGGGAATTGGAGATGGATATTTCTTATCAGCAGGTTGTGGGTATTACTAGGAGATTCGAGGGCATGTTTGCCCGGGATAGGGAGGAGAGGGAGGCCAAGAGGTCTCGAGAGGCTGGTTATTATTTAGGAGCTCGTGCCCCAGCAGCTCGCCATGGTAGGAGTTATGTGAGCCACGCCATTCATTCAGTTCTTCCAGCCTCCAGCGATGTTCCAGCTCCTTCTAGACCCCAGGAGCCTTATTATGCACTGCTAGTATCTAGTGTGCCTCCTGCACGGGGTGTTCCTAGCGGCCAGTCCAGCAGACCTGGCCCAAGCCAGTCACAGCAGCCACGCCCTCCCAGAGCTTGTTTTGAGTGTGGCGACACTCGTCACCTGGTGAGGGATTGCCCCAGGATTAGGAGGGGTGCACCTCCACAGACTTTTCAGCCACAACGTGCTCCACCGGGTTCTCAGGCTATGATTACAGCACCAGCTGCCACCCCACATGCTCAACCAGCTCGAGGTGGAGGTTGGGGAGGTAAAGGTCGCCCTAGAGGGGGAGGTCAGGCCAGATATTATACAATTCCTGCTCGTACAAAGGTAGTTGCTTCTGATTCTGTCATTACAGGTATTGTTCCGGTCTTCCATAGAGATGCGTCGTTATTATTTGACCCAGATTCTACATATTCTTATGTGTCCTCTTATTTTGCCCCGTATTTGGGCATATCTCGGGATTCTTTGAGTTTCCCTATTTATGTATCTACTTATGTGGGAGATTCTCTTATTGTGGACCGCATGTATCGGTCGTGTTTGATTGCTCTTAGTGGTTTTAAGACCAGAGCCAATTTATTATTGCTCAGCATGGTAGACTTTGATATTATTTTGGGTATGGACTAGTTGTCGCCCCATTATGCTATTCTTGATTGTCACGCTAAAATCGTGACGCTAGCTATGCTAGGTTTACCGTGGTTAGAGTGGAGAGGTACCTTAGAGTATACTCCCACCAGAGTTATTTCATTTCTTAAAGCTCAACGAATGGTTGAGAATGGGTGTGACGCGTATCTAGCTTATGTAAGAGATGTCAGTATTGATACCCCTACAGTGGAGTTAGTTCCAGTAGTGAGGGACTTTCCAGATGTGTTTCCAGCTGATCTTCCGGGCATGCCTCCCGACAGAGATATTGATTTTGGCATTGATTTATTGCCGGGCACTCAGCCCATCTCTATTCCTCTATATCGTATGGCTCCTCCTGAATTGAAGGAGTTGAAAGAGCAGTTACAAGAATTGCTTGATAAAGGCTTCATTCAGCCTAGTGTGTCACCTTGGGGTGCTCCTGTCTTATTTGTGAAGATGAAGGATGGTTCTATGCGGATGTGTATTGATTACCGCCAGTTGAACAAAGTCACAGTGAAGAACATGTATCCATTGCCTCGTATTGATGACTTATTTGATCAGTTACAGGGTGTTAAAGTGTTTTCCAAGATTGACTTACGTTCAGGTTATCATCAGTTGAATATTCGGGAGCCGGATATCCCGAAGACTGCTTTCAGGACCAGATATGGCCACTATGAGTTTCTTGTTATATCTTTTGGGCTGACCAATGCCCCAGTAGCTTTTATGCACTTGATGCACAGTATGTTCCGGCCTTATCTTGACTCGTTCATCATTGTGTTTATTGATGACATTCTGGTATACTCCCGGAGTTGGGAGGATCATGAGCAGCACCTGAGGACTGCACTTCAGACCTTGAGAGAAAAGAAGTTATATGCAAAATTTTCAAAGTGTGAGTTTTGGCTAGACTCAGTGGCATTCTTAGGTCATATAGTATCGAGTAAGGGGATTCAGGTGGATCCGAAGAAGATTGAAGCAGTGCAGAGTTGGCCCAGGCCGTCCTCAGCTACAGAGATCAGGAGTTCTCTTGGTTTGGCAGGGTATTACCGTCGCTTTGTAGAGGTATTATCATCTATTGTAGCACCTATGACCAGGCTGACCCAGAAGGGTGCTCCGTTCAGGTGGACAGAGGAATGTGAGGAGAGCTTTCAGAAGCTCAAGACAACTTTGACTACAGCCCCAGTAATGGTATTACCTGCAGGTTCGGGGTCTTATACTGTATATTGTGATGCATCGCGGATTGGTCTCGGCGCGATGTTGATACAGGACGGTAGGGTGATTGCCTATGCATCCAGACAGCTGAAGGTGCACGAAAAGAACTATCTTGTCCACGACCTTGAGTTAGTAGCTATTGTTCATGCCTTGAAGATATGGCGGCATTATTTGTACGGTGTTCCTTGTGAGATTTACACCGATCATCGGAGTTTGCAGCATCTGTTTAAGCAAAAAGATCTTAACTTACATTAGCGGAGGTGGTTGGAGCTACTTAAGAATTATGATATCACTATTTTGTACCACCCTAGGAAGGCCAATATGATGGCCGATGCTTTGAGTCACCGGGCAGAGAGTTTGGGGAGTTTAGCATATCTACCAGCAGCAGAGAGGCCATTGGCGTTGGATATTCAGGCCTTAGCCAGCCAGTTTGTGAGATTGGACATTTCTAAGCCGAGTCGAGTATTGGCTTGTGTGGTCTCTCGATCTTCTCTTTATGATCGTATCAGGGAGCGTCAATATGCTGACCCTCATCTGTTTGTCCTTAAGGACACGGTCCAATACGGTGATGCTAAGGAGGTCACTATTGTAGATGATGGTGCATTGATGATGCAGGGCAGGCTATGTGTGCCCAATGTGGATGGTTTGCGTGAGTTGATTATCCAGGAAGCTCACAGTTCACGGTAATCTATTCATCTGGGTGCCGCAAAGATGTATCAGTACTTGAAACAACATTACTGGTGGAGGAGAATGAAGAAGAACATAGTAGAGTATGTGGCTCGATGTATGAATTGCCAGCAGGTAAAATATGAGCATCAACGACCAAGTGGATTGCTTCAGAAGATAGAGATTCTGGAGTGAAAATGGGAGCGGATCACTATGGACTTCATTATTGGTCTCCCACGGACTCAGCGAAAGTTTGATGCAGTTTGGGTGATTGTGGATAGGCTGACCAAGTCAGCTCATTTCATTCTTGTGATGACTACCTATTCTTCCGAGCAGCTAGCTCGAATCTACATCCGTGAGATCGTCAGGCTTCATGGCGTACCGGTATCTATTATATCTGACCGGGGTACGCAGTTTACATCACGGTTCTGGAGAGCTGTACAGCATGAGTTGGGTACTCGGGTTGAGTTGAGCACAACATTTCAATCTCAGACGGATGGGCAGTCCAAACGCACTATTTAGATATTAGAGGATATGCTCTGTGCGTATGTGATAGATTTTGGGGGTGCTTGGGACCAGTTCTTGCCACTTGCGGAGTTTTCTTACAATAACAGTTATCAGTCCAGCATTCAGATGGCACTGTATGAGGCTCTATACGATAGGTGGTGTCGGTCTCTAGTGGGTTGGTTCGAACCCGACGAGGCCAGATTATTGGATGTGGACTTGGTTCAGGATGCCTTAGAAAAGGTGAAGGTAATTCAGGATAGACTTCGCATAGCCTAGTCCAGACAGAAGAGTTATACGGATCGGAAGGTTCGCGATGTGGCATTCATGATTAGAGAACGAGTCTTACTCCAGGTTTCGCCTATGAAGGGCGTTATGAGGTTTGGAAAGAAGGGCAAGTTGAGCCCAAGATTCATTGGTCCATTTGAGGTGTTGCATCGAGTTGGGGAGGTTGCTTATGAGCTTGCCTTACCCCCCAGTCTAGCAGGAGTTCATCCGGTATTCCATGTTTCTATGCTCCGAAAGTATTACGGCGATCCGCCCCATGTGTTAGATTTCAGCTCAGTTCAATTGGACAAGGATCTATCGTATGTTGAGGAGCCAATGGCTATTTTAGACAGACAGGTCAGAAAGCTAAGATCAAAGAACATTGCTTCCGTGAAGGTTCATTGGAGGGGACAGCCGGTCGAGGAGGCGACTTGGGAGACCGAGCAGTATATGCACAGCCGTTATCCTCATCTTTTCACCACTTCAGGTACGTTTCGATGCTCGTTCGAAGACGAACGATTGTTTTAAGAGGGGGAAGATGTAACGATCCGGCCGGTCATTTTGAGAGTTAGAGCCCCAAACCCCTATTAACTGCTTTCCCCATATCTATTTCTGTTATTGTGACTTGTCGAGATGAATGGTTTTGAGTTTCAGAGTGTTTTGGGAAACTTAATCCCTAAATGAGAGCTTAAGTCTTAGAATTTGGACCGTAGTTAGAACCGTGTGAAGACGGTTCCGGAATGGAATTCTGTTAATTCCGTTAACTTCGTTGGGTGATTTTTGTCTTAGGAGCGTGTCCGGAATGTGTTTTGGGGGCCCGTAGCTCATTTAGACTTGAAATGGCGAAAGTCAAAATTTTGGAGTTTTGGACCGGCAATGAAAATTTTGATATCGGGGTCGAAATCTGATTCAGGAAGTTGGAGTAGGTACGTAGTGTTGAATATGACTTGTGTACAAAATTTGGGGTCAATCGGACGTGGTTTGGTTGGTTTCGACATCGGTTGTCGAATTTGAAAGTTTCAAGTTCTTTAAGTTTGAATCAGAGGATAATTTGTGATTTTACCATTGTTTGATGTGATTTGAGGATTCGACTAAGTTCGTATGGTATTTTAGGACTTGTTGTCATGTTTGGTTGAGGTCCCGGAGGCCTCAGGTATGTTTCGGATGCTCAACGGGTCATTTTTGGACTTAGAGAAGTAGCCGATTTTTTTGGTTTTTGTTGCAGAAGTTTGTTCTTCGCGTTCGCAAAGGTGTGGTCAGTGGAAGCATCTGAACGCGAGGAGTAGGACGCATTTGCAAAAAGTATTTTCTGAGTGTGAGGTTTTGTTCTTCACGTTCGCGAAGGGGAGGACGCGAACGCGAAGGTATGGCGTGTGTGTGCATCGCGAACGCGTGAGTGGTGTCGCGTTCGCGAAGAGGAGTGAGGCTTTTAGGGACCCCAGGTCCTTGTTCTACGCATTCGCGAGGTGGTGGTCGCGTTCGCGAAAGTCTGAGCTGGTAAATCTTCGCGTTCGCGAAGCCGTGGTCGCGTTCGCGAAGGGTTAAATTTGTGGGCAGTCGAGTTATGCTTCGCGAACGCGAGGGACCTGTCGCGTTCGCGAAGAAGAGAGGTGTGGATAGAAAGTTTAAGTTCGGAAATCCATTTTTAACGATTTGGAGCTCGGATTGAGGCGATTTTTGGGAGATTTTCAGAGGAAACAATGGGGTAAGTCTTCTTAACTCAATATTGGTTAAATTACCCGAATCCATGGTTGTTTTTATCATTTAATTGGTGAATTAAGTTGGGAAAGTTAAAAACCCTCTTGGATGAATTTGAGGATTTGAGGGCCGAATTGTTATCGGAATTTAGTAATTTTGGTATGGTTAGACTCGTGGTGGAATGGGCGTTCCTATTTTGTAACTTTTACCCGATTCCGAGACATGGGTCCTACGGGCAATTTTTGAGTTAATTTCAGAATTTTTGTTAAAGTGTTGATTTCATTAGTTAGATGAGTCTATTTTGGTTGTATTTATGATATGTAATTACTTTTGGATAGATTTGGGCCATTCGGAGCCGTATATTCGTGGGAAAGGCATTGTGACCGATTGATTGAGCTTGGTTCGAGGTAAGTGGCTTGCTTAACTTTGTGTGGGGGAAATCCCTTTAAGATTTATAATTATTGTGCTATGTGAGCGCCGAGTACATAAGGTGACAAGTACGTACACATGCTAGTTGTGGTAAAACCCGATTTTCTTACTGTGCAACAACATATTTTTCTGTTATTTTGAGCTATACCATTTTAATGAGTACTAATCTATTTTCATTCTTAATTGAGTTATTCCAATATGTGTAGCTATCATGTTTAGTCTAATACAACTTGTCTATGTGTCTTAATTATTTATGTGAATTATGTGCAGCATGCTTAGTGAATTTCCTGCTTCTTCCCTGACTGGTACTTAGTCTAAATTGTAAACATTTCGTGATGTAGTTGTATTTCTATCATTCGCGCTGCATATTTACTTTGGAACTACGGAACGATATTTCGGGAGATCCCCCTGTACTGTACATTTACTTTGGGACTACGAAACGGTATTTTGGGAGATCTCCCTTTACTGCATATTTACTTTGGGACTACGGAACGGTATTTCGGGAGATCCCCCTGTGCTGCATATTTACTTTGGGACTATAGAATGGTATTCCGGGAGATCCCCCCGTCTTAAATATTTACTTTGGGACTACAGAATGGTATTCTGGGAGATCCCCCTGCACATTTATGTTTGGGACTACGAGACGGTATCTCGGGAGATCCCCTGTTGTGTTTCTGTGTACTGAGTTGTTACCTTCTATGATTTTATTATTGTTAAATTTCAGCCTTTATTTTATTACGGTATTACACTCTATATTTTTTTACTATATATTTACCAGTAGGGCCCTGACTTGATCTCGTCACTACTCGACCGAGGTTAGGCTTGGCACTTACTGGGTATCGATTGTGGTGTACTCATGCTACTCTCTGCACATGCTTTTCGTGTGCAGATCCAGGTGCACCTTATCAGTCGCACTATCAGTGAGTCGGGACAGCTTTGGAGACTTCAAGGTATATTTACCGCGTCCGCAGACCTCGAAGTCCCCTTCTACTCTTTCTCATATCCATTATCTTCTGTGTTTTTCCTTGTTAGACTCTGATGTATAGAGACACTAGATTTTCCCTTCTGTAGTTTGTGATTCATGATGTTCCGGGTTTTGGAATTTGTTGTGTATTTTTGAATAGTTGGTTAAATTTATATTTTTATTTTATTATTCCGCAAAATATTAGGCTTACCTAGTTGTAGAGACTAGGTGCCGTCACGACATCACACGGAGGGAAAATTGGGTCGTGACAGTATAGTATATATATATATCTTAAGATGTATATATAGTAAGTGTATAGTATATATCTATATAGGGGGTATTTATAGTTGAAAATATGGAAAAGTGTAATTATAAAAAGTTTGGGGTTAAAACAAAGTTGGGGGAGGGGGGAGGGGGGTTAAATGGCTATTTTATAAATAGCCAACAGCTATTTTGGCTGGTAAAATGGCTATATTTTAAATGATATAACAGCTATAATGTGGCAGATTTTTTTAAAAAAACAATTAGTCGTTGGGCCCGGATAGGCCCGTTTAGGACCGTTTGAACCAACCCACTTCCCAGCCGGTCCTGGTCCCAACCGGTCCCGGTCTCACGGGCCTCGCCTATGGGACCGACCCACTACCCAACCCACCTCCCCACGGTCTCGGTCCTATCCGGTTAGGACCGTTTAGGCCCACCACCCATTTGGGCTTGCGGTCCTGGGCCAGACCCGGTCCTAACCGGCCCACATGCCACCCTTAGTTCTTAGGCTAATGTGAGCAATAATCTCTTGTGTAAGAAGCATATTTTTAACAATGCTCCTCCCTTTCACGAATCCAGCTTGTTCCTGAGAAATAATATTAGGAAGTAACCCTACTAACCTCTCATGAATCACCCTTAAGATTATTTTTTTGATAAAGTTACTAAGACTTATGGGCCTCATGTCCGAGAATGTTATCACATCCTTCTTCTTTGGTAGTAGTACCAAGTTTGTATGTGTCACACATTTTGGTAACTCTTGCCCATTAAAAAAGCTCTAACCATATCAAATATGTCATTACCAATAATGTCCCAGCAGGAATGGTAGAAGTTCCCCGTGAACCATCTGGACCTCCTGCACTCTCTCCATTTAGGCCAAAAATAGCTTGTTTGACCTCATATTTTGTGGGCTGTCTGATCAAATCTGAGTTCTGCTCCATGTCAACTAACCTAGGTACATGGTCTATGATTCCAAATGTTGTAGGAACAACTGTTTCACTGCACTGAGCCTTGAAGAATTTAATAGCTTCCCCAGCCATCTCTTCATCCTCTTCTATCCAGTTACCCAGATTGTTTTGGATCCTTTTGAGCTGCAGTCTTTTTTTTCGACCATTAACTTGTGCATGAAAAAAATTTTCGTGGAGTTAATAAAAAAATTTATTGGTTAAATAATTTTTTTGTTAAATTTTAACAAAATTTTAAAAAATTAAAATTTGTTAAATTAAATAGATAAGAGTGTTTGGTGAAAAAATGATAAATTATTCAAAAAAATTAGGAGGAATTAGTCTTTGTACTGTTAAAATGCCAAATTTTTTAAAATATAGTGCACTCACTTTTAAATGACTTAATTTTAACATTATGCTATAAACAAAAGAGACCAAAAAGGAAAAAAAATTAACAAAGATGCGACCAAATTCTATTCGCCATGTTCGATGCCGCTTATACGATCGATTTGCGTCATTTTAAATTGAACTCGCTTGTATAAATTCTAGGCCCGTTAGAGTAGGTGAAGGATAACGACTGGCTTATAGATTTCTAGGCTGATAAACTTTCGAATAAGGAACACATATAACATTTTAGTCGGAATTTTACATAAGAAAGAAAGAAAAAGGTGAAAAGATATATGTTTGTGCGGCGCCCCTGCATATAATGCATTTTTGATTAGTACATATTATTTCTATTTTTAATTTCTATTGAAATGTACTTAAAATTTCATTGTAAAATAATTTAGTACCCTTTTCTATAACTTGTTCACAAGAATTTATATATGTGGAATTATGAGATAGTTATATTCACAAATTTATGTATTACTCTTAAGTATTTACAGAATTCTCTGATAGAGCATCTTTTGCAAATTGATTTTCATTCCAATTTTTCAAAGACTTAACCGAGTCTAATAGAAAGAATGACACATGGCAGAGCACCCCAAAAAGAAGAAAAAAAAGTTGGCGCCAATTTCAACAAAATAAACCGACTTTTAACTAATTTAACTATATAAGATCGATCTTAGTCCTCATATAACAGTCAGTCTCAGCAAATCCCAAAACTTACAGAAAAAAAGAAGAAGTGAAGAAACTCCTCTCATAGCTAGGCTTTCTGCAGAAGAGATCATCATGTTCATATTAATCGTCGTGTACATGTTGATCAGACTGCTAATTAATCGTCTCCAACGCAGAAGGCCGAGTAGAATTATAACGATAATCAACTGGATTCTTATTTTCGCTGGGATCATCTCCACCGTCCTTCTTTTCTGCCGGTTCTTCACTACTGGTATATATTCTTCTTCTTTTGGGATTTTCTTGATTTTCCTCTCTCTTTATTAGTTGCCTCGTTAAGATTATTATGCATCTTGTTTTTGCTTTCATTCTTCTTAAGATCAAAGCAGTTTTTTTTTTACTTGTGTTTTCTTGCATCACCATAATTATCTTTGTCAATTCTTGTAGAAAAAATCTATAATCTTTACTCTCTGAAATAATTATGGGGTTTGCATTATAATGCCATTAATATCCATTTTGATCTTTCAATTCTGAAATAATTACTGCAGACAACAGATAGAAAATTGATGATTAGACGTTCCTTTATATGTGTTTTTGCTTTCATTAGTTATGTTTCTCCTTTTTCTTTTCTGTTTATTTCTTTGTAATTGATTGTTAAACTAATTTATATATGGTAACTTACTATTGTGGTTGAAATGATTAAACAGTGACCGGAAGTGGAAGAATAACTGGTTTTATTAATGAGAATCCATGGACTGAAAATGATAATCTTTCAAAGACGACAGAGAATGTCAAAAGTATACATGTGAAGCCACTGCCTAATAATGGAGGAAGACTTGCAAGAAAAATGCATCCGATTGAGTATCTGAATCAAACTACTGATGAACTTCACCTTGTCTCTTTAGCAATATCAACAGCAACACCACCGCCATTTCGCAGGGGCAATAATTTGTCTGAGTTTAATTTCTTTACATTGGCCGCAGTCTCGCCTCCACTACCACAACCTCTGATGCAGCTGACCAACAATATTACCATCTGTGGATGTCCTTAGAGAAATAGTTCAGGAATATTAATAGTGAAATTAATTGAGCAAAATTGATTGGAAGTGTTATAAGTACTTTGTTTTCAGTGTTATATGCTGTAGTAGTTAGACATGTTCTACTATTAGGTATTTCTATATGAATTTTAACTAAATAATGAGTTTAGAGGTTGATTGAAGAGTATCAAATTTGTGGATTTGCACTCTGAGTCTGATTCTTTGTACTAGAACTATTGATACAAGTGAATGAAAACAGTGTCTTTGCTATTGCTTTAATTGAAATGAGAATTCATGGTCACTTCAATATTGATGTTTAATGGTAGTCGAGATCATCATTTAATTTGTTTTTTTATTTTTTGGTTTTCTTTGTTAGTCTCCATCTTTAGTTTTTAAATTATCTGATTTGGGTAAAGTTTACAATAAGAAAGAATCGCAGAGTTACGGTCAATATGTGTTCAACTTGCCTCAAAAAGATAAAATAATTAAAGAGTCATTTTTTTTTGGTATGATATGCGAGCCTTGAATCTTGAAGTGAAGCGAGCTTTAGTTCAGACTTTTCATGGGCAGCTTAAGACTAGAGGCAATATTTGAATCTCATGAGTTCGAAATTCTAGTTTTTTTAAATTATTATATTTTAAATCAATAATTTATATATATATTTGATGAATTTCACAAGACAAATATAAATCTGGACAAAAACTGCTGGATTCGGCCGAGCCCATAGGCAAATGGCTAGCTCCATCCGTGCTTATGAAGTACATTTACAACGTTAAAAATAAGTAGTAGCTCCTTGAAACTACTATAAGTAGTAGCTCCAGCTAACGACCTTAAATCTAGCATTAAAACATTTAGGATGTATTAACTTGGGAAGAACTTCCTCAAACCTTAGGTGTCAAGTGATATATTATGGTGATAATATGGAGTATTAACTAATCATAATTAAGCATCAAAGCTCATGCATGTAAAGTTGATTGACCAAATTTAAAGAAGAAGTCACTTATCCAAATTAGAGACCAGATTTAACATATCAGTTTACTTCAATCAACCCAAGTAACGAATTGAGGTGAGAGTATATATTAATTAGTCACAATTAAGTATAAATTAAGCACATGCAAAAGTTGATTATCCAAATTCAAGATGAAGAAGTCGATTCACAAAACTAGTTTCCAATATTTCCATAGACATAGTTGTATTTTTCACTGGATTAGTACATTTTTTCTATACTCAAGGTAACATTTTATTAGATTCTACCTAAATATAAACTTGCATATTTTAAACTTTCCAAAAAAAAAAAATATCATGAAATTATGTGTGTGTACAAAATTGTTCTCAAAGTGAAACAATCACAACTTTGTATGGGATATTTTAAAGAATCACCTAGCTTCCAAATTCAACTCGAATTTGGGTTACTAGAATCACTTAGGAGTTTGTATAATCCCATTATAATAATATAATGGAAATATAGAAAATATCAAATGTTGTAATGATTTTTTCTTTTAACAAACTTGGCACGTGCAAGGCACCAACAAGGTCTCCCGCCGTTTCCAACAGAACCGATCGACTCTTTAACTAACTGAATTCCTCTTCTTGTATAACAAAACCCCTCCACATATCATTATCCTTCACCGATCTCAAATTTTATATTTACAGAAAGAGAAGAGCTCAAAGATTGAAGAACTTTCTCTTTTTGGCTTTCTGGAAAAAAAAAAAGAGATCGCGAAAATGGCGGACAATTTCTTCAACTTTCAGATGCATAATCCTCACAGGCAGAGAAGGGTCAGAGCTCTAAGGCTGTGTGATCTTATCCTCATCTTTGTCTTTGCTTTTTTCATCTACCTTTGGTGCATCTCCAATATTGGTGCGTTCTTTCACCCATTTCAGTTTCTGCTTCTTCTTTTTGAAATTTTCTTGTGTTTGCTCTGTTCATTATAGTTGAATAGATCTTCTCTGTTCCTATGTGCATGCTCCTTCTCGTATTTCAGTTTCTGGCTCTTCTTTTTGGGGATCTTTTTGATTTTCAGACAAATGGGGCTTTACTTGTTACATCTTCGTTTTGGAATCCACTTGTGTTTTCTCACATTACATGATCTTCTCTGTTCATTCTGGTTGAATTTTTTTCCATATTTTAGCTCTCCTTTTTTTTGGATTTTCTTGAGTTTTAGACACTAGTGGTGTTTCTGCCTTGTGATATAGTGGTAGCAATATAGGCATTTGTGTACTCAAAATGATAAAGGTCCTTTTGCTTGTGTTTTTTTCACTGTTTATTCTGGTAAAAAATTTCAGTTTTTGGCTCTTCTTTTACTTGTGTTTTCTGGTCATAATTCTTGAAAAGATTTGCTGTTAATCTTTATATTTCTAAATTTATGCTGCTTGTACAGTGAGAATGATGATCAGAAATGGAAGAACCATTGCACCCAACAGCATTCCTCTGTATCTAAATGATACACATTTCAATCTTGCAATTCTGAAATCATTACCAGAGAAAATAGAGTACAAATCTCCAGCTGAACCACTGAAAAGATCGAGCTTAAAGATCAACAATGAAGCAACTGAGATACCAACAACGCCGCCGTCATATCAACAACCCAACACCACCACATTTCCACCGCCGCCGCCGATGACGCAGCACCAAATCCAAGAACAGCAACTGAACAACATAGTGGAAGCATTAATCGGAGCAGGTGATTTTGCAGGGTGGGCAAATTTGCTTTCCTCCACAGACTTATCATCTCTTCCACTCTCCGCCACTTTCTTCATTCCGGGTAACGACGCCATATCAAATCATCAAACACCTGGCGATCAAAATCTCAACTTAGACCCATTTCTCATCGCCTATCATATAATCCCACAACGCCTCTCTTTCGCCGATCTCCAACAGTTCAAATCCAACACTCGCCTCCCAACTCTCTTACCTTCCAAATTCATCGTCATTACAAACAATTCTTTATCCAATTTTACTGTCGATGGCTCTCAAATCACCTACCCAGATCTTTACGTAAATTCTGCTTTTACAGTACATGGTGTTAATAAAGTTCTTGAATACTCTGTTTATGGTGCTGATCCTCTGTTCTCTCCTCCAGAGAACAATACTCTGCCTAGTGAAACTGTTGCACCTATCCCACCAAAGCCAAAGCCAAGGCCAAAGCCAAAGCCATTATTATTTCCTGAAGGAGGTGGAGGTTTTACTGATGGTTGGAGGAGTTCTAATTCAACTAGAGCATTTCCTATTGAGAAATTAGTAATTGACATCTCTGTTCTGTTTTTCATATTTTTTTGGGTTTGAGATTTTGAGAACTTATGGGGCTATAATATTCTAGCTTAATATTTTGTTGAAGCGAATATACTGAGAAACTGGATTACTGCTTTGTTTGTTTTTCATCGTAGTTTTTTGGGTCTGTAAATGGATCTTTGTTATGGTGAATACATGCAGAAATGAGAAAGTTCATTGTTTCAACATCTCACCATTGTATCTCCTTTAATTGCATATTTTTGTTTTTATGTGTGCTATAGTCAGCTAAGATATTAAACTGTCAACTTTTGGACTTTAATGTGATGTTTTCTCTGTTCAACTAACTTTTAAACTATTATTTTAATAAATTTTTTCTTTCATCATTGGCAATATAATGTATGAGTAAAATTAATATTTACAACTTTGTGATCAATCAAATAATATAGTATAAAATGAAATAGAAAAAATATCATTAATTATAATATGATACTCTCACAAGTTTAATATGATACTATCACAATCTATGTTTTAGGCGCAGTGGAGATTGATCCTAACAATTACAATTTTTGTATAACTAATCAATAACTAGATCGACCCCTAAAAATTAGAAGAATCAAAAAGTGTTGGTACCATTAAAGGTTGCAGATTGATTATTGTCAAAAAAAGAAAAAAATGATTGAAAAATATAAAGAAAAAAAGGGAAAGTATACAAACAACCATTCTTAATGCTATTATTTATGGATTAGACAATACTTATTTTGTTCTGAAAATTTGAACTACGAATCTTAATTTCAGAACAATTTAGGACGTTTATTTTCTGAAAATTAAATTAAAATTTGATAACGATAAGGTCGGGAATCCAAACTAGAGTAAGAATTTGAAAAGTAAATGCGGAAGCAATAACAATAAGGAATTGAGCAACTAGAACTAAATGGCAGAAAATAAAGGATATGGAAAAATTCAAGGAAAGAATTCCAAGAACTTCCAAGAACGCAAGTTCTATAGCCTTGACAAGATCAAAGCAACAACGTCTTTAATCAAACGCCTTTACTTAAAAGCAAATCAAAACAATAGATTCGGATCTTGACCGCTTTACGAGTAACTTGAGACAACAATTAATAACTAGTATTAATCGCCTTCTAAGAATACCACAAAGGAATCAAAGATATCACAATAGAGAAGTAATCTTACTACCTTGAACTATGAACTAGTAAAGGTTGAAAGATAAATCTCAAAGCACAAGTAACAAAGGTTCAAAAGAACTCTCAAAGTATGATATACTTAATCAATAATGAAGTCCCTCAATGAATGAGAAGAACTCCTTATTTATAGGAGTACTAAGGCACAAAAAGTCTTTAAAATTAGGTAGGGTGGTTTCTAAGGCATAAAAAGTCATTACAATTAGGTAGGGTGATTGCTAAGGAGTAAGAAAAGTCATTACAATTAGGTGGGGGGCGGCCAAATCCCTTTGGGGTAGATTTGGACCTTAAAACTACTAGTTTGGGCTATTGATTTGGACTCCAATTGGGCTCCCTTTGAAACACCCCCTTTTGGACCTCTTTTAAGCTCATTTTGAGCCCCTTTGGTGGACTTTAAGGACTGATTTGGTGGCCCAATCTTCCTCCTCTTGGACTTCAATTTGGATCACCAAATAATTATAAAATTTGGATAATTCATCTACTTTGGGCTTGAGCTCTTCCTCTACAATTAAAAGCTTCTTTATTTGCCATTGAAGTCCAGCAATCTTAGAGTGCAACTCTTTAGCTTGAGATCTTGTAAATGGCCTTAGAGCTTCCAAAACTCTATCCTTGTCCTTGATGCTATCATTCCCCTCTTCTTGAAAAGAATTCGTCCCCGAATTCGATCCTACATCAAACAAAGACAAGTCAGCAACATTGAATATAGCACTTACTTGGAACTCACCAGGTAGGTCCAGCTTGTAAGCATTGTCTCCAATCCTTTCAAGGACTTGAAATGGGCCATCTCCTCTAGGGTACAACTTTGACTTCCTTTTGGAGGGAAATCTCTCCTTTCTAAAGTGAACCCAAACTAAATCTCCAGGTTTAAAAATTACTTATTTTCGACCCTTATTCTTTCTCAAGGCAGTTTGCTCATTTTTCTTCTCAATTGCAAGCCTTGTTTGTTCATGAATTTTTTTTATCATCTCAGCCTTTGTCCTACCATCAAGATTAACAATATCATTAGTAGGTAATGGTAATAAATCAAGGGGAGTGAAGGGATTAAAACCATAAACAACCTCAAAAGGAGACATACTTGTAGAAGAATGGATTGTTCTATTGTAAGCAAATTCAATCATAGGTAAGTGAGCCTCCCAAGAAGTTAATTTACCTTTCAAAACAGCCCTCAATATATTTCCTAAGGTTCTATTAACTACTTCAGTTTGCCCATCAGTTTGTGGGTGACAAGAAGTAGAAAACAACAATTTAGTTCCTAACTTCCCCCAAAATACACGCCAAAAGTGGCTCAAAAACTTAGCATCCCTATCACTAACAATAGTTCTAGGTATACCATGCAATTTGACAACTTCTTTTACAAAAAGATCAGCAACATGTGAAGCATCATTAGTCTTTAAACAAGGAATAAAACGAGCCATTTTGGAGAACCTATCTACCACAACATATATACTATCCTTACCATACCTTGTTCTAGGCAAACCTAACATAAAATTCATAGAAATATCAATCCAAGGTGAAGTAGAAACAGGTAGTGGCGTGTAAAGACCATGTGGTAACACTTTAGATTTAGCTTGTTTACATTCCAAACACTGTGCACATATTCTTTCAACATCTTTTCTCATTCCAGGCCAAAAAAAAATTTCAGCAAGTATGTCTAGCGTCTTTGGGACTCCAAAGTGACCCATAAGCCCTCCATAATGTGCTTCCCTTACAAATACTTCACGTAAAGAGCAATTTGGGATACACAACTTATTTTCCTTAAAGAGAAACCCATCTTGGAGGTTAAACCTCTCAAAAGGACCCAACTTACAGTCTGCAAAAATCTTGCCAAAATCAACATCATTAGCATAAAGTCCCTTGATTTGATCAAAACCCATCAATTTAGAAGTCAGGGTAGAAACTAAGACATACCTTCTTGAAAGTGTATCCGTAACAACATTCTCTTTCCCTTGTTTGTAAGAAATTACATAAGGAAAAGTTTCAATGAATTCAACCCACTTAGCATGCCTTCTACTAAGCTTACCTTGACTCTTCAAGTATTTCAAGGATTCATGGTCAGTTTTAATGACAAACTCTCTTGGCCACAAGTAATGTTGCCATGTGGCTAAAGCCCTTACCAAAGCATATAGCTCTTTGTCATAAGTGGAATAGTTCAATGTGGCTCCACTCAACTTCTCACTAAAGTAGGCAATAGGTTTAGAATCTTGCATCAAAACAGCACCTATTCCTTTGCCAGAAGCATCACATTCAATTTCAAAAGATTTAGAAAAATCAGGCAATTGTAACAATGAAGCAGAACATAACTTTTCTTTCAACAAGTTAAAAGTATCATCTTGTTCTTTTCCCCATGTAAAAATCTTATCCTTTTTAATAACTTCAGTTAAAGGAGAAGCAATAGTGCTAAAGTCTCTCACAAACCTCCTATAAAAACTAGCAAGTCCATGAAAACTCCTAACTTCAGTTACACTCTTAGGTTTTGGCCATTCTTTTATTGCTTTAATTTTCTCTTCATCAACCTCAACTCCTTTAGAACTAACCACAAAACCCAAAAAAATCACACGATCCACACAAAAAGTACACTTTTAAGATTAGCAAATAAGAGTTGCTTTCTAAGAACTTCAAAAACTTGTTTTAGGTGTTCTACATGCTCTTCTAAAGTGTTAGAAAAGATCAAGATATCATCGAAGTACACCACAACAAATTTTCCATGAAAATCCTTAAAGATATGATCTATTAATCTCATGAAAGTGCTAGGTGCATTAGTCAAGCCAAAAGGCATAACTAACCACTCATAAAGCCCATATTTGGTCTTAAAAGCAGTTTTCCATTCATCTCCAGGATTCATTCGAATCTGATGGTAACCACTTTTTAGATCAATTTTAGAAAAGATTTTGGATCCATGTAATTGATCCAACATGTCATCAAGACGAGGAATAGGATGGCGATACTTTACCGTTATCTTGTTGATTGCTCTACAATCCACGCACATCCTCCAAGTTCCATCCTTTTTGGGTACCAATAGGACGGGAACAGAGCAAGGGCTCATGCTCTCTCTCACAAAGCCTTTCTCAAGCAGCTCCTCAACTTGCCTTTGAAGCTCTTTTGTCTCTTCTGGATTACTCCTATAAGCAGGCCTATTTGGGATTTGTGATCCAGGCACGAAATCAATTTGATGCTCAATGCCACGTAAAGGTGGCAATCCATTAGGAATATCTTCAGGAAAGACATCTTCAAAATCCTGCAAAAGAGAAGAAATACTACTTGGCAAAGAAGAAGTTAGTAACTCAGAATTAATCAAAACTTCTTTGTAAGTAAGTAGTATTATGGGAAACCCCTCTTTTCTTGCATTTAAACACTCTTTGGCTTTTATATAAAAACTCTCTTTTTTTATTTCCTTAGCCTCTTTCCTCTCACCAAGACTTTCTATTTTTTTATTCAAGCCCCTTTTTATCTCTTCTCTCAAATTGTTGCCCTCTCTCTTTTTCTCTCGGCCATCTCTCTTTTTTTCCAACTCTTGGCCTCCTTTCTTTTCTTTTTCCTCAAGCTCACTTTTTATCCCTCCCCTTGGTTTTTCCATTGTTTCCCTTAATCTCTTTTGATCTTCAAACACTTGAGAAGGAGATAAAGGTGTAAAAGTAAATTTCCTGCCATTTAGCTCAAGAGAATATCTATTCTTCTTTCCATCATGAAAAACATTCCTATCATACTGCCAAGGACGACCCAGTAAGATATGACAAGCTTGCATATGGACTATGTCACAAAGAATATCATCCTCATATCTACCAACATTGAATGAAATCATGCATTGTTTGTTTACCTTTAGTTCACCACTGTCATTTAACCATTGGAGTCTATAGGGAGTAGGGTGTTTCATGCATGCAAGTCCCAATTTTTCCACAAAGTATGAACTTACCACATTAGCACAACTACCACTATCAATGATCATAGAACAAGTTTTTCCCTTTATCCCACACCTAGTATGGAATATATTCTCCCTTTGTTCTTCACTATTGCTATTGATAGTCATAATCCTCCTAACTACCCCAATCATGCCATCATTAGGTAGTTCTATATCATCATCATTACTCACATCTCCCTCTTCTTCTCCCTCACTTTTTTCACTCTCATATCCTCCATCTTCTCTAAGAATGATGTTTCTTCTACTTGGACATTCATGCATCATAAGTCCCCTTCCTTTACATTTATGACACTGAATAGAACTAGAAGGTGTAAAAGGTTTAGGGTTAAAGATTTTACCTCCCTCTTTGTTCTCAAACTTACCTTTATCCTTGTCTTCTTGAGGTCTAGAAGAACTCTTCATCTCTTGATTCGACCATGGCTTCTTGGAGATGGTGTTTGACCGACCTTTCTATGAGCTAGCTTGCTTTCTTTTATTTTGATTTTTTACCTTTACAGACAAATCAACTAACTTATCTATTGTTACATATTGTTGTAATTCTACTACATCAGCTATTTCCTTATTTAAACTATTTAAAAACCTAGCCATTGTAGCCTCTTCTTCATCCATACAATTAGCTTGGATCATAGCCATATCCATAGCCTTAAAGTACTCATCCACAGACATGGACCCTTGCTTCAATGTTTGAAGGCGTTGTTGTAGCTCTCTTTGAAAGTGTGATGGTATGAATCTCTTTCTCATCACCCTCTTCATCTCAGCCCAAGTAGCAATTGGTGCTTGTCCTTCTTGCAATCTGTCCCTAGTAAGCTTTTTCCACCAAATAGCAGCATAGTCAGAAAACTCAACAATAGCAAGTTTAACCTTCTTACCCTCAGAGTAGTTGTGACAGTCAAATATGGCTTCAACCTTTCTCTCCCAATCAAGGTACAAGTCTGGATCCTTTGTTCCCTTGAAAGATGGCATCTTCATCTTTATACTGCTTATATTATCATCTTCTACTCTACCTCTTTGTCCCCTCCTATCTCTTCCTACCCTATCAAAATCGATATCATTAAAATCATCTATTGGGTTTTCTTGATTTACAATGGGAGCAAGGGGTACATTTCTCCTAGCTTGGGGCCTAACATTATTTTCCCTTCTAAGTTCAGCTATTGTATCATTTTGCTCAGCAATGGTGTCCCTCATCTCTTGGAGTTGCAAATTCCACCTTTCGAATTGTTGATGCATAGCTTGCAAGGTAAAATCATTTCTTGCTTTGATTTCGGCTTCTTGAAGAACCCTTCGTTCATCATCACTACCTGTATGTGACATCTTAAATAATTAAACTGTATCAAAAAATTAAATTTTTCCTCAATTGTTCTCACACACACTTTGCCTTTTTTTTTTTCTCTCTTTCGAAATAACCTTTGAACGAAATACTTTGTAGATTTATAGTTAAACCCAACTCATATAAAGTTCTTAATAGTAAAATATAGATTTTTGGGGAACAAATAAAAGAAGAACCAAATCCTAGAACTATTAGGCTCGGTTGAAACAAGACACGAACAAAAAGGAAATGATTATATATTTAGATTAGAAAGAGTAAGAAAAATTAAATTTTTGTCTTATCTTTGATATCTGGGATCCCCTCTTCTTGTTTCCTTTAATAGTTTTTGGAAACAAATTAGATACAAAAGAAAGTTCCTAGAGAGCAAGCAATTTTTTTTTTAAAATTGATTTTCGTTTTTTTCTATTTTTTTTAAACTTTTTTTTTAGCTCTTAGTATTCAAGAAATCCCCAGAATTATCAAGAATGAAACCTTGATAAAACCGCTCTGATACCACTTGATAACGACAAGGTCGGGAATCCAAACTAGAGTAAAAATTTGAAAAGTAAATGCGGAAGCAATAACAATAAGGAAATGAGCAACTAGAACTAAATGACAGAAAATAAAGGATATGGAAAAATTCAAGAAAAGAATTCCAAGAACTTCCAAGAACACAAGTTCTATAGCCTTGACAAGATCAAAGCAACAACGTCTTGATTTATTGAAGAAATCAAACGCCTTTACTTAAAAGCAAATCAAAACAATAGATTCGGATCTTGACCGCTTTACGAGTAACTTGAGACAACAATTAATAACTAGTATTAATCGCCTTCTAAGAATACCACAAAGGAATCAAAGATATCACAATAGAGAAGTAATCTTACTACCTTGAACTATGAACTAGTAAAGGTTGAAAGATAAATCTCAAAGCACAAGTAACAAAGATTCAAAAGAACTCTCAAAGTATGATATACTTAATCAATAATGAAGTCCCTCAATGAATGAGAAGAACTCCTTATTTATAGGAGTACTAAGGCGCAAAAAGTCTTTAAAATTAGGTAGGGTGGTTGCTAAGGCATAAAAAGTCATTACAATTAGGTAGGGTGATTGCTAAGGAGTAAGAAAAGTCATTACAATTAGGTGGGGGGCGGCCAAATCCCTTTGGGGTAGATCTGGACCTTAAAACTACTAGTTTGGGCTATTGATTTGGACTCCAATTGGGCTCCCTTTGAAACACCCCCTTTTGGACCTCTTTTAAGCTCATTTTGAGCCCCTTTGGTGGACTTCAAAGACTGATTTGGTGGCCCAATCTTCCTCCTTTTGGATTTCAATTTGGATCACCAAATAATTGTAAAACTTGAATAATTCATCTACTTTGGGCTTAGGCTCTTCCTCTACAATTAAAAGCTTCTTTATTTGCCATTGAAGTCCAGCAATCTTAGAGTGCAACTCTTTAGCTTGAGATCTTGTAAATGGCTTTGGAGCTTCCAAAACTCTATCCTTGTCCTTGATGCTATCAAAATTCATGATATATTGGCTACTTCCTAAATAGCAAGAATTTAGAACGGCTAACTAGTGTCACTTTTACAAAAGAAAAAGCATTCTGTGTCCAATTGGGCATTTAGGAGTGAAAATAGCGGCTAGCCATTTTTGAACTAATAATCAAAAAATAGGCAGCGTTTGCAAAGTCATTAAAAGATAACAACTATTTTGCTGAAATACGAAAAATTCCAGCATCATATACTGGATTATGGAGCTACTGCATTTAAACTTTCAACATATTATGTTGGAACTCCAGCACATTATGAAATTCCAGCACATTATGCTAGAATCTCATATGTAAAAATTTAAACTCCAGCATATTATGCTAAAATATTTTTGAATTTTTAATATTATTTTTGTTCAGATTTTATTTTTAAATGGAAAAATAGTTAAATTTCGATTAGTTTTGAACATTATTTATTGGCTATTTTTTTTTTATTTTTTTCCCATTTAGGACTTCAAAATCACAGGCCCAAATTTCTTCTAGAAAGCTGGATCTAAAATTCAGATTAACTGCTTGCTTTCACTTTCGGCAATCACTCCGGCGAACTCTTGCTTCAAACTGCTTACTTTCCGAAATTTGCAGCAAAAATGGATTCCTCAACACTGCTCTTCAACCAGCTCAAGGTCTGAAATTTCAACGTTAATTTTCCTCATCTTTCTTAAAAAATGTTTCATTTTCTGCGTATTACTTTTTATTCCTTCCTATTTCTTCCTTAACACTAACTGCTTAATTGCTGTCGAAAATCCCCTGCCAGACAGCAGAGCCATTTTTCTTACTAGCAGGTCCCAATGTGATTGAATCAGAGGATCACATTCTTTACATGGCCAAACACTTGAAAGATATCACTTCTAAGTAAGTTTATGTATCTCATTTCTCAGTGCCACGTGTAATTTTGGTATGTATTCATTTGTTTTAGTGCATTTTCAATTTTATGTCTTTCACCAGTTTAGGGATGGTATTATTTATCATATGTTCCAATATGAGGTCCTTTGTTGTTGAATTTCATTACATCAATTAAATGATTGAGCTGTTAATATATTTTTTTTTATAGACTTGGGTTGAAGTTTGTGTTCAAGTCGAGCTTTGACAAGGCTAATCGCACTTCCTCTAAATCATTCCGCGGTCCTGGCTTAGCTGAAGGCCTGAAGGTATAAAATGCCACTACTTTGCTGCAAAATTAGAAACTCTAGTTTCTAGAAGGACATTAAAATACTTTGGCTTCATGTTGGTATTTGTTTTCCTTTGCGTTTAACTCCAATTTCTGTTTTAGAAATTGGTAAATAAAGGTCTCTATTCCTTCTTCCCATGTGATACAATTTTGCAGCATGGATTAATGTCATATTCCTGCCAGTAGTGGAGCCAATATTCTATACAAGAGGATTTTAAACTGTCACACTTGGGATTTGGACCTGTGATCTAAAGCAAATGTTTAACCCATTTTTCAATTTACTAGAAATTTCCCTCATGTCGAGGGAATTCAATAGCATATTTGTAACCAAAATGACTAGTTTTTACGCTATTTGCACAGTAGGGGATTCAATTGGACCCCCTTCCTCCAAACTAGCTCCGCCAACACTGATTCCAGCTCTTGTATGACATCCACTGTTGCACAAACCCTTCCAAAATATAACATTTCATTTTTTCCCCGTTTGTTGCAGATCCTTGAAAAAGTGAAAACAATGTATGACGTACCCATTGTTACTGATGTTCATGAATCTAGTCAGGTAAAATTTGTTTCCCTAGTTCTGATGGCACTCTGCCGTTTATAGTTAAACTTTTTGTTCGAATGTTCTGTTTGATCCGCAAAATTGATGATCGAATGCAATATTCACTTAGGAAATTAGTTTACTTCCGTAAATATATTGTGCGTCATTTTTGCTTTTCATCCATTCTTCTTCCTTTGAACTTTGTTGACCAACTTATCATTTTTCCCTTCCTCAAAGTACTGTCTTGTATCATAATCCTCATTTCCGACTCTTCTTCAAATGTAATGGATGTCTCGTGTGCTATGATTGGCAGGTATTTAGCTCTAGTTCTTCTTCCCCTTCTTAATAAATGGATGAGAAGATTTCATAAACAAACTGTACTATTGGTTCAGATGACTGTTTATTTGTCAGAAACATATTGGATGCCAAGAGTTTAGTAGTTATTGCATCCATGTAATGGGATCAGCGTGATTTTCAGTTTATTTATCCATTTTGTATATCAACTCATCATCGAACATTGGTGGTCCAGAAGTATTTCCCTTCTAATATGAACTGCATCTAACACTGTTTTGCCAGTGCGAAGCAGTTGGCCGGGTTGCAGATATAATTCAGATTCCTGCTTTCTTATGTCGGCAGGTTGGTCTCCAGACAAAATCTTTATTTTCAGATAGATATCTCTGATTTAGTTTCTGATATTGGTTTTTGCAGCCCCAGACATTAATACATTCCTCACCCATATTGATCTGCCTTTTGGCATTTAATTACAGACTGACCTACTTGTCGCAGCTGCCAAAACTGGAAAAATTATCAACATTAAGAAGGGCCAATTTTGTGCTCCTTCAGTAAGTAACATCCCTCTTTTATGTTTCTTCCTAGGTCTCCTTTCACGTGCTCCTGCCAAAACCGTGATAAGCTAGTATCTTGGGCGCACTCGTGTATGTTCTATCCATTTTCAACTTATGCTACAATGTCCTCAGGTGATGGCAAATTCTGCTGAAAAAGTGAGATTGGCTGGAAATCAAAATGTCATGGTGTGTGAGAGAGGAACTATGTTTGGCTATAGTGAGTTTTCTTTAGTTTGTCTCTTTTTATTAAAAGCAAAAACATTTCTCTAGTTTTTTTCTAGTTGGATGGAAACAAGTCTCCAAGCGTTATTTCAGTGTTTTCATCTATAAGATGGAAAGGAAGTAGTTGAAGCTCTACAAGTATAACAACAATAACAACAACAACAACAAAAAAAACCCAGTGTAATCCCACAAAGTAGGGTTTGGGGGAAGGTAGAGTGTACGCAGACCTTAGCCCTACCCTGTGAAGGTGAAGGTAGAGAAAGAAGCAGAAGCAACAAGCAATAGCAACAACAAGATAAGATGATAGAATAACCGAAGTGAAAGAAAACGCTATACAAGTACATTAAGACTAATTTTCTGCACTAACGTTTTAATGGTCAACTCTAAACATGGAAAGTGTATACTGATATAAACATGGAAAGTGTAGGAGAAATGAAGTGTGTGTTTCATTAAGGGTGTGTACTAGGACAGATGCAAAATGTTCCCAGGGTTGGGAACTGGGGGAGGGATATTTCTCCACCTATGCGCTTCACAAAACATATTTTGTTCCAAACTCAGATAAGGAGATGAGTTGCTGTAGGTATTAAAAATCTGACATATTTGTCTGATTATGCAGATGACTTGATTGTGGATCCTCGTAACTTCGAGTGGATGAGGGAGGCCAATTGCCCTGTTGTAAGAATGTTATTTATGATTGTTTTATTGATATTCTCCCTGATAATTTAACTGGAGAAATCCACTTATATTGACTCTCTTCTTTATGCCTAGATATTTATTTTGGATTTACTTTTTCTCATATAAATTCTTGTTTCTCAGGTGGCTGATATAACTCATTCATTACAACAGCCTGCAGGCAAAAAGGTTCATTGTTCTTTTGCCCTTTCATTAGAGAGTACCAGCAATTTTATATATGTCGAGTCAGCATAAATTTATGAAGCTTTTCCGATCATTTTAAATATATCTCGTCGGCGTATAGCACAGGGATCTAGATTTCTCTTAACCTAAGCATTAAGAGAAATCTGCTAGACTGGAAAGTGCACGAGGATGCCATGTTAGCAGTCTTGCTAGAAAAGAGAATAGGATCATTTCTCACTGATCAATATGAATCCATAAGCGTTGGGAGACTTGTCATTCTTCATCTAGATGGCAACCCTGATAACAGTTGACCCCTTAATTGCCTATCTTCTCTTCTTTCTTATATGTCATTGTCTCAACTTTGTGCTGCTTGAATCTTTCAAGCCTCAGAATCAACTGTTAATAATTTACTTTAACTGTTATCAAGACGCCAAATGAATGTTCTAAGATCATGAGTTCAATTACATAATCATACCATTACTTAGGATCAAATGTTAAAAGTGTTATTCTATGTCAATGACTTGAAGTTCTGATTCTTGCACAGCTGGAAGGTGGTGGTGTTGCCAGTGGCGGTCTTCGTGAATTAATTCCTTGTATTGCCAGGACAGCTGTTGCTGTGGGAGTAGATGGAATTTTTATGGAGGTATAAAGGGGCCACTGTGTGATTTAAGTTTGCGATTTGCTTTCTGTATGCGCCCTTGTTTAAGAAGACAAATATGTATATTCCTTGTTTAAGAGAACAAGGATAAAAGGAATTTGAAAGTTGGAATGAAAATGCGGTTACTTACTTTTGCTGTAATTCCTTTAAAAGGAAAACTTTAAGCCATTCTTGCAATTCCTGAACTTTTTGATGTCTGTTTTGTCAGAACTTGCTTTAGTTTTCTGCTCAATTGAACCAGAGATTTTTTTTCATTAGGTGCACAATGATCCGCTGAATGCTCCAGTTGACGGTCCAACGCAGTGGGTGAGTTACAGGCAAACAAGCAAACAAACAATACATAATGTTGAGAATTTTGAGATATCCTGTTTTCTAAAATGGAACTTTATTTATTCTGATTTTAGCTGTTAATTTGATCAGTGTTTTCATCTTTGTATTGATATAGCCTCTGCGCCATCTGGAGGAACTACTAGAAGAGCTTGTCACGATTGGTGTAAGTTACTTAATTTCTATTTAGCATGAATTGCATATTAGATCTCCTTTTGTTGCATTAATGAATGAAGCTAAACTTTTAAGTAGCAACACCGGTAAAAGATAGAAGGATTCAAAATACTGGGCATTGGTGTAGGGTGCATTAAGCTACAGCAGGCACCTTTGTGCTAGAAGTATATGCCATGAGAGGGAAAGGATAAGAGAAATGCATATTCTAAGTGTAGGTAAAGCTAACTTATCAAAAACAAAGGAGTCCATTACTCAAATGATCACTCAACTATTCGAAATTACCTACTAAAGTCATCTTTCTTTCGTTTGTACTTAGAAAAGTCACTCAACTATGCCTATAGCACTCAGAAGGTCACTCAACTAGATTTCTCAAACTTTTGATTGCCGGTATTTTACCCTCTAAATTATCAATGTTTTTCTTCTTTTATTTTTTTAAAACTTTTTAATATTATAATTTTTTTTCTCTTTTTAGTTTATATTATGGAGTTACCTATAGAATAAATAAATTTTATTTATAAATTAAGAAAATAAAAATAGTGTTTAAGCATATACAATGTTGGAATAATAAAATAAAAAAATTAATTAGAACAATTTGTTCGTAATAATAATTTTGATATTAACAACAGAAACTCAAAAAATTATTTACACAATTGAGAATGAAAGAAAATAAAAGTTTTATAATATATATTCCATGCACCTAATATAAAAATAATTATTTAAAATAAAGGTATTTTTATAAAATACATTATATATTCTT
The DNA here is from genome assembly GCF_000390325.3 of Nicotiana tomentosiformis. Taxonomy (NCBI): domain Eukaryota; kingdom Viridiplantae; phylum Streptophyta; class Magnoliopsida; order Solanales; family Solanaceae; genus Nicotiana; species Nicotiana tomentosiformis. The sequence goes on from NC_090822.1 coordinate 114,145,126, forward strand.
GAAATATTTGCTCAATTATATTATTATTCCGACATTATATATGCTTATTTTATAGATAAAATTTATTTGTTCTATAGGTAAGTCCATAATACATATTTAAAAGGTAAAAAATCAAAAAAGAAGATAAAAATTGATAATTTAGAAGGTAAAATAGGTATTTGACGATCAAAAGTTTGAGAAATCTGGCTGAGTGACCTTCTAAGTACTATAGCCATAATTAAGTGATTTTTATGTTACAAACGAAAGAAAGATGACTTTACTTGATAATTTTAGATAGTTGAGTGATCGTTTAAGTAATGGACTAAAAAAAAAAGTGTCGATAAAGCTAATCTTTGTATTTCCTAGTCTTCCTTTCTTTAGTTTTATGTTATTTATCCATAATGGTTGCTAATTTTTTCTTATTTTCCTTTATGTTTTCCTAGTTCCTCCAACCTGATTAATACGTAGGTTTGTAGGAGCTACATTTAGTATCTTTTGCTGCCTGTTTATCCTAGAGTGTCGAAGGTGTAGGTGTCATGGCTTTAAACCAGAGTTGAAAAGGGTTATAAGGAGATGTATCTCCCTGTCCCACATAGAATACTTGCAGTTCCCAGTATTGTTTACATTTTTGGGACATTTTACTACGTCGCAATGATGTTGAATGCTCGTTTGAGGTGCATTGAAACCAAATAACTAGGTGAATCTCAAGACGGTCACTTTGGCTTGGCCAAAATGATGCTTGAATGCAGACGTCAAGCCATTAATACATGTAACTCATCACCCATGGGCTTTGTCTTTGAGAGAGCAACATTAGACAATAAAGATAGTTGGCTAGGTGATATGTCACGTGTTAATAAAATGGTACGAATGAATTTTTCAGTGATTTAGTATTGATCTCCTCAAATGAACTTTCTAGTGATTACAGATAAGAATTAGAAATTAACAACAACAACAACATACTTAGTATAATCCCACAAGTGGGGTATGGGGAGGGTAGTGTGTACGCAGACCTTATCCCTACCTAGCGAGGTAGAGAGGTTGTTTCCGATAGACCCTCGGCTCAAGAAAAGGTGAAAAGAGAGAGAACGGAAGAAGACGAAGAAGAAAGAGGAAGAAGAAAGAAAGAATATGGAGACAAAGGACGATAGGGAAAAGGGGAAAAAGACAACAACAACAACAAGTAAAAGAGAAAGTAGCATCAACTAGTAATAAACCGGAAAATACGATGCAATAAGCAAATACTAGAGGTCAAAGAATACGAAGAAAACAAGAGAGCTACTAATACTACTAAAAAAGAACGGGGAACTCTCGACTACCTACTAGCTTACTGTCCTAATCCTTGACCTCCATACCCTTCTATCCTGGGTCATGTGCTCAGTGAGCTGAAGTAGCGCCATGTCCTGCCTAATCACCTCTCCCAATTATTTATTCGGCCTACCTCTACCCCTTCTCAGCCCCGCCACGGCCAGCCTCTCACACTTCCTAACAGGAGCATCCGTACTCCTCCTCTATACGTGCCTGAACCATCTCAGCCTCAACTCCCGTATCTTGTCCTCCACGGGGCCACTCCCACTTTGTCCCGACTAACTTTGTTCCTAATCTTATCTCTCCTGGTATGCCCACACATCCATCTCAGCATCCTCATTTCTGCTGCTTTCATCCTCTGAACATGAGAGTTCTTGCCTGGCCAACACTCAGCCCCATACAAAATAGTAGGTCTAACCACCATTCTGTAGAACTTACCCAAGTCTTGGTGGCACCTTTTTATCACACAAAACACTGGATGCGAGCCTCCATTTCATCCACCCCGCACCAATACAGTGGGAGACCTCATCATCAATCTCCCCGTTACCTTGGATTATAGACCCGAGATACTTGAAACTACCCCTCCTCGGGATGACTTGGGTATCAAGCTTCACATCCACGTCCGCTTCACGAGTCTTGTCACTGAACTTACACTCAAAGTATTCCGTTTTGGTCATGCTTAATTTGAAAACTTTAGACTCTAGGGTCTGTCTCCTGACCTCCAACCTCGCGTTAACCCCGCCTCTCGTCTCATCAATCAGCACTATGCCATCGGCAAATAACATGCACCATGACACCTCCCCTTGAATGTGCCGCGTGAACACATCTATCGCCAGAGCAAATAGGAACGGGCTAAAAGCCGATCCCTGGTACAACCCCATCACTACTGGGAAGTGATCCGAGTCACCTCCCATTGTCCTCACCTGAGTCTTAGCACCATCATACATGTCCTTGATTACCCTAGTGTATGCTACCGGAACGCCGCTAACCTCCAAACATTTCCACAAAACCTTCCTCGGGACTTTATCGTACGCCTTTTCTTGGTCTATAAACACCATGTGTAAGTTCTTCTTTCTCTCCCTATACTGGTCTACCAATCTCCTCACCAGATAAATTGACTTTCGTGGTCGATCGCCCCGGCATGAATCCAAACTGATTCTCGAAAATAGACACATTCCTCTTCACCCTGACTTCCACCACCCTCTCCCAAACTTTCATAGCACGACTCGGCAGCTTGATACCCCTATAGTTATTGCAGTTTTGGATATCACGTTTGTTCTTGTACAAGGGAATCATTTTACTCCACCTTCATTCTTCGGGCATCTTCTTCAACTTAGAGATAACATTAAACAACCCATTAAGCCACTCCACGCCTGCACGGCCCGCGCTCTTCCAGAATTCTACCGGGATCTCGTCTGGCCCAGTCACTCTACTCCTTCTCATCTTACGCATCGCTCCCATAACATCTTCGACTTTAATACGCCTACAATAGCCAAAATCACGCCGACTCTCGGAGTGCTCCAACTCACCCAGCACAATGCTTCTGTCCCCCTCCTCATTCAACAGTTTGTGGAAGTATGTCTGCCATCTTCGTCTAATATGAGCGTCTGCCACCAATACTATGTCGTCCTCGTCTTTGATGCACTTCGCTTGGTCCAAGTCACGAGCCTTACTCTCCCTCACTTTGGCTAACCTGTACAACTTCTTGTCCCCGCCCTTGCTCCCAAGTTCCGCATACATGTGTCCAAAGGCAGCAGTCTTAGCCGCCGTAACCGCTAACTTCGCCTCTTTCTTTGCCTTCTTATAACATTCCCAATTCGTCCTCTTATCCTCCTCGTTTGTGCTCTCCACTAGTTTCAAATAAGCCGCTTTCTTGACTTCAACTTTACCTTGGACCTCCGCATTCCACCACCAGTCCCATATACGTCTCCCAGGGATACCCTTCGTAACCCCTAAAACCTCTCTCGCAGCTTCCCTAATGTAGTTCGTTGTCATGACCCACATCGCAGTCGCGTCCCCACTACTCTTCCAGGCTCTCATCGCCAGCAACCTCTCCCCCAACTCCTGGGCTTTGTCCTTAGTCAAGTTTTCCTACTTGATTCTAGGTTGACTGCACACTGCTCTCTTCTTTCTATTACTCTTGATCCCCAGATTCATTACCGGGAGCCTATGTTGGGTCGTGAGACACTCACTTGGGATGCCCTTGCAATCCGTGCAAAGACCTCTATCACATGTCCTGCAGAGAAGATAGTCTATCTGAGTCCTGGCCACCATACTTCGGAAAGTGACCAGGTGTTCCTCCCTCTTTAGAAAACTCGAGTTAGCTACCACCAAATCAAAAGCTCTAGCGAAATCCAACAACGAAGTACCTCCCTCGTTATTATCTCCAAATCCGAACCCTCCATGCACATCGTCATAACCCCCAGCATTAGCCTCGATATGGCCATTGAAATCTTTTCCAATGAAAAGCTTCTCGGTGCGCGGAATACTATGCACCACCTCGTCCAAGTCCTCCCAGAATTGCCTCTTGACCTCCTCACCCAAGCCTACTTGAGGAGCATAAGCACTAATCACACTTAAAGTAAGCCCCCCCAATCACAAGCTTAACAGTCATCACCTGGTCGCTTAGAAATTAAAAAATAAGAAAATTAGTCACTGAACCCGGAAGCATAGATGCTTTTATATGCTTTTGACCTTTAAAACACTGTTACTTTATGCCTTCTTGGGCTCTTAAGTTGATCCTCGTTAGTTGGTTTATTACTTCTTGTTTGCATATGTACTTAATGTTTTTGAACAAACTTGTTCTAATGTGAAAGGCCTGTCATACTTGATCAATTTTTTTTTAATTTTTTTTTTTTGGAAATATGTGTCATTGGCATTCACAAAGAGGTTGTCTCCATTTCCAAATTTTAATTGCTTTTCACTTAGATCTTGATCGGAAATTGTACTATGAACCAGCATGATCCATACGCTACTTGGATCTGATTTGGTCTATTTTATTTATTTTTAATATGTGGATAAAATTTGAATAAAAGTAAGATGTAAAATTTGAGGCTGATACACCAACTTAATTGTGGGGGCAAAACATGATAATTCAGGTATCATCTTGAGGGAAAAGAAGTAGAAAATCTTACTAATTCTGTTAATATCATCTTGAGGTAAACGATTACATAAAAAAGTTATTGAAGTTCTTATCCGTTTATAGAACATCCTAAAGGTTATTATCAGATATACCTAATCAGCTGTGGAAGATATATTTGCAGCTGTTTTTTGATCAAGTACTAAATTTTATAAACAAGGGCAAGAAATTTCCGCATACAAGAAGTAAAATATGCCAAAAAGTAGAAACCCTACAAAAAGACATGGTCTTCTACGAATGATACCCAATCTTCTATACCTACGGGGACCTCTTGGGTGCACCAAAAGAAAATGAGGGATACAAAGCAATTTCTCAAGTGCACAAAATCTTTCTCTATCCCATCAAAAGCTCTCCTATTTTTTTCTCTCCATACGATCCACATGAGTGCTAGTGGAGCAACATTCCACGCTCTTCATCTTCTCTTCCGTCTTCCAAAGGTCCAGCTAAATAATACTTGCAGCTGTTTGATTGAGTAGCTACTGTTTATTTGTTCCTCACTGGATAAAGAACCTGAATTAAATCTGAGATAGACATCATTATGTTTGTGAAAATCCTTTTGTTCAGCTATTACAGTTGGCCTTGGTCCTTATGTGGAAGTGTAATGTCATTTGTATTTCTTATGACGTCGAGCTACGTTCTGTCTTTGATCTGTTCCAAACTGGATAAGTAACATGACAATCTGAGTAAAAATTGCCTTTATATCAACCTCTAGATTCCACAGAAAACATATCAGTGCATTAAACAACAAATAGGTGTTGATAAATGTGAGAAAGAAAGATTGTGGAAGTACTTAATGGTATATGTTTGTCATTTCGCTTATGCTTTACATCATTCCTTGCATATTTCTGTGTCCCTTTCTCCCTAAAACTTCGCAAGTTTTCTTTTCTTTCCTGATATCACATTTCTTACAGAGAGTTAGCAAGGGGAAGCAGCAATTCAAAATTGATCTCACTCCATATCGTGATTAGGACACAGAAGTTTGGCTATCAGTAAGCATTCCAATTTCCAAGGTCACTTGAAAATATTTGAACCCTTATACTATAGGTTATATATCAAGCTGCTAAGAATTGTATTTGACCTGTTGACCTCAGGTTGCCGTTTATGTTTTACATTTATACTTCATGTATGTGTTTAGTCCTATCTCTGGAATAATGAATCGGTTTTATTTAGTCCTTGATTCACATATTAGTTTCTGAACTGGATATGTTTCTCAGAATTTTCTCGGCAAAGAATTCACTCTTTTGACAAACTACTTATCCAACATTAATGAGAATGTTTTCTTCGTTTCTTGAGCCCTATGAGCATGTTCGTCTGTATACCTTGAAATTGAATCTCTCAACTTCCATATTCTTATCCTTACTATCAATGTCTACCAGATAACTCTGTGCAGACGATGTCTCCTCCATTCCATGGCAGTGGAATTGCTGCATCATCAGTTCGCTGCTTCGAAGACACTACAGCGTGTATTCATTACTGTACTGAACATGTATTAATTTCTCTTTTTTTTTATGTAATCTTGATCTAAGATTAACTCATTGGAGAGAGTTGTGACATTTCAAGTGCACTTAAAAGGCTATTTATCATTTCTAGGAATGTAATTTATCGGTGTGTACTCTGAAATCTTTGGGAACGAAAGTTGGTATATTAGAATCGTCACAATAAAAAGGTTTATCTTTGGACTTCCAAAAGATCCCTTTATTGCCATATGGTTCTGCCTCAGTAAGAAAATCGATGCTATTTAACTTACTATGTGAATACTGCATTTAGATTATGATGCTGTTGACTTACCGTGAAAGGAAAGGACAAAAAGCAAAAAATGAAGTAAGATAACGTAGGAAGAATTCCTCCTGCTATGCATTCGACTGAGATGCAACATTTGCTGGCTGAAACTCGGGGTATCGTTTTTCGTTAGTGTCGATCACTGCATTATTATCAGTCTCTAATAGACAGATACAGTAGATGTACCGCAGCAGAACATGAAAATGATGAAGAAATTTATGGTCCAATATCTAATCTGAATGATTTAGGTTTCAAGAATTTCAACACCATTTTCTGAACATGCTTAGGTTAGTACTCCTGGAGATTGAAAATCCTACTTATAACTTGTCATGTGGTTGGTAACAAATTTGACTTGTAAAAAAAACTACAATGGTCAAATTGGTGTCACGTTTACACAGGAAAAAAATTGAAAAATTCAGGTGCCGCAAATTCATTTTACTTCCAGTGTTTCTGTAGCTTCTATGGCCATACTTTCTGGTACCACTGAACTGCAAATTTCCAAGTCTTCTCCTTTAATGCAGAACAGTCTCTTCCTTTTCCAATCCAGAGCTTATGGCCTAAGAAAAAGACTAAAGATAAACAAGAAAAATGGAGTAGGCAACAGAACTAAAGCCTCTTTCTCTAACAGCTACAATTCACTGATTTCACCATCTCTGCAACTGCCTACCCACATGTACAGATTTGTTTTTGAGTTATTGTTTGATGGTAGAACACCACAACACTCCCTCCTTGGAGACTGCAGCAGAAAAATGAAAATCCACTCAGACAAAGGCACTATAATGAATATTCTAAAGAATGTGGAACAATCGAGGTGCACACAAACTGGTACAGACACCAGTGTAAAGAGCGTTAAGAAAGAAAAGGTTTATGTAGAAGTGCCTAAAATGTACCTTCTGCCATCGGTTGCTATCTGGTCTTTTCAACAGAACAATGTTGTTGATATTCTCAGGTGACTCAACTTTCCACCTGCAATAAGGTGAAGGCTCTCTATGTCGATAATAAATCCCAATTATCTGCTTCCTCGTTCGATCATATTTAGCTGTGTTCATGTAATACACAAAAGGCTTCTGGCAAGGATGCTTTGTAACAGGCCTAGTGTTGAATGCATAAGCTGTATAATCAGCTCTTCTGTACCAATTGAGAAATGTTCTTGTGGGCATTTCAAGTTCTCTAGGAGAAATATTACCCCTAATGATCTGAACCACATAACCCCATGATACTGAGATTGACCAATATCTTTCTTTGTCATAGCAGATTGACTGTTGCATTAGGCTAGCTGAGTCGAGTTTTGCAGATTCAAATAGGCGTTGGAGGCCGGAAACTCTGCTCATTCCTGGGAATATTGGATCTACTACATCAAGATGGTGAAGTGATACAAGTGGAGTTACTGGATGTGCTCCCAATAGGCCTAGTAAGTTCCCATATACATCATACTATACTAGCACAAACAAAAAGATCATCAACTTCAGCCAATGCTTTAGTGTATATATAAAGTTAAAATTGAATATACAATCAACAGGTATAAGAACTTTCGGGAGTTTATGACCGAGGGAATTCCAGATTTCCAGTGTTAAATTCATGCATGGTCACTTAATTTTATCCACTATATCAGTAAAGTCACGGAACTATTGTCTCGTTTTAAAGTAACTAACTTTTACGTATCCTCTAAAACAAGACTCTTTTCTTAAATATTTCATGACTACTTTTATTGCTCCTAGATAAGGGCGAACTGCAGCAATAACCACTTTTAAGCCCGCTATTTATAATATATTCACAGTTTACAATGTATTTAAAGATTAGCCAATTCACCCAAACTTCACGCCTTAGTGTCATGAATTTTTGAGCTGCTAATTTGAAATTCAGGACTAAGTGTCTTGAATTTCTAAACTACTAATTTAAAATTCAGGACATAAGATTCTAATTTCAGGACACAATTTTCGAACTTTAGAACATGATGTCCTAAAGTTTGAATTTTGAGGTTTAAACTCTAGGACGTCGTGTCCTAAAGTTTGGGCGAAATTGGCTAATCTTTAAATACACTATAAATTGTAGATATATTTTAAACAACATGCTTAAAAGTGGAGAAATTCAAAAATAGCCAGATTTACAAGTGATAATTAAAAAATAGCTACAATTTCAAAAGTAATCGAAATTTAGCCACTTTTCATGTAAAGATAAATCTGAACGAAAACATTGTTCAAAATCCGGAAAATATTCCAGCACAATATACTGGAGTTCCAGTATATTATACTGGAACCCCGGCATATTATACTGGAGTTCCAGTATAATATACTGAAATTCCATCATAATATACTGGAGTTCCAGTATAATATACCGATCCAGCATAATATGTTGGAAGTTCATACACAGGTGCTCCAATCTCCATTATATTATGCTGAAACTTTCCGCGTGTTGGAGTTCCAGCATAATATGCTGGAAGTTCATATGCAGGTGCACCAATCTCCAGTATATTATGCTGGATCGGTCCGTGTTGCAGTAAAATAGTGGCTATTTTCAATGACTTTGCAAACACTGACTATTTTTTAATTACCAGTATGAAAATTGGCTAGCCCGTGCTATTTTTACTTAAAAGTGACTACCTGGTGTCATTTCCACCCTAGATAATTCAGGATGGTAAAGCAAAGTCATCTGCAGATTTGGATGCAAATTTGGATCTACGCTACAAGTTAACTTACTGATCAGTATATTTTAACCTGTTGTATTAGATATTTGCTTGTTATTAATCTCATTTTTGTCGACGATTGCATGTACTTATCTCTTTGTTGACCTGATAGTGTGAAAATTCTTTTACACTATCAACATATAAAAGCGAAACTCTATTAATATAAACCAAGACCAATGGTAAAAGCCTAAGCCAAGAGGTTTTATTTAAAGTTTACCTGATGAAATCCACGTTCTTTGGTAAGGGGGACTCCAAGTTCAGCCATACAAGCTTGAATTCTATCATCACTACCATATAATCCAGGATATCTCTGAATACAACGATCTTGCATTTTTTCTAACTCTTTTGCCAATGGATAACTAATAGCAAATCCACCACCCCCATAAGCCATAGCATATGAGAAAAATATATTCTGGACATGACTTTCTGAAGAGCTACCAATGTAATAATATTGGTTATGATCATACTTTGATAAAACTCTAACCACATTTTCTACAATAAAAACTGTGTCATCATCTCCCATTACAAACCATCTCACATCTTTCAAACCCAACCTTAATGTCTCTGAAACTACCCTGGAAATCCTCAATGCTGATCTTTTCCCTTGACGATTCGTGTATAGAAACTTCGACGTGTCACCTGAAATCGGAAAACAAAGAAAAAATCATACCTTGATGATCAATATTTCTATTCAACAACAACAATAACATATCCAGTGTGATCCCGCAAGTGGCGTCTAAAGAGAGTGGAGTGTACACAGACCTTACCCCTATCTTGTGTGAGATAGAGAAGTTGTTTGCGATAGAGCCTCGGCTCAAGAAAAACGTTTTTAAGACGATCAATATTTCTATTACTAGAAAAAAAAAATCATACATTGACTATCAATATTTCTTCTATTACCAGAAAATTTGTCACTTCTGTTGAGTTGAAAAACATACATGTCTATATGTTGCAAATTCAATATGTTTAAATTTAAATGTAAAAAGAATCGAGCATATGCCTTCTTTTGTCAACTTTGATATGCAGAGGTATTGGTCTAGTCCCCCCTACACAGTGGCAGATGTAGCATATAATTAACGGGTTCAACTCATGGACCAAGCTTTTTTCATACGGATCACAAATCTATATGTGAAAAATTACTAAAAATAAAAAATAAAAAAATTGAATCTATTTCAAATGTATGTTTCAGTGATAAGAACCTAATAATTGAACTCATCAAATTCAAACCCTAGATCCGCCTCTATCTCTCTTAGTATTTCCTTATTTCTTGTGACACATTTCAAATAGGTAGTCCGGTGCACAAAGTATCCGTGTTCATGCAGGATCAGGGGAAGGGTCACGCCCCATAGGATGTGATGTCGACAACCTACTCTAATAAAAGCATTAATGGCTGCTTCTGCGGCTTGAACACGGATAGGTCATACGGAGATAACTTTACCATTGTAACACGTTTCAAATGGTGGAAAAAAAAAAGTAATGTTAATTTAATTTCCAAAGAAAAAAAATGCTACCTGAAATCTTAATATCAGGAAGAGCTTCATTTCTGTTGGTTTTTACATTTTTGTCTAACCAAACAACTCCTCTTGTTTCCCCCGGTCTCCACCATAATTTTATATACTCTTTCCTTTTCTCCCACAAATTTGATGATGCAGCTATTCCAAATACAATATGTTTGAGCTCAGGCTCCTTTGCTCGAACATATTCTTTGGTTCTTTCATGTCGTTCTTGAAAAGTGAGTGAAGACGAGTTCGTGGAAAAAGCTTCAGTGGTTGAAATGTTAGAGGAAGTATTAACACAATCTGAAGAATCATCATTATTAAGAATGAGCTTTGAAGAGTAAAGAAGATAAATGATTAATAAAATAAAGAAGAGCCAAGTCACGGATTTGCGATGGCTACGTTGAGAAGAAGCAGAAGTCATTATTAATTATTATGGAGTTTTAATTAATTAGCATGGGTAATTGAGTTTGTTTTCAGTTTCTGGTGATCATTGTGATTAATTTTTAGCTGAAGCAGCAAAATTAGGAGGAGGAAAAGTAAGTGAGAAATGTTCGGATCAATTAGGAGGAGATTTTTGAAGTTAGTTAGAGGATTGAACGAAGATGAAGGCGTGCATATGGCTCTCTAATAATGTTAATTAGCAAAGTGATATGCTGGACTTTTACAACAATAGTTATAATGTTATTAATTATTACTATTCAATGTAACACTATTAGCCACAGCCAAAACTTGCGTACAAAGTTTGAAAACTCCATATAAATAAGGATTATTTGCCGCGAGAATCGCGCGCAAAGATCAACAACAACAACAACCCAGTATAATCCCACTAGTGGGGTATGAGGAGGGTAATGTGTACGCAGACCTTACACCTACTCTGGGGTAGAGAGGCTGTTTCTGATAGACCCTCGGTTCCCTCCCTCCAAGAACTCCCCACCTTGCTCTTGGGTGACTCGAACTCACAACCTCTTGGTTGTAAGTGGAGGGTGCTCACTACTAGAGCAATCCACTCTTGTCATAATTTTAAGCGTGATCAACAACATCAGATGCAAGACGGAAAGAAAATTTTATGGATGAGGTAGCAAACAAGGTGAGGAAATACAAAGGAAAAAAAATACAACATTCCAAAAACCTAAGCAAAAAGGGACATTTTTCAATGTGTATGATCGAAATTCATTAAAAACATATAGATGAGTCAATATACAAAATTTGACGAATTTTGGAGGTGATTTGGACTAGTTTTGAGTCAAAATTCGTAGTTGAAATCGACTTTAAAATTTCTCTACATATGAATCAAACATGTATCTCACATATAGGTATACATAGATATACAAGAGATACATATTTGATACACACGTGATACCAAAGATACATGGGAGATACACAATGAGATATATATATCATTTTCTTCCATGTTATACTTCGAATTTAGCTCAAATTTCAATTCAAACCACCTAAAATCTCTACCAAATAGTCCCAAAATTAAGATTTACATTCCTTAAGATGTACCGGATCTATTCCAATAATACCCACTCGAAATAAATTCTAATTTTAAAAGCAAAATTTTTGAATTCAAGCTTTAGAGAGCTTAAATAGATGTCCATGGAGTTTTCAATTTAATCCTTTGACCCAATCCAACAAACTAATATTTAATAGCGATTTCTAAATCGAATTAAGGCGCTCGATTCTCAGAACTTCAACTTAAGGGAATTAAAATATTGCAACTTAAAGGAATTAAAATATTGCAAGATTAGCCCATTGTCTCAAAAAGTTTGAACTGCCTTTGTGTTTTAGCAAAATAGACTTGTGTTAAAAAATGACATTTGGGCTATTTCTTGTAGATATTTTATTTTGGACTAGTTTTGGTTGAAATTGTTTATGGACTGACACTTTGGATAGTTTTCTCTATTTAATATAAGAAAAAAAAAATCAGAAATAGGCAGATTTGCAACTTGTAATTGAAAAATAGTCACAGTTTCAAAATTAATCGAATTTAACCATTTTTTCATGTAAAGATAAAAACTCAACAAAAACACCATTAAAACTTCGGAAACATTCCTACATAATATGTTGAAGTTCAAATTTTTTACATATGAGATTTCATCACAATGTGCTAGAATTTCATAATATGCTGGAGTTCCAACATAACATGCTGGAAGTTTATATGCATGAGCTCCATAATCTAGCATATTATGCTGGAACTTTCCGTGTGCTGGAGTTCCAGCATAATATGCTAGAAGTTTATATGCAAGAGCTCCATAACTCAGTATATTATGCTGAAATTTTTCGTGTTTCAGTAAAATAGTGACTATTTTTCAATGACTTTGCAAATACTTGCTATTTTTCGATTATCAGTCCAAAATTTTCACTTTAATATACCTAATATTACGATCAAATAACTGTATTTTTATATTCCGACAGGAGATCATTGCTCAAGTGATTTATATGATTTGGACCTTCTAAGAGCAAATAGCTAGTAATGAAAAAATAAATGTACTTAATGGATTGAATCTGATTGATTCGGATTCAAACTTCTATTAAATTGGATAAAAATACCTACAATTGTTAAACCAATTCAAGTGGAACCAAAATTGCATTAAATTGAGAGGAAGGTTTCGAGGTTTGGTTTGGTTTTATAGTTTTATTCTTCTTTCCTATTAGTTAGAATTTCTATATTACAACTATGTAGTAATAATTTAAATTCCAGATTTCACTTTTTTTTAGGAATACTTGTGTATAATGTTGCCTTTTTCTGATTTCTGCGAAAAGCTGACAAGAGCAGCTTCCAACAAAAGTTTTGGGCCAAAACTTGATTAGAGGTCCACAAAGAATTCGGGGCAAGTTACATATTTGGTATTCGCTAAACAATTATACAAAAATTATGTATATTATATTTTTAATATATAAAAAATATACTATATTTTATCAGCTACTATCTAAACTGTATAATTTTCCCAAGAATTCTTCAAGAGAAGGGGTCCACATAGCACCGAAACCGTTCTTGGGCTTATGTGAGTACTCCTATATGACCCATAATACCTGCATATTGGCAGAGCAGATCACAGGAATTGGGCCCTACCTTTTTGTGGGCCACCCATGAAGTGAATCTTTCAACTTACCCATGGTTAAATCGTAGATATAGAAGCAGTTTTTAACGGATTACTGTTTAAAAGTACTTTTTAAATTAATTAGCTAAACACAAATCGATTCTCATCAAAAGTATTTTTGAAAAAAATACTTTTCAAAATAAGCAGATTTGAGAAGTTTGGCCAAACATTCTATTAGCCCCTACAATTAAGAAATAATCACTGTCATAAAAGTCTCAAATTCCACAGTTGCTATGAAACATGAAATTCCATGACAGTGGCTATTTTTCAGTTGCGGGAATTGAAAAATAGCTATTTGTGAATTTTACCCGTTAAAATTACCTTTACCTTTAACCAGTCTAATTCGTTTTTACACTATTTTATTAAGTATGGAGCAGTAAATTGGATCACTATAGTTGTATAATTTCTTGAAACTAAAACTTAATCGTGTTGTAGTTGTTTCTTAATATAAAATAAAAATATGGAGCTTAAATCACATCATAGTTTATGGAAGACAGTGAGTCAGTGAGTGTAGTGGTTGGGTCTAGTTTTCAGGAGTCAAGATCTTATTGTACTTGAACCAATAGAATGTGACACTAAAGCCCTAAGTCCTACCATTGCCTTAGAGTTAATAAACGTAAATTCCTGCCTCAGCGGACGAAAAAGGTAAGAAAGAATAAGTAGAGACAGGCATATGTGTTATAATACCCGATTCATCTAAATCCAGTATTTTTGATACGGAATATAAATTTAATGTAAAAATTTACTAAAATTACAACACATAGTGGCTCTGAACCAATCACTTTAAAAATATGATAGGTTTAATACTAAGAACCTTAAAAGTTAAACCTACAGAATTTAAATCATGCACCCGCCTTTGAACATAGAGGTTATTATCTAGTGATTTTATCAATAAATATTGTGTATTCTTGACCTTTTGTACATAAATGCTAACTTTATGTATACATCATGTACTTGTTTACCAAAAAATTCTGTTAAATGCGTTTCACAAACAACACACACATTCTACCAACCAGCCTATTGAATGTTAAATGCACGATTCAAACATCAACGTTGTATTTTTGCCATATGTGTGTCGAATAAACTTACAACAAATAGCTTACCTCCCTCAATGCAAATTCAAAATTTGAAGTTTATGAGTTTCTACAACAAACTCAAGTTAATATACAGTAATAATTATGTTAACAGTTAAATATTTATAGATATTTCATGGATTTTAAATACATATTCAAGGCCTAGACAAAAACTACTAGGTTCCTGTGAACCCGTATCTCATATTTTGAATCTGTCACTAATCTCCATTAGGTTTAGCGGCAAACTTAGACTAGACGATGCAAATTTTATCTAACTCGGACTATATATGTGTTTGAAAAAGGACTAATACATATATAAAAAAAGAATTTACTGACTTTAAATTCTAAATTCGTCACTAATTAGCCTGACAACCCAGAAAAGTTTTACATTGGTAGAAAAGGGTAATTAAATTTTTTAAATCTTATGGGACAATAGAGTGGAATTACACAACCCAGCATTCTGGATTCAATTACAAACCAATAGAGTATAACGCGATTAAGCCATTGTTTAAATTGTTGGTTCTTGATGTAATAGGCATGTAACCACCTGATCCATAACCTATCTTCCTTATGCTCAATATTCCAGCTTGCCTTAGTTATTGCAGCTTTATTCCATAGTCGTATATTAAGTAAGCCTAGACCACCAACTGATTTTTGAGTGCATACCTTATCCCAAGAAATTAGGGCTTTCCTTGTGATTGTGTTTATACCAGAGCATAAGTAGCTTCTACAATAGGCCTCAATTGTACTTAGTACTTTTGAAGAAATAGCATATAGTTGAGACCAATATGCTTGAATACCAAAGAGGACTGTTTGGATTAACCGAGTTCTCCCTGCATATGAGAGTTTCTTTACAGTCCAAGAGGAGATTCTGGATACTATTTTGTTAATCAAAGGTTGCCACTGTAATAGTGAAATCTTTTTTGTGGACAAGAGAATTCCCAGATATTTGAAGGGGAGCTCTCCTTTTGGAAATCCTAACTGATATAGAATTTGATCTTGAATGACCTGAGTAACACCTCCAAAATAAATAGAGCTCTTCTCGTTGTTATCTTGAAGTCCAGATGCAGAAGGGAAGTCCAAGAAACATGTATTCAATATGGAAATAGATTCAGCATCTCCCCTAGAGAATAGTAGTAGATCATTTGCAAATGATAAATGAATCACTACTAGTTTAGAACACTTTGAATGATACTTGAACTTTTTGTTTCCTTTCAACTCATTAAGCTTCCTGCTTAAATATTCATTGGCTAAGGCAAAGTGAAATGGAGAGATTGGGTCACCCTGTCTTAGTCCTTTATCTGCATTAAAATGGGCTGTTGATTCACCATTAATCAATATAGAGTAATTTACTGTCTTCATACATTCTAAGATCCACATAGTGATTTGTCTAGGAAAACCAAGTTCATCTAGGACCCGCTCCAAAAATATCCATTCCACTGAATCATAGGTCTTTTTAAGGTCTATTTTTATCATGCATCTGGGGATAATATTCTTCCTTGTATAGGACTTTACCAGTTCTTGAGCTAGGAATATGTTATCGGATATCTTCCTGCTTGGAATGAAGCCAGCCTGTGCTTCACATACTACTGATGCAATTACTTTCTGGAGCCTTAAGGCCAGTACTTTGGAAATAATTTTGTACAAAACAATACAATAAGTAATGGGTATGTACTCTTTCACATTAGCAGGGTGATCAATTTTAAGAATCAAGGTGAGAGACGTACAGTTAATAGCTCTATTCAACTTATCATTCTCAAAGAATCTTCTTACAGCACTGATAATCTCTGGCCCTACTATACTCTATGCCCTCTTAAAAAATAAGCATTATACCCATCCACCCCTGGAGATTTATTATTTTCAATTAAACTAAGTCTATCAACTATTTCTTGGTCAGTTACTGGAGCACACAAGGAAATTTGATGTTCATGACTTAGCTTAGGTCCCTTGCTCATTGTAACTTTGTTGAACGCCTTTAGTGAACGACTAGAAGTCCCCATTAACACTTTATAGAATGATACAATCTCATCTCTGATCTCTTTAGGATCAATTAGCTTAGCACTTGAAAGGGAATTGAGCTCCATGATTTGCTTCATTTGGTTCTTTTCCTTCATGATTGCAGTAAAGTACTTAGAGTTTGAGTCCCCCAACTACATCCATTGGGCTCTAGACTTTTGCCTTAATATACTCTCCTCGAGCAAGTTCCATTTTTCAAGTATCATCAAAGTTTCTTTCTCCTTAGTCACTAGAATGTCATCATACCTAGTTACAAGTGCGGCTTGGATGCATTGTAATTCTTCTCTTGCCTTCTCAATTTTCAATGATGTGGCTTGAAATTCTCTTTGATTCAGCTGTCTGAAGACTGGTCGCAGAGCCTTTTGCTTGTTCCACACATTCTGTATAGGATCTCTTGCAAGTTATTTCTTCCAGTTGATATCTATTAGCTCTAAGAACTGTGCATGATCACTTTATATATTGAAGAATCTGAATGGTACTTTGGTGTTATGATTCACGGTATTCAATGACACAATATTGGGGCATGATCTGAAACGTTAGGGAGGTCATATTCTAAGACAATATGGCCCCACATCATCATCCATTCATAATTACTAAATGCTCTATCAATTTTGCTACAAACCCTATCAGATCCTTGTTGCTTGTTTGACCATGTAAAGGATCCACCCTTCCATTGTAATTCACTTAGTAGAGTGGCAGTAATACAATTTGAGAAATCTTTTACTTCATTGAAACTCACTGGGTGACGGCTCATTCTATCAGTAGTAGACAATATTGCATTAAAATCCCCACACACTAGCCATGGGCAGGTAGTATTATGTGAGATATTTTGAAGAGTGTCTCATTGAGATCTCCTTTCCTCCACAATGTTGAATCCATAGACAACAGTCATAACACACTAAAAGTTAGAGGAGAAATCTTTAACTTCTCAATGTAATAATTGAGCTTCCATTTTCAGCACTGTTACGTTGTAAGTCCCTTGATCTCACATCAGCCAGATTCTTTCATTAGCAGCAAAGGAATAATTATTAAGAATATCACAATTAGGAGCAATAGTCTTAGCAATTTGTAGACATCTATGTTTCTTAACTCTGGTTTCCAGCAGCCCCATTTAATTTGATATTTTTTGATTTTATATACTTCTTTAACTCTCTCTGTTTATATATTTTATTTACACCTCTAATAATCCATATAAGCCAAGTCATTGAGAAGTTGTTTTACATCCTAAGTCAGGAGGTTTTGCTTGTCTGGTTCTCTGATCCTTTCTTTGCAAAGTCATAATCTTCCAGTCTTAGATTTGCTAGCCATAGCAGCACTTAACTGTGGGAAGTTGATCAAGTTCAATCCCGGGCTTTGCATTTGCTCCTTGCCTTTAGAGGTATTCCTCACTGTTCCATCTGGAGTTGCTACTTGAATTTGTGAGTCAGCTTCTTGTTGTTGATGTTTGCCTTCATTAATATCTAGTCTAGGCTAATCCACCTCAAGATGATCCAGCTGATGTTTGTCCACAGTTTTGGCTAGTTGATGGTACTTCTTTAGGCTTTCATTCTTGAAACCACTTTTTTTGTTCACCTCTATTTGCCTCTCCATCAGGTGTTATTCATGTTTCTTCAGGGAGCAGATATGTCCGATAGTTAAGCATTGATAACAGAATTGAGGCTTCCATTCAAATTCCACCTTTATTGAAATTTTTGTTCGTTGGGCTCCATAACTGTAATTTTGTCAGGCAGTGGTTTGGACACATTCACTTCCATTAGCATTCTAGCATATGAGATCCTTGTTTGCTTAGTTGTACACTCATCAACAAACAAAGGTTTCTCTATCGCACTAGCAATTCTTCCCAAGTAACTACATCCCCAACAACTCATAGAAAATTTTGGGAACTTAACCCACAGTGGAATTTCAGTCATAAACTCCTGGCGAAAATCAAAAGCAGAAGTCCATGGTTTCAAAATAATTGATCGATTTCGAATAGTGAAGGGGCCATAGAAAATGATGTCATTCATATCTTTAGCATCTTGAAATCGAACCACATAGTAACCTTCCTCATGAAGATACAAATCCGGTGCAACTATAGAATTCCACATCTGAGATATGTACCTATGAATGAGGGAGTACTCTGGAGTTTCTCCAATAACATAGATAATAAGGGCATTCTTCCAGTTTTTCGCTTCCTTGTCTACCTCAGCTTTATCTAGTTGCACTATAGTTTCTCCATTAATAATATGGGGGGGGGGGGGGGGAATAGGTTAAGGTCATACCATTTTCTGCAGCTCTATTTCCAGCAAATAACGAGTTCCATTTAGGTTTGTTCGCAATTGGCTCTTGCTCTATAGGAGTCTCCTTATTTGCCGCCTTAATTTCTGGGTTACTCTATATCGGGGCTTTATCACCCTGTGCATGAGTAGATAATGTAGCACCTCAGAAAATTTTAAAGCACTTAAGCGCTATTAAGAAAGTTGACGTGTGTTAATTATATTATTTTGTGTGCACACAAGGACTAATAATATGATGAATATTACTTGAATATGATAATAAGTGTACGAGGCATAATATAAGTGATGTGGGGTCTAAGGAGAGCCCTAAGTCTAAGTCAAGTTGGAAATTACATGATAGACTAAAGTTCCAAATGAGTACGCACAAGACCTAATTTTGGACGAGCATATCTACATATATATAAGGATTTATGTCATGAAAAACCTATCAAATGAAAGGACTTCGAGTCTAGTTTCTAATGCTTCAAACCGTTTGTCATTTGGATACTCCTACAAGAAGTTATAATCAAATTATCAAAGTCTGGCAGTGAAGTACTGTCATGGCATCCGGGTCCACGTCCGGGCTTTGAAGAAGAGTGAAGTGGGGATGTGAAGCATTCGGAGCCGCATCTGAAACCCAGAAATTTGGGCCTATAAGTACAAAGTCGGGTGAGAGGGTATTTTGGGTAGATTCGACCTTTGGGACAACTTAAGAATACAAGGTGACTTTTTATGGATATTTTAAGTTAATAACATCCTATTAATACTAGTATTAACATCATTCAATCTTTGAAATCCCTATAAATCTTTCAAGTTATTCAAGAACACCAAATTTTTCAAACATTGGATTTTTGAGGAAAAGCTTCAAGAAGGGAATTCTAATGCTTCAAACTTATTTCTTATGAGTCGGTGAGAGTAGTTATAATATTTGTTTCAAGTTTTTATGGTTGGATAATTGAATTTACAAATCCTAGTTCATGACATGAATAGTGTTTTTGAGAAAATGGGAAAGATGACGATTGTTCTTAGAAATAAAATTAAAGGATGCGATGAACCTATGGAATCATTTTCTAGCTAAATTGAAAGTGTTCAAGTAAGTAATCACCAAATTGAATATTTTAGAAATGTTGGTTAATGAAAACGATGAGTAGTAATTTAGCGGTATTAGAAAATTAATGTAGTATCATTGATGACTTCAAATGGGTATTAATTGATAAGAGTAGAGTTGAATATGCTAGTAAGTGAATTTATTCGGCGATTTGAGTTGTTGGAGGCTTGTAGTCAACTTATGAGCCATAAATGGATATTGGTCAATATTTTGGGTCATATTTTGATGTAATTGAGATATCTAATTGTAGATATCGACTTGTTGGTGATGCTTGATCATTTTAATCAAGGTTGGTACGATGGAAGAGGATTGAAAGCTTATGATTTTTTTTGGTAAGAGGGGAAACCCGCAACAACTACAACCTCTGCCGCAACCTCTACCCTTTGGGTGAGCACTCTGTGGTGAGAACTTTATGTATACTGGGTAAACCCCCCTGTGTAATAGCCTGCAAATCACACAGGGGATGTAAACCGCACTAGGATAGCCCTATGCGACAGGCTCAACCCAGAAGGCATGGGGGGAAAGGGGGGGGGGAAGGGGGGAATCGATCCCAGGTCATCTGTATAGATGACCGCCTTCCAAACTAACTGGGCAACCCCGAAAGCGAAAGCGAAGTAAGTTAATTAAAACTTACTCTTCTTGAGGGACCTTCTCTAAAAGCATGTTTCGAGTTAATACATAAGTTATTTGTAAATGTGCTTTCGTGCTTGTAGGGACAAACAAGTACGGATGTCTCCATGTACAAAAATATTATGTTGCACATATAGTGTCATGTTGTTTTATAAAATTTTATTTTAAATCTTGTTGGAAAAATGACACTCAAGGTAAATGTTATAAATTTTTATCAAAACTTTCGTATTGACAAGAGTATACATATTTAAGTGCTAATGATAAGTTTTCATGGAAAGTATCCCCTTTGAAAATTGATGAGCATAATAGTATTTTGTGGTATTTTTTAAAGATTGATGTAAAATTGCTAAAGGCTTTAATATGTAAAAGGTTGTTTATTTAAATTTTGTTCAGATGGCTTAGATTTTCTATTAATACTATGATTTGATAAAAATAGATCATTTGAGGCTACTATGCTATGAATCTATTTTTGAAGTATCAAATATTTTGGGAGTTACTTGTGTGCACCGAGATTAACTTCGGATATATTGTGTTCGTCGTCATGAAACTATACGTGCCAGTGTAGGCATAGATGGCCACTTTGTGGTATAGACTACGGCATAGTGCTCTCCCTCGAGAGGGTACTATTATTAGCATGGCTGAGTCGATTCGTACGACATTACGATGAGACGACCTAAGCAAGTAAGGTATATGATACTTGCCACTAGGTACATAACCTAGTTGACCTTTTTATGTCGGTGATGGTATAGTACTCCCAGTGAAAGGTAAGGATGATTTTCTTATGTTTAGGCCTAAGGAGTCGAAAGTGATTTCAATGACTTAAAGCAAATGGAATGATTTTGTATGATTTTATCCAAAATCTTGGGTTAATATAAATATTTTAAAAGTTTATATTGTGGGTTATATTTCACTTGGCTTTTATTTAAAATGACAAGGATCATGAATGGATAAAATTTCTTATTATTTTATATTAAATATTGATGCATTATTTTTAATAAAGTTTGTCCCAAGAACTTAAGTTAGAGAGAGTCTATGATACTTATTGAATACCGATATGGTGTACTCAGCCCTTAGGATCCTCCCTCCAGGGTCCCGCTTACTTTACATATTTTAGAATGAGGTATGATATGTGGCATACGGTCAGGGCTAGGATGACTCTCTTCCTGAGGTATATGGTAAGGCACCACTCCTATTTCGTGGTGGCTATCATGTTATTTTCTTAATTTATGCTAGTCGGGTATTAGCCCAAGTTTTTAATTATATTCTTTAGTATAAAGGATCCATAGAAAGTTGTGAAAGATTGTAGTAACGGGTTTGTACATGACATACATAAAAGTATATTTATTTTACTTAGTCTTATTTTTATTATCATGAAAGACGTCATGTGTGATTTTGAATTGAAAAATATTTTATCATTTAACTTGAAAATATATATGATTTTCAAGGAGATCCCGTAGTTAAATTGGTTTTCATGCATATGATTCGGGTGCATCACATGGTTTGGTTCGCTCGGGCCGGATAGTATGCCTAGTACCAGTCACGTGATTTTGGGTCGTGACAGATAATTTATCCACCGGAGCCTCAGTTAACTTCAATTGCGTTTCACCCTCCACTAGAGATCTCACTTGTACTGGTGTTTTATCCTCTTCCACCGGCTCCACCGCCTGCCGATTCTTAACCGTTGAGATCGAAGATGGTTCCAATAAAGGTAAATGTTCCATTGGATTTAGAGTATATGTTCATTTGGATATTGAAGCATTTACTTTAGATTGAGCATGCATAACACTCCCAAAGGCAATTTGTATCTCTTTCTTAGGTCTTTCTCTTCCCCAACCTCGCCCCCTTTCCATGGGACTCCAGGGCACACGTTAGACTAACCAGCGCCTTGAGAGAAGCAGGAGCGAAGAGAGAGAAAAGTACTTAGTACTCCCTCCTTTCCAATTTGTGTGTTGATTATGAAGTATATATTTGATTCTAGTTATAAGGGCAGCGCAGTGCATAAAGCATTTCACATTCACGCACAGTCTTGGAAAAGGCCGCAACCCAAGGAGTATGATGTAGACAGTCTACCCTAATGCAAGCATTAGTGGTTGCTTACGCGGCTTGAACTCATGACCTATAGGGTTACACAAAGACAATTTTACCGTTGCTCCAACGCTCCCCTTCATCTTATTCTTGTTATATTGGCCAATATTTACACATTCATACATATGATGTTTGAATATTCTGCCGAACTGATTAAACAAACAGATATAAGCAAAAGGATTCAATCCGTGAAAAAGAAATTATGTTCCTATCTATATATGGAAATATTTTCTTTGCCCTTAATAATTTTTCTGCATATAATATCTTAGATAGGATTTGGACTTTGGTGGACTATGGAAGTGTAAATTGACAACTCAAAAATCTAATAAATACAACAAATAAAGAAAAACCCAAGAAAAGATAAATTCTTTGTAGTACCAACATTGAAACATGACTTTTCTAATCACCACATGCCCTTAAGGCCCAATCCTCCCTTCTCTAGCTGATATTGTCCCTACCATTGTATGGGCATTTCATGTCAGATTTAAATAAGGCAGCAAGGAGTTACTATAATACTACGTGAAAGAAAGAGGAGTGGAAGTAGATATACACCACAGCAGATTCAAGATTTGAACTTTACGAGATTAAGATTTTAGGATATCAGAACTCAAGCGCTAATAAATAGATTCAAAAATTAATATTTGTACATATTCAGTAAATTTTTAATACATATACTAACTTTGGATCAAAGCTTTTAGCTCGGCTTAACCTATACAGCACACTGTACATGAACCATTGATTGGTAACTCAAATTACTAATACTACTTATTATGAATGCTAAATCTATAGTTATCTTTTAACTAGTATGATAGTGTAAAATTATTTTATAGTTTACATAAAAAGTTAAACTCTTAGGGGACATTTAGTTGCTGATTAGGAAGGGAATTATTTATGTATTAAACCTAGCATAGTTAATACTATATTTGGTAGCTTTTTATTTGCTTTGTATAAAATTCAGCATATATACCAAGTAGTGTTTGGTTATCATCTTACAATCTCACATAAATAAAATAGGTATATTTAAGTTATGAGTCAATTTATGTATAATTTTATGCGGGATAAAAGATGGTATAACTAAAACTCTGCGTAACAAATTTCTTCATAACTAATTTTTGTATTACTAATACATACATAACTATAACCAGCAACCAAACAATCCTTACAGTAAAGTACATGACATCAAAAGGGTCTACCTTATTCAATTGAGAGATAAAAACATAATATATAGGTTCGGCTGAACTTATACAAACATACTGTACATCCACCACCGAATATGCATGTTGTAATATTGGTAACGCAAATTACTAATACTACTACTTATTATGAATGCTTAACCTATAATTATCTTTTAACTAGTATGGTAGGGTAAAATTATTTTATAATTTAATTACATAAAAAGTTAAACTCTTGAGAGGCGTTTAGTTGCTGGTTAGGAAGGAAATTATTTATGTATTAAATTTAACATAACTAATAACATGTTTGGTAACTTTTAATTATTCTGTATAAAATTCAGCATACCAAGTAGTGTTTGGTTATCATCTTACCATCCCAAGTTATGAGTCAATTTATATATAATTTTATGCGGGATAAAAATGGTATAATTAAAATCTTGCATAACAAATCTATGTATAACTAAATAATAATGCATATTTAATTCCTACATTATTAATACATAGATAACTCTAACCAACAACTAAACGGCCCCTTACGGCAAAAGTACATGACACCAAAAGGGTCTAACCTTTTATTTATTCAATTGAGAGACAAAAACATGAGAGTAATATGTAGTTAAATTGGGTGAGTAGCCCAGCCAGCTAAGCTTACTTCGGGGGTGGGGGTAGGGGATAGGGGGCGCTCCAACTGCAAGAACGATAGAGAACAAGAAAGCTGCACATGCCCCCATCCTAAATTATATGTGCTTAAGTTCAATAAAGTGGAAAAAATATTTACAAATTGTATTGCTGTATCAATTACTTATAAGATAATTATAAGTAAATTTTTATGATAAAATTAAGTATTAACATGTTTTAAATGGTAAGTAACCTAGCTACCATCAGAGGTTAAAATACGTTAGTGTAAAATTTTTTACAACGTCAGTATATATAAATAAAATCCAAATACTATTCACTTGGGTACAATATCTTCTTCATCCTCTTTTCCTTTTAAAATCTTTTGTCGCCGAGTAGTAAATATCAAAGGCCACAACTCATCAGTATAATTAACAATCAGTACAAGTGAGAGACTGATATATATAATACTGAGGGACAAAGATAAAGAAAGAGAGAGAAGTTATACACAGAAACAAGATTTGGAAGCTAGAAAATTGATCTAGAAAGTGTGTTTGTATTGGTTGATGATTGGAGTGAAGACATAGGGATGAGTGTCTAAGCATGTGAATTTGAGGTGTATAGGAATGGGAAGCCAATATTTCAAGACAATCATTCTCCTTTCTTGCTTTTCTTTTTAATTACCCTCTTCTTAGCCTTTTCTGTTCGTAAAAATTGTTCCCATTTCGATATAGATCTTTTTGTCGAACCCATCATTTATCTCTTCCATTATACTATATGCTTTTAAATCATTTGAGAGACTTAGCTTCTTTATTTATAAGATCAGCTTTTGTGTAAAGGCTGCAGTTTGATATACACTTACTTAACTCTCTGGT
The DNA here is from genome assembly GCF_000390325.3 of Nicotiana tomentosiformis. Classification (NCBI taxonomy): domain Eukaryota; kingdom Viridiplantae; phylum Streptophyta; class Magnoliopsida; order Solanales; family Solanaceae; genus Nicotiana; species Nicotiana tomentosiformis. The sequence continues at coordinate 114,170,443 of NC_090822.1, forward strand.
TACTCCTGCAATCAAAGCAAAAGCTCAGTATCCCACGTACTTTCTTTTCAGGTATGTACATTCTTTTGAAATCTTTTCGCTACAAAAAAAAAAACAAACTAGAATAAACTATGAAATTTATAGCTAATCTGTTGCTAAATTACTTGTAGCTAATAAAATTTCTTGATACTCTGTCACTAAATAGGATTAACAATGATTTTTTCTGTTTAGCTACAGAATTTGTCTGTCGCTAATTCTTATTTTTAATAGTGTTTCTATTTGCCTTTTTTTTAATAGGTGAAATTGAGTACTAATGTGTTTATTTGGGTGAAATTGAGTACTATTGTATTTATTTGTCTGTTGCTAATTTCTGTTTACCCATTTTTAGTAAGGTGAAGACATGTCGCTTTGTTAATGTATTATACAAATTGTTGATATTACGTACGTACCATATGTTTTAGTAATGCAATATTCATTTTCTACTATATTGAATCAAATCTTTAAATAAAATAGAGAGAATACAATACACCAATTGGGTAAGGTTCCTCCGCCTTGTCTTATGGTTTAAACTAGCTCTAGACTGGACTAAGGATGAACATCTAATTATAAGAAAAACTAATCTAACAAGCAGAGGCGGAGCCAGGATTTGAAGGTTATGAGTTTGGGGTTATAATCCTTTAAGTTACTGTGTTCTAAACTAATAATTATTACATATTCAATGAATTTCATAAGATAAATATAAAATTTGGACCAAAACTACTGGCTCCGGCCAAACCCGTAGCTGTTGGGCTAGCTCCGCCCCTGCTAACAAGATGTTCTTATCTTTTGCATGAAAAGCACGGCTTATTTGAATAACAATGTGATTTACCAACAGTAAAATTAAGATTTTTTAGCAAGTAATAAGCACTGGTTTAAATAATTGATGAGGTTAATATTCGTCCAATGTCATTGTCAAGACAGCAAAGGTAGGGTTATAATGCTTTAAATAGCGGACTACTGGACATGTAATAGAAGTTGGAACTAAGTTGTGATTTTTTTAGCAACTTTTAGCTGTTCTTATAATCTTATTTTTGGACTCTTTTGGTGAATATCTGATCTACCCTTCATTGGCAAAACTACCCCTTTAAATATGAGGTTCTCAAGTGTTCTTTCCATGTTGGGAACTTTAATGGACACATACTATTTAAAAGTTAGCAATTAAATTTCCTATTCTACCCTTAACTATGTCTTTATTCACCTCAAATCAAATCTCATCCTATATAGCGTGATCCTTGTTTTAGTCTTGTTATTGTCATACGTAAAGCAGTGACAAATTTTCATTTTCAAGCTTCTAAGTCTTGCCCTTTTCAGTCATCTGTCCCACGGGCCATTCAACTGTTATTAATATCTACCTAGCCACAAATACAATGACTTGTAATCTGTCCATTTATGTATACATTTACCATGTCTGAAAAGTATTGACAAATTTCAATATTTGAAAATTCTTTAATTTTGACATTCATGTTTTGCACTTGTTCCTTATTTACACTCTTATATTATTTAATGATATAACATGTCTAAGTTCACAACAACAAAAGATATTTTTTGGTATATTTGTTTCTTATATTTAGTTTGTGCCAAAAGTCTTCGTTTTTATTAACCTTCATATCCAGCCAAATACACATATAAAATAAAACAGAGAGATGATATATATTTATAAAATCATTATTGTTTGATGAATGGAATGAATCCCACATCGGATTGAGATGGGATCTCCGGTCTCCTTATAAAGTTTGGACAATCCTCCTCCCTTTGAGTTAGCTTTTGGGGTATGAGTTAAGTCCAAGACTTATTTAACAACTATCATGAAACTTTTGTACGTTCCACAAATGTACAAGTTGATTTAATTGTTGTTTTAAATTTTATACGTGGATAGAATACTTAATTACTTTCTATGCTCTATTTTATATGACATACTTTTTTTTTTAGTCTATTCCAAAAAATAGTTGACACACTTATATTTTTAAAAATTCTTTAACTTTAAACTTTCTATTTTACCTTAATAAGGTTCTTATGGCGATGGAAATGTCATGACATAGTTTCAGACTACAAAATATTTTTGGTACGTGTCCCGAAAATTTTTATTTCCTTATTAAACTTTGTGTCCAATAAGTAAAACGGAAGGAGTAAATACTACTAATAGTCTGCTACTGTATGCTTGTGCTTGTGTAAATGAGATAAATATCATGTACATATAAAAATCGTATACATATATAGCATTGATACAGACATGAAAAGTAGTGTTATTATTATACGCAGAGATCAATGGAACAACAGCAAAACAAGCAATCTCCTCCTCTTATTCCACCACTTCCAAGAGATCCAAGAGGCTCACTAGAAGTATTCAACCCATCAACTTACTCTATTTCCCGGCCAAAAAATCCAGTTTTCCGATCATCACAGCCCTCATGGAAAAATAATTGGGCCGAGCCCGAGCCCGAGCCCATTAAAAGAAGCAGCAGCATCCCTGAAACAGAAGAAGAATCAGAGCCTATAGTATCCAACAATAATGATATTAAAGAGGAAACTATTGCCACGTCATGGATGGCAATCAAAGACCCAATTATTACTCCAATTTCAACGTCGCAATTGTCTTCTCCGATTACTCAGACGGCTATTTCGCCGGCGGCAGCGGATGAAAATGGTGCTGCTGCTCAGAGAGCGGCGGAGTGGGGATTGGTGCTGAAAACTGATGATGAGACTGGGAAGTTAAAGGGAGTTAAAGTTCGAAATTCTGGAGATGATCCTAATGGTAAAGCTGAAAATTCTAGAAGGAACTCCGGTAACTCTGTTCGGAGTTCCGGCGAGTTTTCTGACGATGGAGCTGGTAAGCATTTTTGCCGAATTTAACTTATATACACTTCTATGGTACTAGCACCATATTTTTCAGTTGTTTATTTTTACTCAAACAGATAATCTAAAAGATAAATATAGAAAAACGGTTCATAAAATAAAGTACACATATTGCTTAAAGATAGAATTAAATTACACTATCAGTATATAAAAGCTCAATTTTATTTACTTTATTTTTCATGTTGTCAATCTAAGTATAAATTTTTCAAACGTAAAATTTAGTTCTTTTGTAAAATATGAACAGTTCCTGATCTGAAATTCAGGTAAAGAGAGGGGTTTTCCAAGGGTTTCAGAGGATTTGAGAGATGCCTTGTCAACATTTCAACAAACATTTGTGGTGTCGGATGCAACAAAACCCGATTACCCGATTTTGTATGCAAGTGCTGGATTTTTCAAGATGACTGGTTATACATCAAAGGAGGTTATAGGCAGGAATTGGTAATAATCATATAATATATACTTTGGTTTATATTTCTTATTTGAAAATGTCATAAAGGTTGTTTCAGGAAAAGAAAAATATATGACAATTTTTGTTGGTTTCATTGTTGGGTCGGGTCTAGTCGGTTCATGCAGGGTTCGGATACGGATCCTGAGGATGTGGCCAAGATCCGAGAAGCATTGCAATCGGGTTCCACTTACTGTGGAAGATTACTCAATTACAAAAAAGATGGGACCCCCTTTTGGAATCTCCTCACAATTGCACCTATCAAAGATGATGCTGGAAAAGTTCTCAAATTCATTGGGTAAAAGTCTAATCAACTTTTGTTCTTTACCCTAATGATTACTGCAGATGCATGTGCGATTACTGATAGCGTAAAAATATTTATATATATATTTGCTAGGTTCTAGATTATGAAACCATTTCTTACATATATGATACGTTTTCTACGTTACCAACCCATTTTTACGTACAAAATTTCCTATAATTGATTTTGAAATGATCTAAATATATAAATATATTTTTCATCGTCAGCGGCTAGTTGCGAGTACATACTTACATTTTGTAAATTTACAAGATGAAAATACGAATAGGGTAGGACAAATGGAACCTCTCCACTTTTGAATAGAAGACTCGATGAAAATTTTAATATATAGTGTTTTTCTTTAATGGACCTTGTGCAACCCTAATATAAATTAGTCGAGCAAGTAATTTGGAGAACGATATACTTGAATAATTATCCAAAATTTAAATGTAGAAAAAGAGTAGTATGTAGGTTGATTTTTTTTGGGGGGGGGGGGGGGGGGGGTTGTGGAAATGTATTTTTGTTCCCTTATCTCTTCAATAATTCTTGCTTTTCTTTGGTAACCAGCTGGACACTGTCCTCACCTTATCCATGGGAATTGGAAAGATTCAATACATGATTAAGATGGGAAATAGTAGTGGGCCTTAATTTAAAGCTTTGGTCTGGACTGTTTTGGTTGGGCTGCATTTGTTTTTGATGTGATAATAGGGAACCAGTTTCTGCATAGAGTCCCAATTTCACCATTGCTATTGCATCCTTTTTTCTTGTCATTTTTTGGAGTCATTCTCATGGACCTACAGAACTTGTTAGATACTTATAGCCTGTTTAACCAAAAAAAAATTTTGGCCAAAAGTATTTTTTCGGGCAGTAATATTTTATTTTTTAAAATTAAGGTGTTTGACCAAGTTTTTAAAAGGAAAAAATGCTTTTGAAGAGAAACAGAAGCAGTTTTTCGGAGGCAAAAAAAAGGTCTTCTCTCCAAAAGCACTTTTAAAAAAAATACACATAGAAGTACTTTCTAAAAATTTGGTCAAACACTAATTGATGCTCATAAGTATTTTCAACTGATGGTTCTTGTAAAGTTACAAACTTATCACATCGTATACTTGACTGAATTTTTGATGTCCTTCCTCACCTATAATTATCCGTAGTTACTTACCTCCACGCCCTTGTGCTTGTAGGGTTGTTCTTGAACTGATATTTTGGTTGTCTTCCTAGTGGTACTCTCTTTTATTTCCGTAACACTCATACGGTACCTTTAACTACCCCAACTCCTATCTGAATATCTCTCAAGGATCATGATGTCATATCTGCGAGACTGAATTCCCCATGTTAGGGTTCACTATGTTCATCTTGCACAATATGTTGATTTGTCTGTGTCCTCTTGTTTAGCCATAACTAGGCTCTTCCTGGATCAACTACTAGCTACTCGTTGGCCCATTCTCATATCAATATTTTACGTAATCTTTCTTGGGTTATTTCCTTTGTCTTAACTTACCAAATACAAATTGTTTCTCACCATTTTTTTTTTCTTTTCTGTAAAGCAATGTTGAGAAAATACTTTTTAAAATAAGTTAATTTTAGAAGCACGGCCAATTATTGGTAATATTAGATTCAATTCTTCCTTTGATCATGTTGGTTGGTGGGCTTAATAGTTTGGTCCATTTTCTGGTGTGATTGCATTACTTTTTTAGAATATAATTTCCCACTTGCAAAATATACGAGATTGAGCGATAACTAACTTATAAAGTTGCTACTTTACTTTAGAGAAATTATTTAAAGATTTATCCTAAAAGAAAGTCCTTAAAAAGGTAAAATTATGCAATCATTCATGAATCGATGAAGTCTCAAAGACTCAAACAAAATGAAATGAAATGTAAAAGGAAAAAGAAAAGAGAAACATCCTCATTACATGGTATTAATCTACCCCTAGGAGTTAACGTAATGCAAAATTGTTCATAGTTGCACCTTTACTTTTCTATTTGTCTTTTTTTCTTTTAAGAGTTTCGAAAGCTACCTACCAAGATTTTATTATGACATCAAAATAATTTGTTAAGTAGTAATACAATTCCCTACTTAGATTGCTAATTAAAATTCTTTGAGATTATGTTTTCCCTCAAAATAGTGAAATTCAGGTGCGTGTCAATTAAAATATCCAATAAATTATTATGTGTCCTGAAATTTGGATTATTACAATTTCATACGAAAGTGAATTAAATATGAAAATTTGGCAGAATGCAAGTGGAAGTAAGCAAACATACTGAGGGAGCCAAGGATAAGATGGTCCGACCAAATGGGCTTCCCGAATCATTGATACGTTACGACGGTATTATAGCTTTCTTCACCACTTTTTCCTCTTTTGTACAATTACTTTGTACTAATGCATTTTTTAACTTATAATTGACGAAATTAAGAGGCATTTGATTCATTTTATTTTAAAATACAAAAATGTAGAAGTAGGCAACTAGGCATTATGAGTTACAACGCGGATACTTATAGCTTGTTTGGCCAAGTTTCTAAAATCAGCTCATTCTAAAAAATATTTTTTTCCAAAATTGCTTTTCACAAAAAGAGATTTTAACACTGTTAGTCCCTTTGTAAAGAATTTTTATATAAATTACATTACTTTTGCTTTATTTTAAAAATAGCACATTCATTTACAGTTAAAGCATTTTTAAAGATTCTTTACATGACATTTAATTTCTTAAACACTAAGCACAATTCAAGGGATTATTGAACCACATTAATTTATTACAATATTCTCTCTCATCATTAATCTAAACTTGCCATTTTCTTTGAATTTTGATTCCGAATAGGTGCTCTAAGAAAAATTCCCTTTTCATGATTCTCTCATATACAATCTAAATCAATCGACATTCCATAATTTTTTTTTCACTTCCATAAATAAATACTCACCCAAATATCTTAAAGATACTGAAAAGAAGCAGTCGTTGGAACTTCTTGTATTTTTCCAATGTTTAATTTTATACTGCATAATTTTATTTTTTCTCCAAGATATACCTTTAATATAATATATTTATTCCATCAATGTCATTTATATTGTTTAATGAACACACACACACACACACACACACACACACACACACATATATATATATATATATATATATATATATATATATAGTTTATACGTATATTATATATTATATACTATGTATATAATAGATATATTTCGTGGATTAGTTTTACAATGAAATGTTATATGATGTGTATATAGCAATTATATTGATTGTATATATAGTTGGTATATTTAATTTATATATTGTATTATTTATGCTATTGCAAAGCTAGTCCTTTATGCTTTTTTTCTTCTAACTTTTGATGATTATCTAAAAGGAAAAAATAATGTTTGTGAAGAGAGAAGAATAAGTTAATGAAGTAGATATAGTTAGCATTAATTAACTTTCATATATTTAGGTTATTTTTGGAAAGGATGCATCATATTGATATAGGGATTGAAAATAAAAAGGTTGTTATGGCGAGATTTTATGCCTAAAATGAGGGTTCCATTTCTGGCAGGGGTTTGCTAAGATGGTAATTTTTTCCTGGCTACAATTGGAATATTCATTTTAATACTTAAAATTTGCAATTTTGTGTTTTACATTGCCTAGTTACGAAATCTTCTTTTTCAAAAAAGTATTTTTGGTGAGAAGCATTTGTGTTTAACTAATTAATTTGAAAAGCACTTTTCAGCAATAATTAGTGTTTGACCAAGCTTTTAAAAATTGCTTATAAGGGTGTTTTTCTCAAAAGTACTTTTCAAAAAAATGTTTAATTTTTGGGGAGAAACTACTTTTTTCTGCTTCTTAAATATTGCTTCCGCTTCTACTCAAATGCATGTTTTTGTTCTATAAGCTTGGCCAAAAACACTTTGAATAAAAAAATACTTTAAAAAAAATGCTTTTGGCCTTAAAAAAGCTCGGCCAAACAGGCTATTAATTTGGTTAACTTATAAGAGAAAATTACCGATAAAGACGAGGATGTTAATGTGATCAATAATTTTTATTACTTTAATTGTTAGTTTAGGGAGGTTAATTACGAGCATATCTTCTAGGTTGAGGGAGGCATGGTACAATGAGTAGTAAAGTTTGTTCCCTAATTAAATTAAGTGTTTTAGAATATTTCTCTTGCAACCATGGAAATCTTTAAACGAACCTGGAATCTTAGGTGTTAAAAATCTTTATTTAGTAGTAGTATAATAATTAAATTTTATGTATATTATAATAATAATTATTATTATGGGGTTTTCGTTGGCAGCTCGTCAGAAGGAGATGGCTAGTAATTCAGTGACTGAGTTATTACAAGTAATGAAAAAACCAAGGGCAAGAGCCTTAAGTGAATCGACAAATCGACCTTTCTTGAGAAAATCAGAAGGAGGTGGAACCGAACAAGACCGACAGGATATTATTGGCATCAGTAATAAACTAAATTTACAGAACAAAGCTCCAGCAAGAAGACATTCTCATGCTGGTACCAGAACAACAACCATGCAGCAGATGGAGAAAATTAATGAAATGCCCGAAAAGAAGTCTAAAAAACCTAGTCGTCTCTCGTTCATCGGGTAATTAAATTTTTTTTTCACAGTCAATACACGTAGAACTTAAACTCTTTAAATTAAAGTGTTATACTTTGTAAACATGCATGCATGCATGCACGTTCATATAAATGTTAACATTAGTTATATGATGTAATTAATTACAGGATTAAAAAGAAAGGTCGTTCTAGTACTACAACTACTGATGATGATTTTGAGGCAAGGATGACTATGGATAACGACGACGACAACGACGACGATGATGAGAGCGATAACGATGGACGCCCCGATAGTGTTGATGATAAAGTGAGGAAGAAGGAAATGAGGAAAGGTATTGATTTAGCAACGACTCTTGAACGTATAGAGAAGAACTTTGTCATTACTGATCCAAGGCTGCCTGATAATCCCATTGTAAGACTTGATTTCTCTCTTTTTTATTCAAATTCAAAAGCATTTTTTAAAAATTTTCTAGCTCCAAATTGATTATTACTACTACCTCCGTTCCAGTTTACGTGAATCTATTTTCTTTTTGGTCCGTTCCAAAAAGAATGACCCATTTCTAAATTTGGAAACAAATTTGCTTAAACTTACAATTCTACTCTTAATGGAAAGCTTTTATAACCACACAAATACTCTGAGCTCCTTTTTGAATTGTTTAGGACCACAAATTCCAAAAGTCTTCATTTTTTATTAAACTCCGTGACCAGTCAAACAAGTTCACATAAATTGGAACGGAGGGAGTATAAGTTAATTTCTGTATGACGTTGATGTTTGTGTAAATTGGATAAATCAGATATTTGCATCGGACAGTTTCTTGGAGCTAACAGAGTATAGCCGTGAAGAAATCTTAGGAAGAAACTGCAGGTATATATTTTCCTTTAATTTTGTCTTGTCATTGATAATATTAAAGACCCAAAAAGCTAAGGTCGTTTTAATGTACATAAATTAAAGTTATTAAACCCGTAAAGTAAAAATTAAAATTATCCTCAAATTTTTTCTTTCATTAAGAAAGGACATATTTGAAGCACAGTCAACATTTATTTTATTTTCGATAAATGAATATATATATTTCAAAATTCCCCAAAAATACTAATGTCGTAAATAGTAATTTTTTTTAACTATCTGAAAAATTATACTCCAGTAAAAGATAGTTTGAATTTTGTAATAAGTGTAACTGCGAAAAATAGTATACCATTCTTCCTTTAAATGATAGGGGTGTATGAGACAACACGCAATCTCAAGAAAGAAGTTTGTCGATAATCATAATAATGCTTCTGGTTGGTGACACAGTGATGAACCTTGAAATAGTTAATCATTACAATTGCTAGTGCACATTTATACCAAAGAAAAAGGGAAAACAGTTCTTGAGTTGATCAAAGTTCGTATGTGTCTCACTTAAACACAATTTATTGATGTTTGGTTTTGAAATTGTTATACTATATAGGTTTCTTCAAGGACCAGAAACTGATCCAGCTACTGTGAAGAAAATCAGACAAGCAATTGATAATCAAACTGATGTCACTGTTCAGCTCATTAACTACACTAAGACTGGTATGCTTTCAATAAACTTTCCATTCTTCCTTCCATTTAAGAAAGAGAAATCAAACTTTAAGATTGGTTTTGGATTTGAATCACATATATACCAATAACATAAACTTTTAATTTCTTATAACATCTGTGTTATTTAACATGTTATAGCAAATCACTCCATTTAGTCTATAGGTTAATGAATGCTTATTAAATAGAGTTACCTGTATTTACTTTTTACGTGATCTAGTTGTGTAAATATTTGTTACAGGCTTACCGCCAATGAGTGACATCATGAAAATATTGGATTTTTGGTCAGAAATGCAAATTTTATTTTTATTATTGAAGAAACTGATATTCCATATAATTAAAATTCAGGCAAGAAGTTCTGGAATTTGTTCCACCTGCAGCCTATGCGTGATCAGAAGGTATGTATATTGATATAGTTCTTCATGTCAAGAGAAAAGTGCTGCTACTCTGAAGGTATTGCACAAAAGCTTTTAAAAATCCTTATTCAATGGCTTTTGTGTCTATAAATAGGGAGAGGTACAATACTTCATCGGAGTGCAACTAGACGGGAGTCAGCATGTAGAGCCACTTCACAACAGTATTCCCGAAGACAAGGCAACAGAGAGCGCAAAGCTGGTCTCATTTCTACTCTAATCTTCTTCAGTTGTCTTTATTTCACATAAGCTCTTGCTATGCTTTTCACTTATGTACATGTCTTGTAGAGATATGGCATATACAAATTTACTCATGAATGATCACTTCTTTTACTGTGTCAATATAGTATTCACTTTGACTTATGAGGCCTATCTTGACGATAATAGTTTTCATTTGGTTCCTTTTCAGGTGAAAGAAACCGCTGGAAATGTTGATGAAGCAGTTCGAGAACTTCCAGATGCCAATTCGGTAAATCCAAAATTTTGAACAAAAACTGTTTTAAGACTATTTGTAGGTGTTGAATTATACAAGGCTCACAAACTGCTGAACTGACTTTCAGAAACCAGAGGATTTATGGAGAAATCATTCAAAAGTTGTTCACGCAAAGCCTCATAGGAAGGACAGCCCATCTTGGAAAGCAATACAAAAGGTAAAAAGAAAGTTAGTTTACGCTCATCAATTGGCTTTCTATAGACAGGTATATATGTGCACATAGAAATGCTTGCTTAGAACAGTGTTAATATTTCAGGTTTTGGACAGTGGAGAACCGATAGGCTTGAAGCATTTCAAGCCAATCAAACCACTGGGATCTGGTGATACTGGCAGGTTGGTTTTACTAGTACCACTTTCAAGTGGATCAAGTATTATAGCATGCCACATATTGTTATCCGTTTTTCTAAATAAGTAAAACTGTAAAACAAAATACTAGGTCATTTGATTCAGTGGTTTTTCAACTTACAAGTTAAACCTAATTTATATAATTTGCAAGCCACAACTTTCCATCAGTAACACCTTTAGGCATACTTTTGTATTAACTAATAATTGTGTTCTAAACTGTATAGGGAGTTTATTTTTGAAAATGATGCTAGTTCCAGCTTTGACCTCTGTCTAATTTCTGAATATAAAGAAATTAAACAAGATTCCACAAGAAGATAATTGTGGTGGCGCTCTGATTTTATATGCGATAAAAGTTTCCATAATACTAAAAAGTTCTTAGATTTTGAATGAAGAGTATTGCTGATTTTCCTGGCTCCTAATTCTTTGTCTATGGAAACAAGTCAATGTCTGCCTTAAATTTATATTTGAAGGGACTATTTATGTTCTCTTGGTTATAACTTGTTAATATGCAGTGTGCATTTGGTGGAACTGTGCGGAACTGGCCAATATTTTGCTATGAAAGCAATGGATAAGAGCATAATGCTTAATCGAAACAAGGTAGGGATCTACATTGCAACATCCAACTTGTCGCTGTATCTTTAGTGATTAGAGATTTTTACTTCTATTCCCACCTTGTCATGGCATTTGCAAAGTTATGTGTTTGCATAGGATTTTTCTTGTGTTATGACCCCCGGCATCTTTGTGAAGGGATTATTTTGCTTTTTGGCTTCTTAGTTTTACATTCTCATTCTTCTATCTTTAATAAGGATCGTTTTATCTTTTCTACAGGTGCATAGAGCTTGTGCAGAACGAGAAATTCTAGATATGCTGGATCACCCTTTTCTTCCCGCACTCTATGCGTCTTTTCAGGTTAGATACATAGAACTTGATGAGAGGGAGCATAATTATGTAGTTATAGTAACTTGAGAGAAACATTATGAGTGCGAAATGCAAATCACATATAAACTTGAATCCTTCGAACTAAGCTGTACTATAGCATGAGCATTTGATAGTTGATAAATTCAATGTATCGATAATATCCACCTGAATGTACTTATGTCAACATATTCCTTCTTTATTTTGATTTCGAATTGTGAAAAAGTTTAACCACCCTTGTCATTTCTTTCGTAATCAGCTCTTTTATTTCTTAACTTTTTTTCAGTTTTCATTAATTGAATATGTCTGTGTTTCAGACCAAAACCCATATTTGTCTAATAACTGATTACTACCCTGGTGGAGAGCTGTTCCTGCTTCTAGACAGACAACCAACAAAGGTGTTGAAGGAAGATGCCGCAAGGTAAACCAAATGTAAAAGCAAATTTGAAGAACTAAACTGTCTACAGTAGTTATACCTATCCGAGAAGCTTTCTACAGAGTCAGTTGAGACTCTGATATCATATTCTCATGGTCTTTTAAACATTTATTAAGATATTTTCCATTTTTTCTGCTTTCAATTTGAGTCACACAGTTGCAATGATATCCAAATAAGTTTTTTTTTTATTGGACATCATGATGGACTAAGTAGTGCTGTCCCTTACCCTAGTTTGATACAGTGGAAAATTTTGAGACAGTCCAACTTGAAATAAGTCCAGCACGTGTTGAAGGATGATCCCTATTTTTTCTTTCTTTTTTGTCTTCTTCATTAATATCTATATGTGCCAATAGATAGACAATATTACGCCAGCTTTCCTGCACCAGTATCCGGTGACATTAAACTTTTTTGTTTTGTGCAGGTTCTATGCCGCTGAAGTAGTGGTGGCCTTGGAGTATCTTCACTGTCAAGGTAGCCCTTATATCTAACATATATTATATGTACAATCAGATCTGAATGATAAAAAAGTCCTTATTCATTCTTTTTTAAGTTCTAACTAGTCTAATCCTACCGACTTTTAGACTAGCATGATCAAACAATTTCCTAGCAATTGAGGAGAATTCATGTGCTTGAATCAACAATTGAAGAATCTATATTTTACTTTACGTTCTTCCTTTAAAGCTATGTGCACCATTCACTTTGGCTTTAGTTGTATGGAATGATTAGTTCTTGCTACGAATATTTATGGTGAGCGATCATTCAGTTATGTGGCAATGCTGCAAATGGCATGCCAATCAGAGCAAAATCATAGTATATGTACTATTTATCGCTTACGTCTGCAACATATCTGAAGAGTTGAAAAATCCATCTCCATATATCCTGAGTTATCTTCTGCCAACAGGTATAATTTATAGGGATCTGAAGCCTGAAAACGTCTTGCTACAGAGCGGTGGGCATGTATCTTTGACGGATTTTGATCTTTCCTGTTTGACATCTTGCAAGCCACAGGTGCTTAACTCCTAACTTTTTTCAAGTTCACAAAATCTCGTTTATTTTCATGAAGTGACTTTGCAAACAAAATTAGTGACTAATGAATGCCAATACACTGTTTTTGGTGATTTGGACAGCTTTTACTTCCAGAAATCAACGAAAAGAAAAAGCATCAGAAAAGTCAACAGAATCCAATCTTCATGGCTGAACCTATGCGTGCATCAAATTCTTTTGTCGGAACTGAAGAATACATAGCTCCGGTTAGTCTTTTTCTTTTCCTTCCCATTTGGTCTTTTACCTTGGAAAGTGAACTGCTGCTGGATTTCTATGATCAATGCTTGTATTCTATATATCACTAATTCTTATATGACTAACTGTGAGGTTTTTCTCTGAAAATTTCGTCTTTTTTTCTTCTACACTTAAAGTTTGTGTTATATGTCAAGTTGTTATTTTTATTATATCGTGTTCTTTAAATCATCTCTTTTTGCTTGTTTATCTCACAGGAAATTATAACTGGAGCAGGCCACACTAGCGCAGTGGATTGGTGGGCTCTTGGTAATTCTTTAGAATCCATTAGAACTTTTGAGTGCTTATATTTCCTGATCCTTCTGTCTTCATTTAGACCTTTTCACTCCATACTCCCTTCAGAAGTTTCTGCTATTTTTGACGAGCAAAATTGTCGCTTGGCAGGCATTCTTTTATACGAAATGCTGTATGGTTATACACCATTCAGGGGAAAGACAAGGCAAAAGACATTCTCAAATATACTACATAAGGATTTAAAATTCCCAGGAAGCATACAGGTATGATCTTTCAACTTAACGAAATTAAATGCCTCGATGATAAATAGAAAGAAGAGAAGCGTTGGGTAAAGTTGCTGTCATGTGACAAGGAGGTCACGGGTTCGAGCCTGGAAACAGCCTCTTGCAGAAATGCATGGTAAGGCTGCGTACAATAGACCCCTGTGGTCCGGCCCTTTCCCGGACCCCGCGCACAGCGGAAGCTTAGTGCACCGGGCTGCCCTTTTGATGATAAATAGAAACATTTCCTTTTGTGGAGTGGCTTTTTCCCCTGTCAATTGCTAAAACTGTCTATTTATATTCTCCTTTTCCAGGTTAGTCTCCAAGGAAAGCAGTTCATGTATAGATTGTTGCATAGAGATCCCAAAAACAGGTTAGGATCCCGTGAAGGAGCAAACGAAATCAAGCAGCATCCATTCTTCCGAGGCGTGAATTGGGCATTAGTTCGATGCATGGTATTGTTATGAACTCTTTTCCTTTTAGCTTGTGAATCTTTCTTGTCTCGTCATATGCTTGAATCCTGCTACCATTGATCAAGTTATTTGTTGTGTGTCTAACATTCTTAAAATGGTAGTATAAGTCAGATGATATACTTACTATTTACTGAAAAAAGCCTGTGAAGGATCTAATTCAACTGATCATAGACAGCAGTGACAGTTAGGGGCACAGGCGGATGTAGGGCAGATTTAGTGAGTTCAACTGAATCCATTGCCTTCGGTCTCAAATTTTGTATATATACAAAAAATAATTTAAAATATAGACATATAGTAAGATTGCATTTATTATGAACATATTGACTCTAGATCTTGAACTAGATCTTTGGATTCAGCTTAAGTGGGGCCAAGATTTGAAGCTTGTGGGTTCTGAATTTGCCATCGATCGAATTCATAGCCTTCATTACTGGGCTTGCAATTAAATATTTATACATATTTAATAGATTTTTTGATATAAATATAAGGTATAATCAAAAGTCATAGGATTCGTCCGAACTTGTAACTAATGGTCTAGGTCTGCCCCTATGTATATGTCAAAGGATGTTTTTACTCTTTCATATCGTGTGTGTATTTCATCCAAAGACTTGAGAATAACATGTGAAATAACTCTTCAGAACCCTCCCAAACTAGATGCTCCTCATTTGGGAACTGAAGCTGAGAAAGAAGTAAAAGACATCAACCCTGAGATGGAGGATTTACAAACAAACGTTTTCTAAAAGGTACTACTATTATTTCTTTTTCTAATAATTCATTTATTCTACATTAATTATAGTTGGAGAATATAACATATTATTAAATCTGCTGCAGAAATGAAAATATTTATATTCCAACCATATCAAGATTCAACTGAGTGGAGAAAAGTGGTCCTCAGATCCTCCCTGCAACAGTGACTAGTTAATTGTTTTTAAAAGAAAATGATGGTTCTTCATTTTATTTTTGTTTTATTTTTATGGTTCTTGATTTGTGCTATTGTTTTTGTATGCATAATTTGGTGTCCTGTAATCCCGTTTCATGAATTCTTCAGTAGATGTTAAGATAAATTAATTTGTTAAGTCTAGTTTTTCTTAATTTAGCTCATTATTTATTCTATCCAATATAATCCCATTAGTTTTCTAATTACATTTCAGATTATACAATATAACAGGCTGACACCATAAATGTCAGATATTGAAAGATGCTTTATGTTTGTTGGTGGATCCACACCCCCCCCCCCCCCCCCCCGACCTCCCATCAAGAGGAAGCTGACTGCCTCAATCTATGATATATGTATTCTTCAGTTGTGTTTGATGTCTTTGGTAAACGGGAGTGATAGGAGTAATATTTCTTGCAAATTTTTAAAATACACACAAAAATATCTTAACATAAATGACGACTTTTAAGAGTTACTTAGTGGTATTGTTGGCACAGTATTGATTTTGTGTTTGATTGGAAGGCTCTCTTTCCGCTATCGAGTCAAGTAATTTGCTATTAAAAATTTATTGCGCTATTTCCTCGTTTCATGTTATGATATGTCTTGAATATATATAGGAATGCTTACTCTACAAAAAATAAAATAAGACTCATTCATACTCTTTTTATTTAAGAGAGAAAGGGGTGTGAACCAAAAGGCTTTCATATCCGGTCTTTAAAAAGCAAAAAAAAAAATAAAAAAAAATAAAAAATAAAATAATGCTTCTAATCTGATAGGGTGAAAATCATTTTGATCCCACTAGTTTGTCTTAAAAATCAAATTCCTCCTTCAATATTAAGCAATTAACAATCTGCTCAGAGGCGGCTGAAGCCTAGGGCAGGTAAGGCGAGGGCTTTAGGCCCCGTGAATAAATTTGAAGGCCCCGCTTTTTTTTTCTTGGTAACCTGTGAAAATTATCATTAACGACCACATTAATACACCTACAGAGCACTTAGGAATACAACCACCTTCTAGGAAGGGTGCGATGCTCGCTAAGCCTCAAGAACAAAAAAACACTAATTACATATTTTAGAAAGCAATTGTCGATATCTACCAGTTTTCTTTGTCTTTTGTATACTCTCTAATCTTAGTTTAATCTCCTTTTGTATCTGTGTAATAGCAAAGTTTGTATTTACAGTAGTATTCCTAAATATCCTTCAATTCGTGGCTTGCCATGTGTAGTAAAGCATTGCACTCCAAACAACAAATACTAACTCCTTCTGACAGAACCTTCAATGCCTGCTCCTAGGAGTGTTTATAAAAATCGAAAAATCGAACCAAACCGAAAATCGAACCAAATCAATTAAAAAAACCGATACTTATTAGCTTTGATTTGGTTTTGGTTTTAAATTTTAGAAACCGATCAAATTTGATTTGGTTTTGGTTTTAATAAAAAAATAACCGAAAAAACCGAACCAAACCAACTATAAAAGTAGCTATTTAAATTTATTATTACACCTATATATATGTATATTTTTATATAAAGTTTCTGAAATTTTATGGTACATATTAGTCATTTGTATTTTTAGTCTAGTTCTTTACTATTATAATAATTTAATTCTTTTGCCTTCTAGTTTGATTGATAGTTTTCTTTTGCTAAGTACAATAATTTATTTCATGTTAAAAATAATCGATTTTTAATTGAGTATTTAAATTATTCATCACTATTTGAGTCTATTATCATCAATATATCTTGGTAAATGATAGATTTCTCAAAGAGCAATTAGTTTGATAGCGTTATGTTGAAAATGTAGTCGTCGGAATATGCGTTGATAAATAACCGAAAAAATTAAAAAACCGACAAAACCCGAATCGATAAAAAACCGACTTAATTGGTTTAGTTTGGTTCCAATATTTGAAAAATCGACTTACTTGGTTTGGTTTCTTTTTAGGGAAAAACCGACCCAAACCGAACCATGAACACCCCTACCTGCTCCTTATCCATTGTATGAATTGTTTAACTCCTCGTTTATGTAGTTGAATCCCCATCCAGTTAGAAAGGCCATTTCCTACTTCCTCAATCCATTTACATTCTGCAAATAAGTGTAACTGAGATTCCATTCTCCCCTGGTCGCATAAACTGCAATTAACATCAGCAACTGGAATATGCAGCCCATGAGTCTTTCCTTAGTTAACTGCATATCCTGGTTTGCTAGCCAGATAAAAAATCTGTGCTTAGGTTGCAGATGTTAGATCAAATTAGGTTGGATGCTGGCAGTCGCACCTGGACCCCTATCAGTACATTGTAGCTTTTATTCACTGAGTAAGAGCCATTTTTGGTAAGCAAGTAATGGTCATTATTGTACCACTGGACCATGAGCATTCTAAGAGAATTCAACTTTTTCCAACACCAGCTGCAATCTGCAGGTGGCTTATGGTGCCAGATAATATATACCATGCATCCATTTAACCCATAAGATATCTTCCTTCCTTGCTAACAATCATAGTAACTGTCACGATCCAAAATCCAACTAGTCATGATGACACCTAACCTAACCTGCGAGGTAACCCAATTAGCAACAATCCAATTCAAAAGAGATTTACTGAGAGGAATAAAAATAATATAACTGAACTTTTATACAAAGAATTCTCAAGGACTAGTAGTACAAATCATGAGCTTCTAAGATTTAGAGTTTACAAGCCTGTATGAAATAAATACAGCGTCTGTTTGAAATATATATAAACAGATTAATAATTCTAAAGCTACCAAGAATAAAAATGCAGTTATGACCGGGACGCATGTACGTCTTCAATGCCAACTTCCGCCATACACAGCAACATCAACATCCAAAATCTACACGGAAGGTGCAGAAGTATAGTATGAGTACAACTGACCCAATGTACTCAATAAGTAACAAACCTAACCTTAGGTTGAAAGCAGTGGCGATCTTGAACAACGGTCAGAGTCCAACATCAATAGCCAACAACAACTCATAACAATAAATAAAAGTAGTATAAGAAATAACTCAAAGATATGATGCTCAGCTCATTTACAGTTATGAGAATTAGACATGATTTTCAAGTATAACAGTAAAACCCAAATCTTTCACCGAAATTACCAAAATATGAGTAAGTCATAAATCTTTGATTTTCCAAAAAAAAAAAATTTCAACAACATGTAAGATGTTTAAATCTCAGATAGCATGAGGAAATTACATCTCTATACCTACATGTCAATGCGCGTGTGAAGTCATGGATATCACAATACCGTGTAGTATGAGAAAATACATCTCTATGCATGTATGTCAAGTATACATGTCAATGCAATGCATCACAGTGATGAACTCATGTACTCACACTCTCAAAGTACTCAATCTCACTATCTCGCACTCCCACTCATCATGCTCGATACCTCAGCACACTCAGTCACTCAACACTGTTCGGTGTTTGCTGCGGCGTGTAGCCTGGTCCCATCAATAATAATAAAGCCTATAAGGCTTGTTGCGACGTGCAGCCCGATCCACATATAGCCATAAGGCCTGTTGTGGCATGCAGCCCGATCCACATATAGCCATAAGGCCTGTTGCGACATGCTACCCGATCCATATATAGCCATAAGGCCTGTTGCGGCGTGCAACCCGATCCACATATAGCCATAAGGCCTGTTGCGGCATGTAACCCAGTCCACATATAGATTACTAATACCCGCTGCGGCGTGCAGCCCGATCCTATCAATATCACTCACAATCCGACCCTCAACCTTAGCTCAGTCATCAATCTCTCCAGTCTTTAGGGATCACAAATCTCATGTCAATCAGCCCAAACAATGATAACATGATGTGACAACGATGATAACAGAGACTGAGATATAATATGCAAATGAATGAATATGACTGAGTATGTAACTGCAATTTAAGTAAATAACTCAATAACAGAAATGATCTCAGTGGGTCCCAACAGAATAAGCATATAGCCTAAACATGATTTCTACATGGATCTCAGCTCAATTACTCTAGCACGTAGAATTTTCATGGATAAAGATAAGATTAGGTAACTACACAATATCACATAATCAACCGAATCATAATTCATACGGTGCACGCCCACACGTCTGTCACCTAACATGTGTGTCACCTCAACACACATAACACGTATATTCAGGGGTTCATACTCTCAACACCAAGTTTAGAAGTGTTACTTACCTCGAACAAGCCAAATCTAATACCGAGCAAGCCAAACAATACTCTAGAAATGACATCCCGAGCGTACCGACCTCCGAACGACTCAAAACTAGCCAAAAGTAACTCAAATACATCAAATAATGCCTAAGAAAATAATTCCAAATGATAAAGGTCGAATCTTTAATCAAAAGCCCAAAGTCAAACCCGGCCCCCCCACCTCGGAACCCAACAAAACTCACAAAATTCGACAACACATTCTATTATGAGTATGTAACGACCCGACCGGTCGTTTTGAGTATTACAACCCTGTTTCCTCATTTACTGCTCAATTTATGCTTTATAGTTATTTTATAACTTACCGGGTTAATTGGTTCGGGTCCGGTAAGGTTTTGGTATGAATTGGAACCCTTAGTTCCAAGGTTTAAAGCTTAAGTTAAAATAGTGACCGGATGTCGACTTATGTGTAAACGACCCCGGAATGGAGTTTTGATGATTCCAATAGCTACATATGGTGATTTTGGACTTAGGAGCATGTCCGAAAAATTATTTAAAAGTTCGTAGGGGAATTTGGCTTGAAATGGTAAAAATTGAATTTTTCGGGAAGTTTGACCGGGGAGTTGACTTTTTGGTATCGGGGTCGGAATCCAATTCTGAAAAGTTTTATAGCTCTGTTATGTCCGGACATTTCGGCACTCAAATGTTATTCTCAAACTTTTGGAAAAATGCGGACCGCACAATTTTGAGTGCGGCCGCACTTCAGAGGAAAAGTGCGGACCGCATAGGACAAGTGCGGACCGCACAATTTTGTGTGCGGCCGCACTTCAGGGATTCTTCAGGTTCGATGGTCCGACTTCGGAGGCCTATATCTTTTAATCCACAACGAATTTGGAGATGATGCAAAAACAAAAGTTGTAGCCCTTTGCATTTAGTTTCCAGAAAGGTATAGCACTAATCATTTGGATATTTATACAGAAAGTTATAGGTATTTTACTGAATCCTGGTAAGTTGTCACAGTGAAGTGCGGCCGCACTCAAAATTGTGCGGCCGCAGAACTTGAAAATGTGCGGCAGCACTTGAAAATGTGCAGACAGCACATTGGGAGATCAGACGTGGTACTATATAACCGAGGGTTAGAGTATTATTTCACATTTGGACTTTGGGAGCTCGGTTTGTGGCGATTCTTCGTGGAATTTTCAAGAAATTAATCGGGGTAAGTGATTCTAACTCGGATTTGGTTAACGTACATGAATATATCATTATTTTCATCATTCAATTAGTAGTTTGAGATGGAAATTTGGGAAAAATTGTAGAAATTTCATAAAATGAGTTTTTGGGATTTGAATGTCGATTCGAAGTCGGATTTGAGTGAAACTTGGACTCGTAATTGAATGGGTTGTCGGATTTTGTGAGTTTTGTCGTATTCAGAGACGTGGGTCCCACGAGCAATTTTTGGAGTGTAATTTCGGATTTTGTGGGAAAATATTACTATTTTGATATGAAATTAATTCCTATAATTGTGTGGACTGAATCAAATTAATTGTGGCTAGATTCGAGCCACTCAGAAGGTGATACGCGTAGAATGGAATTTCTGAAGCATTGTTTAGCTTGCTCGACATTGGATTCGTCTTGTTCGAGGTAAGTAACTCTTCTAATCTTGGAGCTGAGGGTATGAACCTTGATTATATGTGTTATGTATTTGGTGTTGAGGTGACACACATGCTAGGTGATGGGCGTGTGAGCGTGCACCGTGTGAACTGTGACTCCGTTAATTCTGTGGTACTGTGTAATTACCTGAACTTATCTGAAATCATGAAAATCTCTACGTACTAGAGCTATTGAGTTGTGATCCATGTTAGAAACTATTTCTGGGCTACACGCTTATACTGTTGGGACCCATTGAGGTCGTTACTGCTGTTGAGTTGTTTGCTTACATTGCAATTTCATACTCAGTCATATTCATTTATTATATATCATATATTAGTCTCTGTTGTTATTTATTGATACATCATATCATCATTTTCGGGATAGTTTCATGACATTGTGAGCCCGTGAGAGAGAGACTGGAGAGATTGATGACTGAGTGAGACCGAGGGCCTGACTGTGAGGATATTTTTGGGATCGGGCTGCACGCCGCAATAGGCCAAATTGGCTTTATATATTATTATTATTATTATATGGATAGAGGCTCCCCGCCTGCAATAGGCCTTATAGACTTTATTATTATGGGATCGGACTGTATGCCGCAGTAGGCCGTATCGGCTTTATATAGCGCTTGGGTCGAAGGAGCCCCTCTGGAGTACACACCCCGAGTGAGCGCGGTTGTTATTATTGAGGGATGGATCTTCTATGGACATGGATCTTGTCCGAATCATTATATACCTGGAGATGGATCTTCTCCATGGGCTGGATTGGCCCTACTTGGTACTGAGTGACTGATGATCAGTTGATGTGTATATTCCGGGATGGATCTTCCTTGAGCCGGATTGGCTATATATAGTACCGAGTGATTGAGCATGATGAGTGGAATGTGTGAGACAGTGAGATTGAGTACTCTGAGAGTGTGAGTACATCAGTTCATCTCTGAGATACATTGCATTGACATGCACACATGACATATAGGCATAGAGAAGTATTTTTCTCATATTGTACGGTATCACGTCATTCATGATCTCTCACACATATTGGCATATGGGCATGGTGATGCATTCCACACTGGCTATCTGGAAAGAAAATGAAACATCTTATTTATTATTAAAAGAATTTTTGGGAAAAATTACTATTTTCAAACTTACTCATATTTTTGGCAACTTCGGTAAACGATTTGGGTTTTTCCTGATATACTGGAAAGGCAGAACTATTTTCAGAAATCATGATTTAGTTGAGCATTATATCTTTGAGTTACTTCTTTTATTACTTGCATTATGTTGTTATGAATTGTTATTGGCTATTGGTGTTGGACCCGACCTTCGTACAAGCTCGTCACTACTTTCAACCTAAGGTTAGGTTTGTTACTTATTGAGTACATGGGGTCGGTTGTACTCATACTACACTTCTGCACCTTGCGTGCAGATGTTGGCTGTTGATGTTGCTGTGTTCGTTGGGAGCTGGATCTGAAGATGTACCTGCGTTCCAGTTGTATCTGCCTCTTGTTCATGGTAGCCTTAGATTCATAAAACTCTGTTTATATACTTTTCAAACAGATGATGTATTTTTATTTTATACCTGGTTTGTAAATTCTAATCTTAGAAACTCATGATTTATACTACCAGTCTTTGGGGAATGTATAAGATTTAGATATTTTTTTACTTAATTTCTTTATTAATTGTTATTAGAATTAGTTAGTGGTTAATTAGCTTACCTAACGGTTTAGGTTAGGTGCCATCACGACTAGTCAGATCTTTGGGTCGTGACAAGTTGGTATCAGAGCTCTAGGTTCATAGGTTCTACAAGTCATGAGTAAGTGTCTAGTAGAGTTTTGCGGATCGGTATGATGACGTCCATACTTATCTTCGAGAGGCTATACGACATTTAGGATAATTTCCCATCGTTCTTTCTTTATCGTGTGTAATTGATTCAATTTGAAATATAACTCTTTGAATTTCTTCCACGCATTTGTGTGCGCATGTGAGCGCTCGGTATCAGCTATTGTATCGTCGGCTTGTGATTTCAAGGATGACGTGTGGGATGTGTATTCTGTGTTTTGGTGATAGGCCAGTCTGGAGGACTTGAGGCCAGGTGTGGACCGTAGCTTAGGCTCAGTAGCTTTAATTGTAACTTGTACATTTGGACTCATATGTCTGGTAGTATCCTTATGAGTGGAAAATTTGTGGCTCGATGAGCGGTCGAATGTCTATATGATGAGGATGATTTGATTGCGGGATGTGTTAAGATGGATTGAATATGACGAGAAGTGTTTCCTTGGAATGTAAAGAGGGCTATTGGGTGCTTGATTTTCTTTTGATGTGACGTACAGTCTCGAATTGTGAGTGTGTTAAAGAATTTGTCATGCAGTTTAATTGTGGAGAGAATTAGATTTTTATGTCTTGTTAATGAGTTTGGACTCAGGAAGATTAAGTGATTGCGTAGTAATTGTGGATGCGAAAGGGTATAACAAGATGCCAATTTGAGGCTAAGGAGGTGGGTTATCTCCTGGAGAGTAATCTACGTAGGTGTGTTCCTTATAATGTTGAGTGGAGAGTTTCTTTTCTGCCAGCGGAGGGTAGGTGTTGAGATTTAAATTTGAAGTTAGTTGAGAAAGTTGACTTGACTGTCAAGAGAATAAATGTGAGTTTAGCGGATGATTGAGGTATCTTATTGTTGGTGTTGCATGAGCTTAAGAATAATTTTCGTTGAACTGACTGCGGTATTATGGCAATAATAGAGTATGGGTGTTGTGAGTTATGGAACATTTTGTTCTATGGCTTTGAGCCAAGTGGGGGAGCCTGCTGTAGACGGCTTAATTTCATGGTTATATACTAAATTTTAGTTTTATTCTGAGGTATACTTGTAGATTAATTATGACTTGCATAGGTTAAGATCGAGGATGACTCGAATAAGGCAATTCCTGGATACGGGTTATATTGCACTTATGAATATATGAAAATAATGGAATGAGTGAGTTGTTATTTGTAAAGGATGTAGTGCGCACGGAGTATGAATTTGATTGGTGGTGTTAAGGCAGGGGTACTTCTTTGAGTGTTGTTGTGCTAATGGGGCACGTGTCTTTCGGCCCGTTTTTGGCGGTGCAATTGATATTTGAGCAGAGTGGACGACTCTTGAGAGAGTTCTAGTGGATTCAAGATTAATATGTAGCAACTGAGAATTTTTGGCGGATTTGTTTATGGCTAAAATCTGAGAATTAAGTTGGATGGTGTCGAGACTTGTGGCATTTTTGTATATCATTATGGATTCTATATTTCGGTATCAGGAAGGTGAATGAAACAACCTTAGACTCAAATAAGGTATTTTCAGAGTGGGTGTTTCGGTTATGGTATGCTCGGTTCTTTTGGGTAATTATGATGTGATGAGACTTTACAGATGTTTTGGTGACAATATTCTTGGGTTTGGTGACCTGCGTGGCTTGGTCGAGTTAGAAGAATTCAGTTCCGATATCTTGATTATGTGCAAATAGATTTCAAAGTATTCTTGATGGTTTTTACCATGGTTTGAGCCGGATATGTCCTACCGGCGTAAGGAACATGTTGTGTAATATGATTTCCTCCTATATGGGAGCAAATAGAATGTTTCTAACTAACTGGGTATGTATTTTTCTTGTGACTCAGAGTGTTAATGAGGTTCTCGTGTTTTCATTGGATGGCCTAATAGAGGTTGTGCGTGGAATGAGATTGGGATTTGCATGTGCAGGTATACGATTCAGTTTCAAAAAGAAGGTCATGAGTTTATGGAGCACAATCGATTTCAGATATTGGCACTAGTGGTATTACCTGAGAAGAGTGTACACTCAGAAGGGCACATTGTGTTTTGACTTACAGATGTTTCGTTGGTATTGCGGTATTCGTATGGTTGATTGACTGCTGATATTCTCTTTTTTGCTATGTGGCACAAGAGAATTATAGAAGTATTTCTCGTGGGATGATCATGCATGAAAGATGTGTTAGTCATTCTAGTGCTGGAGTTGGGATCAGTTACGGTGATTCATGTGCTCGATGAATTTGGAGACTGGGAGTTCTCAGAAGCATATTGTTTTGGATTGCGGCCTGTTTGAGGTGAGTATTTTATTTAAACTCAGTGGAGGCACTAGTTGTGTTAATTATTTGTGATAACTACGCATTAGAAGTGTGCATATATGTGAGGTTTGAGCCAATGTGCGGGCATCGGGGCAAGTATTTATACTCGAAAGAATGCTTAGGCTATGATATCCCTGGAGTTGATTGTTAAGCGTAAAGTTATAATATTTCTCGTGTTCTTACCTTTGTTGAGAACTATCTGGGCTATACTTGAGGTTACAAAGAGGCTAATTCCCTGAATAAACGGGGTAGTTACTATTTCTGCATTAAATTACCGATTTGAAGTGTGATAGCAGACTTTGCACATGCTTACACTATGGCGTGTTATTTATACCAGTCCAGGAGCATGAGAATCTTATTTCATTGTCATATACAAGTTTACTTATTTAATTACTCATGTATGATATGCTGGGACTGGAGGCCTGTGACCATGCCAGGCAATTCATATTATTGGCACGAGAATTGTTCGTGCCGTGTGTGTGAATTTTATTTCTATGATAATTTATCTGATTCATTAATTTTCTTCCTCTATAATTGTGCACATGCGCCTACGGTTATCCTCTTCACGAAATTTGAGGAGTTGGTTATAACATTGTGGTTGTGGTGGTGCTTGTTGAACTTGCAATAAAGTTCTCTTCCTTGAGACATCTCCCATATTTAGGTACACTAATTGCGTAGTTGTGGCTGGAGTTATATTGATGTGGCGTGTCTATGAGATAGTTGTATTTAATAATATAAGGTCATTGGACCTAGAATGGGTACTATCATATTTGATTACAATATATTCGGAAGGATAATATTGAAAGTCGGCTTAGCAAGTGATTATGGTTCTAGTTGGGGCGAGAGAGCTCTATGACTTGTTGATCTGATAAGGGGTCATGAGATTCCCAGTGTTTCTTTCATTATCAGGAATGTACGAAAGTTTTGGAACAAGGTTTTGTTTGTTATGGGGTTTTATACTAGTACTTGGTTGGTTTTTGAGTAGTTACTGTGATCGGGAATGGTGCTGCGAGTATGCAAGTTGTGTGGTATGTTATGTGATTATATCCGGGGTTATGGTTATGGCTTGATACAACTTGTTCAAACTTATACAATGTGTAGACGTAAGACTCGGGTCTTGTAAGAAATTCTGGATGTTGGAAATTGGGCTCTAAGTTTTACGGACTAAGGTTAAAGTAATGATCTTCAATGTTGTAAGGCCTATATGGAATAGGGTGGCATAGGATCACCTCGGGTATATGGTAAGATGGAATAGTGATGTGATGGCTTGGAAACAACTCTTGGCACGTTCGAAGACGAACGTATGATTAAGTGGAGGAGAATGTAATGACCCGATCGGACATTTTGAGTATTACAACCCCATTTCCCTATTTACTGCTTAATTTATGCTTTATAGTTGTTTTATGATTTACCGGGTTAATTGGTTCGGGTCCAGTGAGGTTTTGGAATGAATTGGAACCCTTAGTTTCAAGGTTTAAAGCTTAAGTTAAAATAGTGACCGGATGTCAACTTATGTGTAAACGACCGCCGAATAAAGTTTTAATGATTTCAATATCTATGTATGGTGATTTTGGACTTAGGAGCGTGCCCGAAAAATTATTTGAAAGTCCGTAGTGGAATTTGGCTTGAAATGGCGAAAATTAAATTTTTTGAAAAGTTTGACCGGGGAGTTGACTTTTTGGTATCGGGGTCGGAATCCAGTTCTAAAAATTTTCATAGCTCTATTATGTCATTTATGACTTGATTGCAAAATTTGAAATCATTCCGGATTGATTTGATATGTTTCGGCACAAGATATAGAATCTGAAAGTTCAAAGTTCATAGATTTTGATTTGTGGTGCGATTCGTCGTTTTGATATTGTTTGATGCGATTTGAGGCCTCGAGTAGGTCCGTGTTATGTTATGAAACTTGTTGGTATATTTTAATGGGATCCCGAGTGGCTCGGTGAGTTTTGGGGTGAGTTTTGAGCGATGTCCGGGCATTTCGGCACTCAAATGTTATTCTCGAACTTTTGGAAAAGTACGGACCGCACAATTTTGAGTGCGGCTGCACTTCAGAGGAAAAGTGCGGACCGCAGAGAACAAGTGCGGACCACACAATTTTGTGTGCGGCCGCACTCCAGAAGAAAAGTGCGGACCGCACAATTTTGTGTGCGGCCGTAGTTCACGGGTTCTGCAGGTTCGATGGTCTGACTTCGGAGGCCTATATCTTTTAATCCATAACGAATTTGGAGATGATTCGAAAACGGAAGTTGTAGCCCTTTGAATCTAGTTTCCATAAAGGTATAGAATTAATTGGATATTTGTAAAGAAAGTTATGGGCATTTTACTGAAGCCTGAAAAACTGTCACAGTGAAGTCCGGCCGCACTCAAAATTGTGCGGCCGCAAAACTTGAAAATGTGCGGACCGCACATTGGGAGATCAGACGTGGTACTATATAACTGAGGGTTAGGGTATTATTTCACATTTGGACTTTGGAAGCTCGGTTTGTGGCGATTTTTCGTGGGATTTTCAAGAAATTCATTGGGGTAAGTGATTCTAACTCATATTTGGTTAACATAAATGAATATATCATTGTTTTCATCATTCAACTAGTAGTTTGAGATGAAAATTTTGAAAAAATTGTAGAAATTTCATAAAATGAGTTTTTAGGATTTGAATGTCGATTCGAAGTCGGATTTGAGTGAAACTAGTATGATTGGACTCGTAATTGAATGGGTTGTTAGATTTTGTGAGTTTCGTCATATTCCAAGATGTGGGCCCCACTGGCCATTTTTATAGTGTAATTTTGGATTTTGTGGGAAAATATTACTATTTTGATATGGAATTAATTTCTATAATTGTGTGGACTGAATCAAATTAATTGTGTCTAGATTCGAACCATTTAGAAGATGATACGCGCAGAATGAAATTTGTCGAGCATTGTTTAGCTTGCTCGACATTGGATTCGTCTTGTTCGAGGTAAGTAACTCTTCTAATCTAGGAGCTGAGGGTATGAACCTTGATTATACGTGTTACGTATTTGGTGTTGAGGTGACGCACATGCTAGGTGACGGGCGTGTGGGCATGCACTGTGTGAACTGTGACTCCATTAATTCTGTGGTACTGTGTAATTACCTGAACTTATCTGAAATCATGAAAATCTCTACGTACTAGAGCTATTGAGTTGTGATCCATGTTAGAAACTATTTCTAGGCTACACGCTTATACTGTTGGGACCCATTGAGGTCGTTACTGCTGTTGAGTTGTTTGCTTACATTGCAATTTCATACTCAGTCATATTCTTTCATTACATATCATATCTCAGTCTCTATTGTTATTCATTGATACATCATATTATCATTTTCGGGCTAGTTTCATGACATTGTGAGCCCGTGAGAGAGAGACTGGAGAGATTGATGACTAAGTGAGGCCGAGGGCCTGACTGTGAGGATATTTTTGGAATCGGGTTGCACGCCGCAGCAGGCCATATTGGCTTTATATATTATTATTGATATATGGATCGGAGGCCTTATAGACTTTATTATTATGGGATCGGACTGTACGCCGCAGTAGGCCGTATCGGCTTTATATAGCGCTTGGGCCGAAGGAGCCCTTCTGGAGTCTGCACACACCCCCAGTGAACGCGGTTGTTATTATTGAGGTATGGATCTTCTATGGACATAGATCTTGTCCGAATCATTATATACCTGGAGATGGATCTTCTCCAC
Organism: Nicotiana tomentosiformis; assembly: GCF_000390325.3. Classification (NCBI taxonomy): domain Eukaryota; kingdom Viridiplantae; phylum Streptophyta; class Magnoliopsida; order Solanales; family Solanaceae; genus Nicotiana; species Nicotiana tomentosiformis. The sequence continues at coordinate 114,199,583 of NC_090822.1, forward strand.
GGGCTGGATTGGCCCTACTTGGTACTGAGTGACTGATGATCAGTTGATGTGTATATTCCGAGATGGATCTTTCCTGAGCCGGATTGGCCATATACAGTACCGAGTGATTGAGCATGATGAGTGGAATGTGTGAGACAGTGAGATTGAGTACTCTGAGAGTGTGAGTACATCAGTTCATCTCTGAGATACATTGCATTGCCATGTACACATGACACACATGCATAGAGAAGTATTTTCCTCATGTTGTACGGTATCACGTCATTCATGATCTCTCACACGTATTGGCATATGTGCATGGTGATGCATTTCACACTGGCTATCCGGAAAGAAAATGAAACATCTTATTTATTATTGAAAGAATTTTTGGGAAAAATTATTGTTTTCAAACTTACTCATATTTTTGGCAACTTCGGTTGTCACGACCCAAAATCCCACCACAGGCGTCGTGATGGCACCTAGTCTCTAAGACTAGGTAAGCCGATTTTCATTACATTTCGAAGCCATTTTTTTATAAACGAAACTGAATTAAATAGATAATCAAAACCAACAGCGGAACAAATATGAATATAGCAACCTCCCAAGACTGGTAGTACTGAGTCACAAACTCTAACCGAATACATGAAATGATCTCAAGGATCGAATACTCAATACTGTTTGATTAATAATTAACGATACAATAAAATGAAAAGATTTCAAGGGACTGTGACGACCAAGCAGTTCTACCTTGAATCCTTGCTATCACACTTTAACTCTGTCCGAGTTCGATAGCTTCAATACATGGCTTTGCACAAAAATGTGCAGAAGTGTAGTATGAGTACACCACGGTCGGTACCCAGTAAGTATCAAGACTAATCTCGGTGGAGTAGTGACGAGGTACAGTCAAGACACTCACTAATCAATTAACATGTGCAGTGTAGCAGTATATAATAATAATAGTAATAATAATAATAGTAGTAGTAATAATAATAATAATAATAATAATAATAATAATAATGATAATGATAATAATAATAATAATAATAATAATAGTAATAATAATAATAATAATAATAATAATAATAATAATAATAATAATAATAATAATAATAATAATAATAATAATAATAGTAGTAGTAGTAGTAGTAGTAATAATAATAGTAATAATAATAGTAATAGTAATAATAATAATAATAATAGTAATAATAATAATAATAATAATAATAATAATAATAATAATAATAATAATAATAATAATAATAATAATAATAATAGAAACAAATGGCAATGATGACAACAAGAATAAATAAATGATGTAAACAACAAGGCAACAAGAACACCATAAATATTGCTCAAACGAATAAGGAACACAAATACAACCAATCAATCAAGTCCCTCAAATATAAGTCTTTCCAATGTAAGTACTTCAAGTATAAATCTTTCAAATATAAGTTTTTCAATAAAAATCCTTAGAATATAACCTTGTCAAATAAATATATATTTCGAATATACTCCCTTCAAATAAATTTCTTTCAACTATAATTCTTTCAAATAATATTTTTGGAATATAATTCCTTCAAATAAAAGTTACCGTGTGACACCTCATTTCATAATCATAAAAAATACGGGTCTCAATCCACTTCTATATTTTCACGGCATCTCGTACCCATATTTCTATCACAACTGCACGGACAACTCACGTGCCAATAATATCAATGTATATAAGATCCACATGATCAATTTATTTCCACTAAAGTGAGTTTACAATTTTTAAAATCAAGTACGAAATCAACAAAGAAATAAATTTATTTTAGAAATTATTTGGGTGAAGAAAATAATATTGTACCTAAATTAAAGCATCAGATAAACTACTGATTTGGATGTAAAACCATTTAATGTAAAACATATAATAATTTTTTTTATTTAAATCAACTCAATCATCGAAAATTAGTAAGAAAAACCATAAATATACTTCTTCAGAGTCTCGTGCTAAAAAGCCAAAGTCAACACAATACAACTAGGAGCACAAAACACATAATAATAAAGTCAACTAGTACATCACGTAAGAAGACAAGAATTTACATATTAAATGAAACAAAATCACCCAAGACAAGAACATAAATAAAGAAATATCAACAAGGCACTCCCGAGGTACCGCCTCATAGTCCCAAATCATACATAAATTCACAATATCTCATTTTCTTATATCACCACAGGAGCCTTCACATTTAATTTTAAAGAAATTATTTTTTCCGAAATAGCATCCCGCGTTTTAGCCACCCTTATCACACCGCATGATTCTAGTAGTTCCCCTACTAGCCACGCATTTTAAGCCACACTTATCTCACCGTATGTGTTTCAATATCTAGACCTTATACTACCGCATGCGTATCAATATCACAATATATCACAATTTGTACCTCAAGTACTCAAATAATTTAACTTGCCAAAATAATTCAACAATAATTTTTTTCCACAATAAAGAGCTCACGGCTCATGTCAAAATAATTCAACAATAATATTTTTTCACAATAAAGAGCTCACTGCTCCATCACAATAAGTACGAAAATCTTACAAAAATATTCAGGAGTAAATAATTCAGAAAAATAATATTTCAAAATCTTTAATACGTTGCTTCAATATCAAGTTTAAAAATATCAAATACTTCATATTAATAATATTTAATTTAAAGAAAATTAACCTTCAAATAATGCACAGAATAAAAGAAACCAAGTTTTAACTAAACAGATAAAACAATTAGTAGAAAAAGGTCAAACAAATTTAAAATATAAACATTAAATCAATAATGAAAAATATAACAAAATGAAATAATTTAATTAATGCACAACAGTGATCTACACAATTTAAAATATAATCTTTCATATTTAGCCCGTGTACACACTCGTCACCTCGTGTACACGACTTTTCACACATTACAATTATCAATCCTAGGGGAAATTTCTCTAACACAAAGTTAGACAAGTCACTTACCTCGACTTGCTCCAAATTTAACCAAGTATTATGCTTTTTCCTCGATTTTTCGACTCCGATCGACTCGTATCTAGTCATAATTAATTCGATACAGTCAACAAAAATTATAGTAATCAATTTCATAAGGAAATATTATATTTTTCAATAAAATCCGAAATTAGCTCAAATTTTGCCTCGGAATCCGGCGAAACTTATAAAATCCGACAACCCATTCAATTACGAGTCCACCCATACCAATTTTACCAAATTTCGACAACAACTCGACCTCCAAATCTTAAATTTTTGTTTTTGGAAGATTTTGCAAAAATCTTGATTTTTCTTCCATAAATTCACGGATTCATGATGTAAATGAGTATGGAATCATGAAATATAATCAATATAAGATAAGGAACACTTACCCCCAATGTTTTCCCCTGAAAATTGCCCAAAAATTGCCCAAGAACCGTGCTTCAAAAATCCAAAACGAAATGAAGGAAACCATTTTTGGTCCTTAAGTTTCTGCCCATCCGTCACTAAAAGTCCATTTTCCGTCACTAAAAGTCCACCAGAACTTGCTTATACCAGCCTTCCTTCAATCGATCATAACTTTATGTACAAATATCCAAATGATGAATGGTTTAACTTTCTGGAAACTAGAATCAAACGACTACAACTTTTATGTTTTAATAATTTTCCGATTCCTTATGAATTGCGAGATATAAATTCTAAAGTCGGCTCCACACATCAGAAATTTCTGGCAAAACTGCTCTACCAGCTTTTATTCAATCTATCATAACTTTATATACAAATGTCCAAATAATGAATGGTTTAACTTTATGGAAACTAGAATCAAATAACTACAACTTTCATGTTTTGAAAATTTTCCTATTCCTTAAGAATTGCAAGATATAATCTTCCAAAGTTGGCTCCATGTACCAGAAATTTCTGGCAAAATTTCTGCAACAGAAATTTCCAGCAACCCTCTTTGTCCGAAATACATTCCGTTTACCTTCCGAAATCTACCCGAGACCCTCGGGACCTTAACCAATTATTCCAACATGTCCAAAAATACAATACGAACTTAGTCGAGGCTTCAAACCACATCAAACAATATCAAAACGATGACTCGCACCTCAAATCAAAATCTATGAACTTTGAACTTTCAAATTCTATATCTAATGCCGAAACACATCAAATCAATTCGGAATGACTTCAAATTTTGCACACAAGTCATAAATGACCTAACGGACCTATTCCAATTTCTAGAATCAGATTCCGACCTCGATATCAAAAAGTCAACCCCCCGGTCAAACTTTCCAAAAATTCAACTTTTGGCATTTCAAGCCTAATTCCACTACGAACTTCCAAATAAAATTTCGATCATGCTCCTAAGTTCAAAATAACCATACAGAGCTGTTGGAATCATTAAAATTCTATTCCGAGGTCGTTTGCACATAATTTGACATCCGGTCACTATTTGAACTTAAACTTTTTATTTTTCATCAAAATTCCATATCTCGGGCTAGGGACCTCGGAATTTGATTCCGGGCATACGCCTAAGTCCCAAATCATGATACAGACCTACCGGAACTGTCAAAATACTGATCCGAGTCCGTTTGCTCAAAATGTTGACCAAAGTCAACTTAGTTGAGTTTTAAAGCTCTAATTCACATTTTAATCCATTTTCACCTGAAAAATTTTACGGACTGCATACGCAAGTCGAGAAATGATAAATAGTGCTTTTCGAGGTCTTACAATACAAAATTAATTATTAAATTTAAAGATGACATTTTGGGTCATCACATTCTCCACCTCTAAAACAAATGTTCGTCCTCGAACGGAGTTAGAAAAAGTACCTGAGCTGGTGAATAAGTGTGGATAACAGCTGCGCATATCATACTCGGTCTTCCAAGTCGCCTCTTCGATCGGATGACCCCTCCAATGAACCTTCACGGAAGCAATGCTCTTTGACCTCAGCTTTCGAACCTGCCTATCCAAAATAGCCATTGGTTCCTCAACATAAGATAGATACTTGTCCAACTGAACCGAACTGAAGTCTAACACATGAGACAGATCACCGTGATATTTTCGAAGCATGGAAACATGGAATACCGGATGAACCGCAGAGAGACTAGGTGGTAATGCAAGTTTGTAAGCCACCTCTCCAACTCTTTCAAGAATCTCAAAAGGCCTTATATACCTAGGGGTCAACTTGCCCTTCTTCCCGAACCTCATCACACCCTTCATAGGCGAAACTCGGAGCAATACCCGCTCACCAACCATGAATGCAACATCACGAACCTTCCGATTCGCATAACTCTTTTGTCTAGATTGGGCTGTACGAAGTCAATCCTGAATCAACTTAACCTTTTCCAAGGCATCCTGTACCAAGTATGTACCCAATAACCTAGCCTCGCCCGGTTCGAACTAACCCACTGGGGACCGGCACCGCCTACCATACAAGGCCTCAAACGGAGCCATCTGAATGCTTGACTGGCAACTGTTGTTGTAAGCAAACTCCGTAAGTGGTAAGAACTGATCCCAAGCACCCCCAAAATCTATCACACATGCACGAAGCATATCCTCCAGTATTTGAATAGTGCGTTCGGACTGCCCGTCCATCTGAAGGTGAAATGTTGTACTCAACTCCACATGAGTACCCAACTCTCGATGTATAGCCCTCCAAAACCGTGAGGTAAACTGTGTACCCCGGTCAGAGATGATAGATATCGGTACACCGTGAAGTCTGACAATCTTGCGAATATATACCTGAGCCAGCTGCTCTGAAGAGCAAGTAGTAATCACAGGAATGAAATGAGCTGACTTGGTCAATCTATCCACAATCACCCAAACTGCATCGAACTTCCTCCAAGTCCGTGGGAGCCTAACAACGAAATCCATAGTGATCCGCTCCCATTTCCATTCTGGAATTTCCAACTTCTGAAGAATCCACCCGGTCGTTGATGCTCATATTTCACCTGCTGACAATTTAGGCACCGAGCTACATATTCCACTATGTCTTTCATCATCCGCCTCCACCAATAGTGTTGTCTCAAGTCTTGATACATCTTTGCAGCACCCAGATGAATGGAGTACCGTGAACTGTGAGCCTCTTGGAAAAATCAAGTCACGCAAACCATCTACATTTGGCACACATAGCCTGCCCTGCATCCGTAATACATCTTCATCTCCAATAGTGACTTCCTTGGCATCGCCGTGCTGAACTGTGTCCTTAAGGACAAACAGATGGGGGTCATCATACTAACGTTCCCTGATACGGTTATAAAGAGAAGACTGAGAAACCACGCAAGCCAAAACTCGGCACGGCTCGGAAACATCCAGTCTAACAAACTTGTTGGCTAAGGCCTGAACATCCAAGGCTAAAGGCCTAAATATGCTAAGCTGCCCAAACTCTCCGCCTTACGACTCAAGGCATCGGCCATGCCTTCCCAGGATGATAGAGAATGGTGATATAATAATCCTTAAGCAACTCCAACCATCTCCGCTGCAGCAAATTAAGATCCTTCTGTTTAAACAAACGTTGTAGACTTCGGTGATCGGTGTAGACCTCGCAATGGACACCGTACAAATAATGCCGCCAAATAATTAAGGCATGAACAACAACTGCTAACTCAAGGTTGTGTACAAGATAATTCTTCTCATGCACCTTTAACTGTCTGGACGCGTAGGCAATCACCCTACTACCTTGTATCAACACTGCGCCGAGGTCAATATGCGACGCATCACAATACACAATATAAGACCCTGAACCTATAGGTAATACCAAAATTAGGGCTGTAGTCAAAGCTTTCTTGAGCTTTTGGAAGCTCTTCTCACATTCCTCGGTCCATATGAACGAAGCACCATTCTAGGTCAATCTGGTCTTAATAGTTGTTCATAATCAATTACAAAATCATCAATTAACTTCATGTTAACAAAAATCTCGTTTCAAACCTTCACAATACTGATAACGAGATACGAGGCATGAAGACCTCATAAATATTTACCCGAATTAATGAGTTACATTTAACGTCATCTGGGCGGGAACCTACCTCGTAGGTTAAAACTCAATAATTACAACACAAAATTGGCAAGTATGCATAGAGAATTTCATATAGAATTTTGAAATAAGCCTAACAGGCATGACTCCCTATTAGTACTATTGTACAAATTAAAATTCACAAGGGAGAACTTAAACACAAGAATTTTCCTCATAAGGATCTCGTCCTTATATAACTTCCACTGCAGCTCGTAGCCCGGTTTAAACATATCAGTTTATATTAAAATGCGAGGATCTCGTCCTCGGTTCTGAATCACAAGTAATATGCACATCGTGCCAATCGAAACTTTTCATTTGCTCCTTCTAAATAATTTCCGTTAAACAAAATCACAACACATAATGAACCCCACACCGGTAGGGCATTTAATTCATAATTTGTAATTAATTATCCATAAATTACATCAAAACTTACCGAAATGAGTAACAGAAAGTCACATTTAGCCTCACAGGTCTAATTAGTGACCAACATGGAATGATAGGTGTAGTTATCTCCATGGAATCTCCCAACAGGAGTAAACACATAAGTAGATTATAGAATTATGAAACTCACTCATAAGTGGAGCACAATAGGAGGACTCGTCTCGATACTCAGAACCGAATCAAGTTAAGGAAATTATTCCTTTAGATTATATCAAGGTCGTACCTGTAACGACACCAACTGATATAGCGACCTCCGCCATACCATAAAACAAATATATCAATGGCTGGGTATCCACCTCTAGGACGCCTTCTACCCGTCTATCCTCCACCCATAACTGGTCGTGTGGGTGGTGTCGTAACTGCAATGGGGCACGTATCCTGAGTGCTTTGATGAAATAAGTCTCTCCCAAGTTTGGGACAATTTTCTCATGATGTGCCTAGTATCACCGTATTCATAACAACCCCTTTGCGGGTTAGGATGCTCATATTGAGTCTGTGCCAGATAACTGGAATAACCATTGTAGTAACTCATGTCGGTAGTGTATTAAAAGAACTTACTCAAGCACCCCGACTAATCCGATGTGCGGACTGGGCTGGCCGACTGCCCGAGCCCCCGCCATAATGATTTATACTTGCAGAGTAGAATCTACTGAATCTCCCAGAACCTCGAGACATCTTGGTCTCCTTTGTTTCCTTTTTTCCTCACCCCTAACACATTCTAATATCTTGGAAATTTGTACAACTAGCAGAAATGAAGTATCAGCTTGTAACTCCCGAGCAGTACAAAATTTTACGATCATAATTGAGTCCTTTAATGAGTCTGTGAACTCGCCCTCTGGCTATAGGAAGCAAAGTAGGAGTATGATGGGCTAACTTATTAAACTTGATGGCATATTCTGACACCGTCAATGGTGACCTGACGCAACCGTTCAAACCCTATGCGCCACACATTACGAAGAGTCCGGAAAACAAACTCTTTCAAAAGCATTTCTGAGAACTGAGCCAAGTGGGCGGTGTTGCATTGGCTGGTCTGCCCTCTTCATAGGCTTTCCACGAACACCGGTGGAGAATTATCTCTCCCAAGGCAAATTTCTTCTTTTGTTATGCTGACTCAACACTGTTGAGCTGACCCATTTCTTAACATACTCTTCGATTCTTCTTTGGGGTAGCCCTTTCCCCTGTTTATACTCAACGATCACAAAAGTAGAGCTCCATACAGACAAATCTTGGCACGAACCACATAGTCCAGAATCTCGTCAACAAGTGTACTTCCTTCGAAGCACCCCAAAATCCGCAATTGTGACGTCCACACTGAGTAGACCTTCTGTAAATTTAGAGTTGTTTCTCTAACTCCTTTGGTATTGAAGTATAGGATTATTAAGGAGGCGGACATACCGCAAGTCCCAACCTTATCCTCTACAAAATCTCAGGCCTTAAACATGTGTAAATTTTAGGGAACCTTTCAGTACCACATATATACATTTCAGGCCAAAAACTGATATAATACATGACCCCGCAATTCACCCATTGATAGTGGACGGCGTGAATTCATAGGTCACAACGTCCGATGATCCACAATAATAACCTTCACAACTTGTATAAATCAACGAGACACCAATGTCCGTTGCACCCCGCACATGATTCACTAGGTGATCTATCAATACGCCCGCATCTTTAGTCAGAACCACACGTTAAGGCAATGTTTGAGCATCTCTAGCTCCCTCGTAGTCCATTTGTGGCATCACGAACCGTTGACACACAACTGATACCGAGTGCGCAATGTCATACACGAGCGGATACAAAGGAATATGAGATATATGTTTCAAGCTAAATCAATGCCGCACGATAAGGAATCAAAGAAGTGAATATTTTCCTAACAGTACCATAGCCTCCCGAAGATAAGTACAGATGTTTCTATACCGATCCACAAGACTCTACCAAACCTGCTTGTGACTCATAACACCTATGAACCTAGAGCTCTGATACCAACTTGTCACGACTCCAAATTTCCTCCGTAGGATGTCATGATGGCACCTAGTCTCTAAGACTGAGTAAGCCTATCAATGCGGAATAATAATAAATATCTGAAATAAATAAACTACAATTCAAACAATTTCAACTCCCAAAACCCGGTAGAAATAAGTCACAAGCTTTTAAGAATTTATTCTTTATGTCTCTATATATCAGAGTCTAAAGAAAATAAGGAAGACAATATAGTAAGATAGAAGGGGACTCCGGAGTATGCGAACGCTGGCAGATATATCTCGAAGTCTCATCGTACAGCTAGTTTACTGATGCGTGGTTTGATAAGATGTACTACGCTTCTGCACATCTTTTTGTGCAGATCTAGGTACATCTTATCAGACCAGGCATCAGTAAACTAGCTATACGAGGAGACTTCGAGGTATATCTGCCAGCGTCCGCAGACTCCGGAGTCCCTTTCTATCTTACTATGTTATCTTTCTTATTTGCTTTAGACTCTGATATATAGAGACATAGAGAATAAATTCTTAGAAACTTGTGACTTATTTCTACCGAGTTTTGGGAGTTGAAATTGTTTGAATTGTAATTTATTTATTTCAGATATTTATTATTATTCTGCATTGATAGGCTTACCTAGTCTTAGAGACTAGGTGCCATCACGACATCCTACGGAGGGAATTTGGGGTCGTGACATCGGTAAACGATTTAGGTTTTCTCTGATATACTGGAAAGGCAGAACTATTTTCAGAAATCATGATTTAGCTGAGCATTATATCTTTGAGTTACTTCTTTTATTACTTGTGTTATGTTGTTATGAATTGTTGTTGGCTATTGGTGTTGGACCCGACCTTGGCTCGTCACTACTTTCAACCTAAAGTTAGGTTTGTTACTTATTGAGTACATGGGATCGGTTGTACTCATACTACACTTCTGCACCTTGCATGCAGATGTTGGCTGTTGATGTTGCTATGTTCGTTGGGAGCTGGATATGAAGATGTACCTGCATTCCAGTTGTAGCTGCCTCTTGTTCATGGTAGCCTTAGATTCATAAAACTTTGTTTATGTACTTTTCAAATAGATGATGTATTTTTATTTTACACCAGCTTTGTAAATTCTAATCTTAGAAGCTCATGATTTGTACTACCAGTCCTTAGGGAATGTATAAGATTCGGATATTTCTTTACTTAATTTCTTTATTAATTGTTATTAGAATTGGTTAGTGATTAATTGGCTTACCTAGCGGGTTGGGTTAGGTTCCATCACGACTACTCAGAGTTTTGGGTCGTGACACCAACCATACTAGTTTTACTCAAATCCGACTCCGAATCAATGTTCAAAACTCAAATATTCACTTTATGAAATTTTAGACAAAACCCCCAAATTTCTCTTTAGCAATTATCAACCAAATACCAAAAATGAGGATAGATTCATGAAATATAATCAAAACCGAGTAGAGAACACTTACCTCAATCCATATGGTAAAAATCGCCTCAAATATCGCTTCAATCCGAGCTCCATAGCTCAAAATATGCTAAAATGAACTCAAAATCCTGAAATTTGATATTTTAATGCACTGCCAGGGGTCCCTCTTTGCGATCGCGGTTCCCAACATCGCGATCACGATTTAAAAATATTCCAGCTCAATTTTTACCCTTCACGATCGCGAGCATTCCCTCGCGATCGCGATGAACAAATTCCAACAAGCTTGCCCAACTCTTCTATACAGCCTATAGTGTATCAGCCATAACTTTTTGTACAAAACTCCAAATGACAAATGGTTTGATTTTTTGAAAATTAGACACAAAGGGATATAACTTTTATTTTTGGATCATCTCCAAATTCTTATAGAGTGCAAGATATAAGCTTCCAAAGTCAGGTCAGTGACAACAGAATTTCTTCTTCGCGAACGCGAATCATAGGTGCCTTTTTTTTCCATTTTACTCATCGCGAACACGACCCAAAGTCTGCGATCACGATGCACACTGCTGTAGCCAAAAACCAGCAACTCAAAATGGCGTAGAAATGGTCTGAAATCACCCCAAAACTCACCCAAGCCCCTTGGGATCCCGTCCGAACATACCAACAAGTCTCAAAGCATATTACAGACCTACTCGAGGCCTCAAATAAAACATATTAACATCAAAACCACGAATCATCGATCAAGATCAATCTCTTAAGTTCATAAACTTCTAACTTCGAACCAAGCGTCTGATTCAAGCCTAACCAATACGGAATGAATCCAATTTTTTCATACAAGTTCCAAATGGCATAAGAACCTATTCCAAATCCCGGAATAATAATTAGAAGCAGATATCATCAAAGTCAACTCCCGGTCAAACTTATGAACATTACAAACCTTTAAATTGCCAACTTTTGTCAAATAGTGCCGAAACCTTCTAGAAACATCCAAATATGAATCCGGGCATATGTCCAAGTCAAAAATCACCATCCAGACCTAACAGAACCATCAAAACTTTGATCCGAGGTCAAATACTAAAAAGTCAAACTTGGTCAACTTTTCCAACTTAAAGCTTCAAACATAAAATTTGTCACGACCCAAAACCAACCCGTCGTGATGAGGCCTATCATGGTACTAGGCAAGCCGACTATTCAAATATTTCCAACACTTTAAACCTTTGAAAGATATGAAAACAACTTAATTAAAGGAAAATCATTTAAAACAGGATAGGAAGTCATAACTCAATACATAATCTCTCTCAAAAATTGGGGTGTCACCAAGTACATGAGCATCTACATAAGATATAATCTGGTACACCGTCTAGAAAATAAAAGTGAAATAAATAACATGAAAGGTAAGGGAGGAGAGTCGAGGTATACGAATGCCCACCAGCTACCTCGATGATCTCCAAATGTTCGGACTCCGCAACTCAGCAACCGCTGTGATCAGAAGCACCTGAATTTGCACATGAGGTACAGGGTGTAGCGTGAGTACAACCAACTCAGTAATTAACAAGTCTAACCTGTGGTCTAAAAGTAGTGACGAGCTCTAACAATACAATAAAGATACATAATTTAACAATGCAGAAAAATAGACATGCTTCCATGTTCAACAGTTAAGTTTAACACCGGTAAAAAGAGACCAAGTGTGACTGATAATATGAAAATGACATCTATATGACTACATGCCAAGGTGAATACCATATGTGATGCAACACAGTGAAATCCCAAGTACTCACTCTCTCAGAGCGCTCAATATGCCCGTCTCAATCCTCGCTCACCACACTCAGTCACTCAGCACAATATATGGCCAGAGGCTCGTTGCGGCGTGCAACCAGATCCACATATATATAGCCATAAGGCTCATTGCGGCATACAACCTGATACACACACACACACACACACACACACACACATACATATATATATATATATATATATATATATATATATATATATATATATATATATATATATATTCGTTGCAGCGTGCAACCTCATCCACATATATAAATATATAGATATCACTCACAACACGACACTCAGGCCCCCAACTCAGTCACTAATCTCTCAAGTCTCTCGGGCTCACAATACTCATGGTAAGCAACCCTAATCAATGATATGATGTGTGACAATATACGATAATAGATACAGAAATATGGCACGTAATAATAAATCTGACTGAGTTCACGACTGCAATTAAACATATAACTCAACAGCAAGAACGACCACTGTGGGTCCCAATAATACAAGCATATAGCCTAAATATTATTTCTAAGCATAAATTACAGTTCAAGTGCTCTAACACATAGTGTACAGTAAAAATGTTCAAATAAAATAGCTACAGAGTTCCATGGAATCGACTAAATCATAACTCACACGGTACGCGCCCACACGCCCATCACCTAACATGCGCGTCACCTCAACATCAATTACATAACACGTAATTCGGGGTTTCATACCCTCAGCACCAAGTTTAGAAGTGTTACTTACCTCAATCCGAGCAACTCTCTACTCCAACATACCCTTGACTCATGAAACGGCCTCTGAATGCCTCGAATCTAGCCGTAAATAATTCGATATAATTAATAGGGGCTAAAGGAATCAACTCCATAAGAAAATGCTAAGTTATTAATCAAAAGTCAAAAATCAACTCAAAAGCCGGCCCCCGAGCCCACATCTTGAAATTCGATAAAAGTCACAAAACCCGAAAGCTCATTCAACCACGAGTCCAACCATACCAAATCTATCAAAATCCGACACTAAATCGTTACCCAAATTCCCAAATCAAACTCTCCAAATCCCTAGCCTCAAACCCTCAATTTACACCTTAAATACATATCAACTAGGTGAGAAACTCAATGGGAAGCAAGATTATTGATCAAAAATTAGCACAAGGGACTTACCTCAAGAATCCCCTCGAAAATCCTATCAAGAATCGCCAAAACCCGAGCTCAAAATGTTTAAAATAAAGCAAAATCGCGAACCCTTGTATTTAAGTATTCTGCCAGCACTTCCGCTTCTGCGGAAACTTAACCTCTTCTGCGGCATCACAGAAGCGACCTCTCACCCGCATCTGCGGCTCCTTCCGCTCCTGCGGTCCCTTACTTCGCTTCTGCGAGCATCCAAGCCGCTTCTGCGGACCAAGCTCACTTGCCCAATTTTGCTTCTGCGGTTCCCCTACCGCATCTGCAATCACGCAGGTGCGGAAATTCCCTCGCACCTGTGGCCACCTGCACATTCCCTTCCAAACTTGCACCTGCGCATTCCAGTCCGCACCTGCGGGCTCGCACCTGCGATCAAAGCTTTACAGGTGCGGTTACACCAGCAGAGTCCAGCTTCAGTAACCTGTCAATTCCAACTTTCGATCTGTTAACCATCCAGAATCAACCCGAGGCCCCCGGGACCTCAACCAATCATACCAACAAGTCATAAAACCTCATCATAATACATCATACGGAGTTACTCATTCCCTCAAACTACCAAGCGAAGGGTAAATGCTCAAAACGATCAGTCAGGTCGTTACATACTTTTCTACTGAAGCAACATACCCTTTAATATTCAAGCCCCCATACTTCTTAGGAACACACACCTTATCCCATGAAACTAGAGCCATTTTCCTATGCTCCTCAGTGCAGCCCCAAAGATAGTCTCTGCATAGCTTATCTACCTCTTTGAGTATGCTTTAAGGTAAGATAAACACAGGCCCCCAAAAATTATAGATGGAGAATAATACAATATTAATGACCTGAAGTCTGCCTGCATGAGATAGGCACTTTGAGTAAGTAATATTTATCCTCCTAGTAATCTTCCCTACCAATTGGTGACATTCCATTTTGCTACACTTAGAAAATAAAGGTAGACCAAGGTATCTTATTGTCAAGGTCCCAAAAGAGAACCCAGTGCTTGCCAGTATCTCCTTCTTTGTTGTGTCATCAATACCTGCCAGAAAGATATTAGATTTGTCCACATTTACTATCAACCCAATAACATCACTGAAAATGTGTAGAGCCTCCATTACTCTGGCTATGGATCTATAGTCACCCTTACAAAAAATTATTAGGTAATCTGTAAATATTAGGTGTGTTAGTTTCAAGGATTTGCACATATGATGATACTTGAAATCTGGGAGATCACTCATCTTCTTGAGTATCCTGGCCATTTCCAAAACAAACAGCAATGGTGAGACGGGGTCTCCTTGCCTGAGGCCCCTTCTCCCTTCAAAATAATCATAGCCTTCTCCATTTACTTTCACTGTGAACTTTGTGGTGGTAATGCATGTCATAACTAGCTTGACAAATGATGTTGGAAACCCATAGCCATGTAAAGCTTCCTCAATAAATTCTCAACTCATCATATCGCATGCCTTTATTAAGTCTATCTTCATTAAACATCTGGGTGAGGTTTTCCTATTATAATGTCTCGTCAGGTCATGACTTATCAGGATGTTATGGATCAATGACCTACCTACTACAAATACAGCCTGATTTTTAGCTACCAAATGGGTGAGTGTTTTCCTTAATCTTACAAAGATAACCTTTGATATGCACTTGTATATGATATTATAATAAGATATTGGTCTGAATTGGCTAGCATACTAAGGATTTGGCACCTTTGGAATCAAGAAAATTATGGTGGAGTTTATCTGTTTCAACAACTTCCCATTCTCTAAAAACTGAAGCACTGAAGTCCTAATATCATCTCCACACTACTCCATGCTTTCTTAAAAAAGTCACTTCCATAACCATCTGGCCCTGGGCTCTTCGTACTATCTATTCCAAATATAGCACTATTCACATCCTTTCTAGAGTAAGGTTGGATTATCTGTATTTGCTGTTGAGTTGAGAGGGTAGGCCCAAGCCTCTAGAAACTTTGGAAGGCTCTAGTTCTATGTTGTGATTTCCTGCCTAGCAAATCTTTATAGAATTCCACTAATATGTCAGCAATCTTTGCATTTTCTGACTGGATAACCTCATGAGAGTCTTTGAGTTGAGTTATAGCTTGTTGTAAATTCTTATATTTAATAACTGAAAAAAAGTATCTTGAATTATCATCACCAAGCTTTATCCATTTTGCCTTCCTCCTCTGCTGTGGGAAGCTCTCTGCTAAGTAGGATGACCTCCTAAATTTGTGATATTGCTCCCTTTCCTGCTGTTGCAAGAGCTGATCAATTGGATTCAATTGCAGTCCTTTTTGTACCTGATCCAAAGCTATTTTGTCCTCCTCAGCCTCAGTCAATATGTTGTTGAAGTGCTGCTTGTTAAGTTTTGTCAAACGTTTATTTAATAGCTTGAGTTTCTTGACAATTTGTAGTATGGTATAACCTTGAATTAGTGTATGCCAAACTGCCTCCACCCTTTCCATGAAACTTGGGTGGCTGGCCCAGATGTTGCAATATTTAAAAGGTCTTCTTGGTTTATTATCTGCATTTAATACTTCTACCTTGATTGGACTATGGTAACTAATTCCCTCAGGCAGAAAATTAGCAATATAGCATGGCATGTGAGCCAACCAATCATTATTTATAAACACCCAATCTATCTTTGAATATACCATTTCTTCTCCTCTATCATTTCATGTATATCTACTGCCTTTTGATGGCAATTCCATCAATTCACAAGTGTCCGGACAATTTTGAAAGTCCAATACTTTATCCTTGACACTGGATTCCCACCCAGTCTATCCTCTATATTCAACACTGCATTAAAGTCACCCATTAGGATTCATGGACCCTTACAACTAGCACTGGCAGACTCCAAATATGACCATAATTCTCTTCTTTCATCCTTTGTGTTGTATGCATACACCACAGTCATCAGGAAAGGCATATTTGAGCCTATTCTAATGACCCTACATGTTAGTGCATGTGCACTACCTGATACGCATTGTATATGGAACTAGTCAGGTCTCTAATTCAACCATACCCTTCCATTGTAATGATGTTCCTAGTTGGTAATATATTGCCAGCCTTGAAATAAATTACTAGCAATCCCTTCTATTCTATTTGTTTTTATTTTGGTTTCTAGTAATTCCACTAGACTTGTATCTTCTCTCTTGTAAAGGAGTTGGACCTCCTTTTGCTTATTAGGATCATTTACGCCCTAACGTTCCAGCATAGTATGTTATCCATTGTCAGAGAGAGGTATTGGATCGCCTAGCTCCCTCTTTCTTGAACTCCCTATGTTGCACCACTTTACTTGGCCCTGGCTTATCCAGCTCTTGATACGCATTTGGAGATTATATTGCGGTCTGCTCTTGCCTATGTTGCTGTCTTTTGGGATTCAAAGGGGTTATCCAACATTCTTTGATCTGTCTTTATTGTGGCTGAGAATTTTGCTGATTGACTTGAGCTTTTCTTTGACCATCCTGTTTACCAGTTTCTTTTGACCTCCCTGCGATTGCATTAGCAATTCTATCTTGTTTAGCCTCCACATCCTCTGCAAGTGGCTAAATAGTAGCCTGATTTTCCTCAGGGTGGGTTTGTGGCTTATTCTTCTTCCTACAAAATTTCTCAGTATGCCCATACTTTTGGCAGAACTTGCATAGAGTAGGCTTCCAATCGTATTGGACTTTCTGCTCCACCAAGTTTCATTTATCATTTTTAAAGGCTATCTTCTCAGGTAATGCACTGTCTATATACACTTTAATGAGCAACCTCGCAAAGTTCAATCCTATCTTTTTCTCAGTATTTTGGTCTACCATAAGAGGCTTCCCATTCAAACTCCCAATTTTACTTAGACCCTTAGGGCTCCAATACTTGAAGTCCAATCTCGGCAACTTCACCCATATGGGAACTGTATGTAGCTCCTCTCTTGTTAATTTTATATCCGGATTTCATGCCTTAACAATGAAGGGTTTGTTATCGAAGTGATAAATTCCCCCTTGAATTACTTCATTCTTCCCCACACTTGTGTCAAACTTGACCAAAACAATTCCATTTTTGAGCATTGCCGCCTTGTTTATCCCATGCTTTGCCCAAAGTCTTCTAATATATCCATTCAACACAGAAAAGAGTGGGTGTGCCCCCAACACATAGCAAACAACAATATTCTGCCAATAAGCTAGTTCTGTGCTTTTATCCTCTAATTCTATTTCACAAACTGGAACCTCTCCATGCAATTCTGGTTCAACAAATTCTAGTTTAAACCCAGCATTAGAGATTTTTGTAATATCAAAATTGTCCCATATGGCCCATTTTTTAGTAGTTTAGATTTATGTATTTATTTTCCTTATTAGAAAATGTAAGTATTTAATGTGAAAAGCTATAATTTTGTTGTGGAAAAGGAAAATGAAGGTTTGCTTTTTACCGTTACTGCATCTTGGAGATCTGAATAGATAAGTTGAAACCTTTCCGCCTGGGATTGACTTTTTTAATATCAATTACAAGGACATTCTGACATTATTTTCTTTACATTCTTCTGTTCTTCGTTAAGTTCCAAAAAGCTTTATAATAAATTCTTACTCCTTCCTGTCAAAAGAACTACAACACTCTTGTGATCCTTCTTTGTGGAATAAAATACAAAGTTGGTAAGGCCGGAATTTTTTCAATGATATTTTTTTTCCTTTCTTTTCTCTATATTATTGTAATTTTGGCAGTCAATTAAGAGAGGATTGAAAAAAATATAATTTTATAATATGTATTGAATTTTTATTACTTACAATTTTACATATTGATTGTATGACTGCAATTTCATATCCACAATAGAATTTCTCTGTTGCTTATTATAAATTAGAGTCGGATTTTTAATTTTGTTTAGAACTCCATTTTGATGGCAAGAGCCGATCGAAGAGTATTGAATATATAAAATATGTATTTTTCGATCGAAGAGTACTCAATATATATAACCTTTTTAAGGAACTTAAGCCCCTCGTTACAGTTTGACTTTAGGATCCGAATTCTGTTGAGCTGCCTCTGAATCTGCTCCTCGTATCATATGCATTATCTATTTTACCCTTAATATTTTTAATTCCTCCTCTATGCATGTAATTTTATTATATTTAAATTGGAAAAATATTTAGCTAAATATCTTATTATAAATTTTATAATTAAAACTCATTAAATTTAACTAGAATAGTACTTTGATAAATCTGTAACAAAATTTATCGTTACTCTTTGTTATTTTTACTTTAGTATTAAGTATATATATATTTAAGTTTTACTTTCTTTTTTGTTCTATATTATGTGTGTGCGCACGCGTATATATATATATATATATATATATATATATATATATATATATATATATATATATATATATTGAATATTTATTTTCATTGACGACATAGTTTCTAAATTGTAATTTGAAGAACATCTAAGGTATAAATATGTAATCTTTTAAGAATTTGTTATAAGCTATAATTATACTTTTAATTATTATTTTTTCTATTACTGCACTAACTTTTAGTTGATTGATATTAGTAAGATCTTTTACTATAATATTTTAATTCTGGAGACATACCCTTGAGTCTAAGGATTTAAAGTTGAGCAGGACCAAGATAGAATACTTGGAGTACAAGTTCCGTGGTATTACCCAAGAAGTGGACAGGGATGTGAGGCTTGATACGCAAGTCATCCCCAGGAGAGAGAGAAAGTTTCAAGTATCTGGGTCTATAATTCAGAATGATGGGGAGATTGATGAGGATGTCACACATCGTATCGGAGCAGGGTGGATGAAGTGGAGGCTCGCTTTCAGTGTCTTGTACGATAAGAATGTGCCGTTGAGACTTAAAGTTCTAGAAGGCAGTGGTCGGACCGGCTATGTTGTATGGGGCAGGAGGTGGCCAGTTAAGAACTCCCATGTCCAACGGATGAAAGTAACTGAAATGAATATGTTGAGATGGATGTGTTGGCATACTAGGTTAGATAGAATTAGGAATGAAGTTATTCGGGACAAGGTGGGAGTGGCCCTTGTGGAGGAAACGATGCGAGAGGCGAAACTAAGATGGTTCGGGCATATTAAAAGGGGAAGCACGGATGCTAGCCCCAGTTAGGAAGTGTGAGAGGTTGACCTTGGGGGCGTAAAATGCAGGGTAGAGGTAGGCCAAAGAAGTCTTGGGGAGAGGTGATCAGGCGGGACTTGGCGCAACTCGAGTTAACCGAGGATATGACCCTGGATAAGAGGGTGTGGAGGTTGAGGATTAGGGTAGAAGGTTAGTACGTAGTCGTGCGTTTCCCTTTGTCTTCATTAGTTCGATAGTTTTAGTATTAGTATTGTACCCCGTTTATCCTTAGTTTACTATCGCATATCTTGTTCTGTTATTACTTGCCATCAGTACTTCCTTAGTTTGCTATCAGTCCTCCTTTCATATTCTCTATTGCTATCTTGGATTTAGTCTTCTAAATATATTGTCTTGCTATTACTTGCTATCGGTACTTCTTTCATACTTTCTATTGTTATCTTCGATTTAGTTTTCTAAATATATTGTCTTGCTATTACTTGCTATCAACGCTTCTTTCGTCTTTTTCAGTCGAGGGTCTATCGAAAACAGTCTCTCTACCCTTCCAGGGTAGGGATAAGACTGCGTACATCCTACCCTCCCCAGACCACACTTATGGGATTACACTGGTTGTTGTTGTTATAATTTCAATAAATTATATATGATTTCGTTTTTTAAAAAAAAATTAAAAAAATATTTTCACTATAGATAAATTCATTGCATAGATTAAGAAAAAATATCGTGATATTAAAAAAAGCTAAAAAAATTTATACCAAGGCTGATAAGATTGAGGGTAAAATATTTATTTTAAAAATACAGTTGAGATTCAGAATATCTATTATTTAATGTTGGAGGAGTTGTTTGATTTTTAGGATAAAGTTGAAAGATCAAAATGATTTTCACCCAATCTGATATAGAGTCTTTTTTTCCTTACCTTTATCAAATAATTACATACAAATAGTTATCCATGAACGAGTCTAAAATAATAATAGTACTATAGTTAACCTCTCTATAAAAGCTTTGTTTGTTTCGAATATTTTTGGATATTATACCGAAGTGTTATTATAGAGAATATATATTATAATATAACATAAAAATTGATTCCGAAAAAATTTAGCTTTTATAGAAAAATATTATTATATAGGGATGATGTTATATAAAGGTCTAACCGTACGCGGAAAACCTTGGCCTTTTGAGAGATATAATTATGAAATTGACAGATTTAAATATCTTCTCCAATTAACAACGTGATAGTTAAACGTCATAATATCTTGAATTTCACGGCATACTCATTACTCCACTATTAGAACCCTCGTAGAAGGGGAACATTAAACTGCAGACATAATTAATCCTTTGTCTAATATACTGCTCCAAATCATTTTTTATAATATTTTTTAGGAACTTTATATTTGTACTAATTTGATTTACGCCCATATTAAACTTAAAGCCAAAAAAAGTTCTTGAAGAGGGTATGAAACCCTATAATATAAAAATTAAGGACTTCAAATTCTATAGCTAAATCCTTCCGGCTCGGCCGAATTGGTACGAAAGTTGTAACATAAAAAAGTCATAAAAAACACGACTTATTTGAATAATTGTGTAACCTATCAATTGTAGAAATAGGATTTTTGGTCAACAATGAGAAAATACTAAGTATCTCAGTGTAGTTTGTGTGACTCATTGTGCACCATAAGAGAATGCAGCACTTGGAATTGTAATTAGTGCAACTTCACATATATATGTCACATCAATTCTAATAAAGTCTCTCTTCTCCTACTTTTTTTCTTTCCATTACTATTCACACACTTACCGCACTTTAAGGGAAAAAAGGTAAAAAACTAAAGATAACAATCACAAGTTTACCTTTTAGGCATAAACCCTTTGAGCATGAGAATTGCTCAGGCTAAAGTACCTTTCTTTTCTTGGTAAATTACTTTATTAAAAATCAACATATAACTTTTTGTGTTGTGTAAAAGTACATACCTTATATATACAAAATCAATTTATTGTAAATAAGTGATAAATATAAGATTGTATATCAAGTGATAAAAATATATGTAAAAATTACACATTACGTATTTATTGACTTAGTGTTTTTTATGATGAAAATATTTTTAAAATATAAACTGAATTATGATTGCGAGAAAATATTTTATTGGAAAAAACGTTCCATCAAATAAAGGAGAATGACTTGCCTATTTTAGTAGTGATGTATGAAGCTATTCTCCATCATATTAACCTCAATTCTTAACTTTATATCATTACTTCAATTAAATTTTAATATCATTTTTTTCTACCTCTTGGTTGCTCGTTTGCTGCTAGGTCCGAAATGGCGCCACGAGAGGGCATCGTTATGCCCCTTAATGAATCGATGCATATATTACACTTTGAAAGTAAATTTTGTTATAAAATAAAAACTGTAAAGTAAATAAATCGAAGATAAGTATAGAAGGTGATTGATATTTTTATTCAACTTCAAACTGTTGTACATAATGAACTGAAAACTCATCTATTTATAGAAGAAAGGAAGCATCTGCGAGGCTTTTCTTGAGCTGCTTGTAAGCTGTCTGCATAAGCTGTTTGCAACCTGTCTGTTTAATAAGAAGTTGCTGCAAATCATTTCATTGAGTTGCTTGCAACCTGCCTGCATCAGCTGCTTGTAGATAAACTTCAATAGAGTATCAAACGGATAATCTTCTTCAGGAAGATTATCTATTAATAAATGGACATCCACATTATAATTATTTTTATAACACTCCCCCTTGGATGTTCATTAAAAGATATTGTGCCTCGTAAAAACCTTACTAGGAAAAATCCAGTGGTAAAAATCCTAGTGAAGGAAAAAAAAGTACACATATTTAGTAATACGCAATTCTATCTGCCTCATTAAAAACCTTACAAGAAAAACCTCATGGGAAAAATCTTAGTAAGGAAAAAATAGTACAACGCATATTTCACTCCCCCTGATGAAAACCTTGTTCCAAATATATGAGTCTCCGCATATCAATCTTGTATACCATCTTCTCAAAAGTTGAAGTTGGCAAAGATTTAGTGGACAAATCTGCTGGATTATCACTTGAACGAATTTGTTGCATATCGATGTCACCATTTTTGTGAAGATCATGTGTGTAGAATAATTTTGGTGAAATGTGCTTTGTTCTATCTCCTTTTATAAATCCTCCATTTAATTGGGCTATGCATGCAACATTGTCTTCGTATAATATTGTGGGTTTTTTTATCATATTCCGACCCATATTTTTCTCGAATAAAATGAATCACTGATCTCAACCATACGCATTCCCTACTTGCTTCATGAATAACTATTATCTCAACATGATTTGAAGAATTAGCAACAATAGATTGCTTTGTGAAGCGTCATGATATGACAGTACCACCACATGTAAACACATACCCGATTTAAGATCGAGCTTTATGGGAATCGAATAAATAACCTGCATCTGCATCACCAATCTGATCTGCACCACCTTTGTTAGCATTAGCAAGGAGTTCCTCATCCTCTTCTGGAGGTCAGAACGAATCCTTATTCACTTCAAGTGATCGAACATCCATTTGGTATACTTAATGGGTGCGCTTTGTCCATGTAAAAGCGTTTTAAGATATTTTCTGTATAGACAGATTGATGGATAAAGATCTCGTCTGCTAAATATTCAATTTGCAATCTAAGACAAAGTTTTTCCCTTTGGAGCTCTTGTGGAGTTCCTATGAGATTTACGTCATTAACATAAACAACACGTATAACAAACTCTGATGTTGTTTTCTTTATAAAAACGCATGGACAAATGCCATCATTTATATAACCTTCATTCATCAATTCAGTGAGGCGATTATACCATATGCACCCTAATTTTTTTAAATCATACAAACATTTTTGTAATCTGATTGAGTACATTTCTCGAGACTTTGAATTATATGCTTCAAGCATTTTAAATCCTTCAGGGATATTTATATAAATTTGATCAAATGGGTCATATAGGTTATGACTTGCATCTAAATGGCATGACATCTTCAAGTGTCTGGACTACAGGTCTGATCCTCACAATATTGTGCACTATATTGTATCAAATATATCGTCGACGATCATTTTGTATCGGTTCGCAAGTGGCATAACTCGTTGAGATCTCATCACTTTCTTTATTTTTAGGTACCTGAACTTCTTCTGGAGTTTCATGAAATATTATGCCGTGGGCTCTTCTAAAGCTCATTTCCTCATCATTATAATCATTTTGATCATTTGCTCCTATCCTTTTCAAGGATTGTTACCTTTGGAACCGATCGGTTTACTACGTTTCATGCGTGCAGTAAACTTTATCCTTCAGGGACTTTAATTTTAATAGGAGCATTTGCAGCTGGAATATGATATTTTATTTTGGATCAGCAAATGCTTCTGGCATTTGACTTGAATTATGTTCTAAGTGAGGATCATATTAATGATAATTCGATTTATATATCATATTTTCTAGCTATTTATTCATCCCCCAAATGTTAGAAAAAATAACTCATATCCCCAATCTTCTTTGGAAAACCTATCTTTGTGCATTGTGGTAGAGAAATTAATCATATACTACACATCAAAAGTTATTAGATAGTAAGAATATTTGATTTCTGATCGAAAATCAATTGTGAAGAGAGGACTTATCATATTTTGTTGGTCCGATGCATACAAGTGTTGTTGTATGCAATTTAGAAAATCTTAGACCAACACATGAGGCTTTGTTCTCATAAGCAATAGTTTAGTCATTAATAAGAGGTATTCAATGCTAAACTAGCTTGGATATAAACCAACATCATCAAGATGAACTATCTTGATTTCATAATCTAAAAATTATGCTCTTAATTAAGAAAGGCAATTTCAAATGCCAAACTACAGGTTGACAATAAACACACATGTAATCATCTCATATATGCATCTATAAGTGGTTCACATGATAGGTGAATGAGCCCATATTTACCTTTTATATATTCCAGAATTCGGGAATTTTAATCCCAACTTTAGCTGGTATAATCAATTTATTATAAGAACAAGCAACACAAGAGAATTCTTGAAGAATTTTCTAGTTCTTCAGTATATGCTTATCTGAATTCTCAGATAGCTCATTTAAAAATGGTAAATGAAAACTTCAAGTTTATCATGGCATGTGCTATCTCTAAGTAAACTTCTGGTTTACTATGACATAAACTTTTGCATCAGTAAACTTCTGATTTACTGTGGCTACTTTTGTATCGGTAAATTTCTGGTTTATAGTAGCTACTTTTGCCTCAGTAAAACTTCTGATTTACTGTGACTGTTTTTGCATTAATAAACTTCTGGTTTACTGTGACACATGATATAATACAAATTGAAGAATAAAGCGGGTCACTTCTCATTTACCTATTATTTTACCCCCTATGATTGTGGAAACATAAAATTTTTTAATCTTTCAGACATTTGTAGTCTCAATATGATAGCCATTTGTATTAGTAAACTTCAGGTTTACTATAACATATGTTTTGACCATAATTATATAATATGAATGACATATTTGTATATAAGCTCTTCGAGAGCCTTAATTTATTATCCATAATCTAATATTTATCAATCACTACTATATCTTCTAGATAAACAGTTAGCTCTTCAGGAGTTGTTGATAAGTTTTGTACTATCAAATATTGCTCAGACACTTCTGGTATCATGAGAGAAAATCATAATCAAATAAACAATATAAAATAATTGTTTAAGCACACGAAAACACCTATTCATAATATTTTCCTACTTCAGGAGAAAATTTCAATTGTGTTACTTCTTCAGGAGCAAATTTAAAATATGAAATATTGAGTATATATTCTCTCAATCATATTAACTCTTCTGGAGGTGAATTGTAATATATTTGCATCAAGAGCGCGTTCATATTTACGACTTTATTAATATTATCACATTCACTTCAGGGAATGGATTAATATTTATAAAAATTCTCATCCTTTAGGAAATCGAACATAATTATTTGAACGCGCATTAATCACATCAAATTGTGATGCTTCAACATCTTTTAAAATATTTACTACTTCAGGAGCAAATCGAGGCGTGCATGTAATATAGAGAATATTTCTCTAGCTTATCTTTAATTGTAACCATAAAAAGCCTAAATTATCACTTCTGGTGGTCATAGACATATACCACTTCTGGTGGTTAACAATATTAGTTATAATGAGATATATGAAACATAACCACTTCTGGTGGTTGTATATTTCTAGCAAACTCGTGCTGGAGTTTAAGTGGATCTAACAATGTTATCCACTTTGTAGTCCTTTATTAAGATAATTAGGATGAAAATAAATACCAAAATAAGTATTGTATACGTAACATATAACTAAGCAAGCGATGATAAAGATATAAAAATATAAGCAAAAGACTCAAATTAATTTAAGCAAATTTGGCCACTCCAGATGTAAGTGATATCTACATCACTAATGCCAAGAAGAAAAACTCACATCCTCAAGAATATAATAATGCCTTATGAAGCTCGGAATGAACATGATCTAACCACGGAGGTAAGAGCATCACCTTACATCGGAGATGAACACACCTCAAGGATATAATCTGTCTATGATGTTCGGAATGAACAAAATCTAACCACGGAGATAAGAACGTCTCCTTACATCAGAGATGAACACTGAAATAGAAATTAAATTTGAATTAAGTGCTCAAAATGGCAGAGTCTCGTGCTGATAATGTGTTATAAAATAAAGACTGTAAAGTAAATAAATCGAAGACAAGTATAGAGGGAGATTGATATTTTTATTCAACTTCAAACTGTTGTACATAGTGAACTGAAAACTCCTCTATTTATAGAAGAAAGGAAGCAGCTGCGAGGTTTTTCAGGAAGCAGCTGCGAGGCTTTTCTTGAGCTGCTTGTAAGCTGTCTGCATGAGCTGCTTGCAACCTGCCTGTTTAATAAAAAGCTGCTGCAAATCATTTCAATTGCTTGCAACCTGTCTGTATCAGCTGCTTGTAAATAAACTTCAATAAAGTACCAAACGGATAATCTTTTTCAGAAAGATTATCTATAGCGGAGTAATAAATGGACATTCACATTATAATTATTTTCATAACAAATTTTGATTTCTTCTTTATTTTTTCTCTCCTATAATTTCTTTCTATCTATAGGTCGATTTCGTGCATCTAGATTTTGCTTGAAGAGATTAGTATCCCTTGAGGTAGGCTTGAGGTATGCCCTTACGATAGGCCGTTAAAAGTAAAAAAAAATGGTAAAGTAAATTTTTTTTTTAAATATAATTTTTCACAATCAAAATTATTGAACTTTCACTTTGTTGGTAATGATTTGATTCTTCAACATATAATTTTTTCTCGCATTTTTTCCTTCCCCTGTCCCTATGTATAATATATTTATTTTTTTAAAACGGTGTAAAAACATAGTATAATCCTCTTCAGCATATGATTAAAAGAAAACCCCACTTTTTGAGGAGCAGTTATTATAGTTTTATATTCATCCCAAAAATAATTAACTACTTTTACACTGTCACTTCCCTATACACTCTGTCACACTACCAACTTCAGATCCAACACCCCCGTCTTCCCCCTTTCCCAAAATCCGCCATTGGAGCTCTCTATCTTCACTTCTCTTTTTCAATTCCCTCAAAATAACTCACACTCAAGAAAAATTGTAAAACCAACAAAAATCAATCTCAAATAAGTTGGGGTCGGCTATATCAATCTTGGCTTCTTCATTTGCTTCTCCATTTAAGCTCAATTCACAAAACTGTAAAACCCCCACAACAAAAAGCTCAAAATTTAGCTTCTTCAAATGGCTGCTTCCCCTAACAGTACCACCAACAAATCCAAGAACCAATTAGTCTCCACTATGATTAAACAAGGCTTCATTTCCAACCCCTATATCTCCCCTTCTCCTTCTCCTTCTCCTTCGCCGCCGCGTGTCTTCAGCCCAACTTCCCCTACCCAAATTCCGACCCGACCCAACAACCCAAGCCCGACCCTTTTCGAAATGATGTCGGAGGAACAGACCCGAGAGTCCAAACACTCGCTTTTCGAATCGCGTCACAAGGCACACGAGAGAGTTTCTAAAGTTTTGGCTGATGCACCGTTCCCACGTGTGGGTGACGTCAGGCTGACTATAGCGGCGCGTGATGGGTTTAAGGTTTCAATGGACGTTCACCGGCGCGTGCTTATAGGACGGAGTAGGTTTTTTGCTGAGAAGCTTAAGAGTAATGGGTCACATTCGGTGGAGATTCTTGATTGTGATGACGTGGAGGTTTATGTGGAGACTTTAGTGCTTATGTATTGTGAGGATTTGAAGAAGAAATTGATTGGCGAGGATGTTTCCAAGGTCATCGGATTGCTTAAGGTATGTTCTAGTATTCTTTTTCTTGCTGGAGTTTAAGTTATATACACTGTTAGATAAGAATTTTTTACACTATACCGGTTGTAGCAAGTAACCTATCTTGTTTTTAAGGTTACATTTTACCCATAGATATCCATTGGGTGACCTGAATTCTATAACTTAGACTCTTTGTGTTAACATCATTTCTAGTACCCCTCTGTGACTCAAGCAGTTTGATTGAGCGTGGGGTTTAAGAAAGATAGAAAGACATTTCAAACTTGTGCTAAAATAAGCAGTAACATTTGTATGGCTTTAAAAACTTGTCAGTAAAATGAGAAATTTAAAGTTAAA
Organism: Nicotiana tomentosiformis; assembly: GCF_000390325.3. Classification (NCBI taxonomy): domain Eukaryota; kingdom Viridiplantae; phylum Streptophyta; class Magnoliopsida; order Solanales; family Solanaceae; genus Nicotiana; species Nicotiana tomentosiformis. The sequence goes on from NC_090822.1 coordinate 114,228,092, forward strand.
TTGTTTCTAAATATAGGAATGGATAGACTTGGGCGGAGGGACGAGAGAGTATTATTTTTCTTCTTACCCTATTCTTTTGTTGTTACTGCTATACTGTCTCGTTCCATCTTCTTGTGCCGAGGGTCTATCGAAAATAGCCTCTCTGCTCCGCCGGAGTAGGGGTAAGGTCTGCCTACACACTACCCTCCCCGGACCCCACTTGTGGGATTTCACTGGGTTGTTGTTGTTGTTGTTTGTTGGTGTATTCTTACCCTATTGGAAATGCTTTGGGCTAATTGTGCTTTCTATCTAAGAAAAGTTTAATCTACGCTTAGAATTTTGTACATGATAAAATGTGGAGTAAGAATAAGGATATTAGCAATATTATTATAAAGCTAATGGCGTCTTGATAGTTGCATAACAATACATGTATCGCCTTTCATCGCCTAGCGATCATTATTTACTGTGTGATAATCCTGTATTATATTGCATATATAGCTAGTTCGTGAACGTAAGGATGCCTATAATTTGCATTTTGTACCATGCCAACCTATGACCTGCCGAAGGAAAGGCTTGTTAAGATAAATTTATACTCTACAAATGTATGGTCGTATTCTTTTTTTTGAAATGGAAGTATGTTCATATTTTTAAGTTTATGAATGCCTAAATTGATGAAGAAGACAGTAGCAGGAAAAGTAATCGCATAGAGGTAGGAAATTTAGTGGAATACAAATAAAGTTAGGAGAATCATTTATATAAGAGACCAATGACTAGCTATAAAATGACATGTTCAGAAGAAGTAACAAAATGTTTTTTTTTATAAGGTAAATTGTATTAATCAAAAGGGAGAGAACTCCCGTGTACACGAAGTATACCAAAGACGTAGAGAATTTACATCAGAACATGATTCTCTACAAAAGACGCCCAATCTTCTATACAAGTAGGGGCTAAATGAGTGCACCAAAAAGCGATCAAAGATAAAAGACTATTCTTAAGATGTGAAAAAGGAGACTCAATCTCCTTAAGAAGTAACAAAATATGACATTTGGAAGCAGGTTTTCAAATCTAACTTTTTTCAGCAAGTTTTTCTTGCGCTAAAACAATAAAATAACAAAAAAGTTATTTCTTGCGCTGAATGTGGCTTTGTAGGGGAAACTTGTAGGTTTTGTTAAAACAATGATGCGCTATGTGGTTCATGTCATAGTGCGAGCGAGGGTGTTAAGTACCACTAAGACAGGGTGCTGGGGGATTTAACATCTTATGCCCTTTAATTCATTTGCTTTTAAGTTTATTAGAAATCTGGCCATATATATTATTTCATCTTGCTATATTTTGGTCGTTTGTGAATGTTCAGTGGTTTGATCTGTTTTTCAACTCATTGTTTGGTTAGCTATTTACTATCTTTTAGGAAGGTAAAGGAGCTGTGAATCTTGTTGCAAGATTCTTTTTCTTTTTGTGTTGTTCAATGAGAGAAAGAAAAATGAACTTTCATGTGTGGGAGCTGATAAAGTTTAGAACTACTTGATGCAGTTGATATTTTCTTTTACATTCTAAAATATAAAGATGCTTCTTGTAATCCAGCAAGTGACTGGTATTGTAATTCAGTATGCTGATATAAGTGTTGAACCAAATATAGAGTAGCAGCCTTTTGTTTGGCTCTAAAGGAAAGGTTTCAGAAGGGGGGAATGGCGTTGTAATTGTGAAACCGAACTGAATCCTCTGAAATCCATCTTTTTACATTTCCAGCTTGTGGTAAAAGCGAAAATTTAATCCTGATGTAGAGTAAATCTTACGGAAATCATCTTCTTCCATTCTTTGCTTTTTGTTGCTCCTTAAGTAAATGAAATCAAAATGCAGAGCTAAACATTGTGAAAGAAATTAATGCAATGTGCGAATAGATATCCTGGCAACTAGCGGAATGCATAGAAAGTACTAAACCAAGCTTCATTTTTTCCAGTGATTAGTATGGCAAGGTTTTAACTACACTAACATGCTTATGACTTTGAGTTTGTTTTTATTTTCTATATTAAAATTTTCCTTTATCATGTTTTATCGCAGATATCTTCAGCAATTATGTTTGATGATGGAGTACTGGCTTGTTTGGAGTATCTCGAGGCTGTTCCTTGGACCATACAAGAAGAGGAAAAAGTAGTATCTCATCTCAGTCAACTTCAGCTTCCCGATTCAGCAGCTGATGTGCTTCAAAGAGTGGTCGCTGAACCATCAACATCTTCAAGTTCTGATGACATTCTCCAGAGATTACTCACTGGCGTTTTACATGCCAAGGATGATAAAGCCCGCAAAGAGATGAAAACAGTGATATCTCGTTTGCTTAGAGAAAACGCAAGCAATAGTAGCAGTCGTGAAAGTAACCTTGATATCTCTAGGGATAGTCTGTATCATTTTTGTCACAGATGCCTCACTTCTCTAATACTTTGCTTGTCTGAAGCTACATCTGCGGATGATAACAGACAGGATCGAGGGGTTCTAATGGGTGAGATAGCTCGAGAAGCAGACAATCTACAGTGGCTAGTTGATATCCTAATTGACAGGAAAATGGGAGATGAGTTTGTAAACCTATGGGCAGAACAAAAAGAACTCTCTGTTCTCCACTCCAAGATTCCCACCATGTATCGCCACGAGATCAGCAAGATCACTGCACAACTTTGTGTTGCAATTGGTAGGGGAAATTTATTAGTGCCTAAAGAGGTTAGATATTCTCTGTTATCGACATGGCTGGAAAGTTTATATGAAGATTTCGGGTGGATGAAGAGGGCTGGTAGATCAATTGACAAGAAGTTAGTTGAGGAGGGACTTGGCCAGACTATTCTAACACTACCACTGGCTCAGCAACAAACCATACTACTTAACTGGTTCGATCGATTTCTTAATAAAGGGGACGATTGTCCCAATATTCAGAGAGCCTTTGAAATTTGGTGGAGAAGGTCATTCGTTAAGCAATACACAGTTGACTCTCAGTTACAAATAGCTCTCTGTGATTATACAGATTGAGTAGACACTGTACAATATATCAATCTTAAATTGCTATGTGCTCCTATACACCAATGTATATATGAAATGCCATTCTTTCCAACAATTGTGTAGCTCTTTCTGATGTAAATTTGGAGTTTTGGCTTGTTTGACGATTTATCTGAAGAGGGGAAGAGTAGCAGAAAATTAATGTACTCGAAATAAAACCATCTAGTTATATAAAGATGACAGTCACTTGAATAGACTATACCCAAACCAGACCATGATTAACTCAAATCTGTTTCTCATATTTACTAGTTTTCTCTTTTGTAGGACCCTAAACCAGAACAAGTCAATTAATCAGACAAACATCTTCATCCCAAAGTAGTTGGATGTACTTAAGACCATTAAAAAGGGCAGCCTGGCACACTAAGCCCTCGCTATGTGTGTGATCCGGCGAAGGATTGGACCATATTGAGACTGATGTATGCAACCTTACCTTGTATTTCTAAAAAAAATAAAAAGAACAAAGTTTGGAAAAAAGTAGCTGTATTCATTTGTTTCCCCATGGAGAAGAAGGTACAGGGAGATGGTTTAGGGCAAAAGGGACAAGTGAAGAGCCACAAAGGAGAAAATAAATGTTTTTTAAGCTCTAGAAAACCTCAGTATAGAAAATTAGTGGAAGAACATTTTTTTCTTTCAGTCTAGAAAATTTTATTTGAATAGAATCGATAAACATATATGAGGGTAAGAATGGCTACATCATTTTTCCTTAATCAAGGCTACAACTTAGTGGTATTAGTGGAAGTCTAACATACAATACGTGTAAGTTTAATATCTACCATCTTCCTTTTCTTTCTCAGTTTCTCTGATTCACTTAAGTAATAGTACTTTTTTGGGACAGACTAAAAAGAATAAACTAATCACAGGAAATAGGATAGTGCAGGAATATTCTTTTAAAAAGCTAGCCTTTTTTCCTTCTATGTTGGTACATCCCGACTTTTCTTTAGAGAATAATACTCTATAATTCTTGATTTCCTTTTTAAGAGTTAAACCTTGCCGGCGAGATATTCATACGAACAAACTGACGATGTGAAATATCTTGGTCATTTGCCTTATGTTTTTAGACGGTGGCCAAACTATTATTTACATTCCAAGAAAAGGAGAAAATTTTGCCAACAATAGGTTCAGCCAAAAAGGTAGTGACTACCATTTCACACACACACGCACATACTGATGCACATAGTGCAGACAAAAGACAATAGTTCTAGGAATTGCAAGAATTTGAAGAACAGTGCAGCTAAGTCAGTGTGGAAGAAGAAAGAGTATTATTTTCATGAATAAATCCAAATGTACGCAATACAATTCATATATGGATGAATCTAAGCTCAAGGATTTTCCCCTTCACTGTAACTAACTCCTAACTAATTTCCTGACTTTAACTAACTTCCGGAACCTTCTAACAGTTTAACTAACTGCTTTGCCACATCAGCTAAGTAAGACTAATTCATCACTAAACATTGCAACAATGCCCCCAACAGTAGAACAGTCTTGTCCTCAAGACTGTAATATAGGAAATCTACGATGTAGCTCAGAGAGATATTCCCAAGTAGCTTGAGAAGCATCAATGCCTGTCCACTTCACCAGATAAATCAAAAGCCAATCAGTATGAATATGTTGTTCCAACAGATGTTTCAAGGCTTTTTTATCAGTCTTGACAATAAATGGCCTTCCCAACAAATAGCGTGACCACTTAGTGACATCAAATATGAGAGCTAGTAATTCTCTATCATAGACGGTGCCAATGATTTGCTGATATAGGCTATAGGGTGCCCCTGTTGCATCAATATAGCTCCTATACCCTAACCACTTGCATCAGTCTCAACCAAGAAAGGTTTTGAAAAGTCAGGCATTGCCAACACAGGAGCAGAAACCAAAGTTTGTTTCAACTTCTCAAACGCTGCAGTAGCCTCAGAGTTCCATGCATAACCATCTTTCTTGAGTAAGTCATGCAATGGTCCGCATATAGCTCCATAACCTTGTATAAATCTTCTATAATATCCAGCAAGCTCCAAAAAAACACCTAACTGCTTGATATTGGTGGGAATAGGCCACTGCTTCACTGCTATAATCTTCTTAGGATCTGCGTAGACCCCTTCTTGAATGATAAAGTGACCTAAATACTCTACCTTAGGAACTTCAAATGCACACTTAGACATCTTAGCATACAATTGGAATTTTTGCATCAGTTCGAAAAGAGCCTTCACATTCTCAATATGATCAGTCATACACAGTCATACACTAGCTGTATATTAATATAACATCAAAGAAGACTAATACTGTCTTCCTTAGCAAGGGTCTGAAAACTGAATTCATGAGATTTTGAAAGGAGGGGCAATGGTTAGTCCAAATGGAATAACCAAAAACTCATAGTGGCCGTCATGAGTTTTAAAAGTTGTTTTATGAGTATCACTCTCGGCCATTCTCAACTAATGATAACCTGCTCTAAGATCAATCTTAGAGAACACCACTGCTCCACCCAATTCATCCAACAGATCGTCTATAATAGGTATAGGGAATTTGTCCTTAATAGTCAGCTGGTGCAATTCTGTGTAATCAATACACATCCTCCAGCTTCCATCTTCTTTCCCCACTAATACAACTAGTGATGCATAAGGACTTGTGATGTGCCGTATAAACCCTTGGTCTGCATCTCTTGCACTAACTTCTCAATGATATCCTTCTTGACCCAGGATATCTATAGGGTCTCTTGTTTACTGGATTTGCACCCTCAATCAATGGTATCCTATGATCAAAAGCACCTATGTGGGGTGGAAGAGTACTAGGCAAGGCAAAGATGCTAGCATACCGATCAATTAGATCAGATAATTCAGGAGCAATGGGGTCACCCTGTGCAGCCTGAATATAATGACAATAACTTCCCTCTTCCTCACCAGTTGTCAATGTCAGCATGTAAAACTGAGTACTCCCTCCTTCAATTTTATTAACAATTTTTGCCTTAGTTGACTTCAAGTGATTAGTTGTTCCTCTTAAGACATGTTTTTTGCCTTGATACATGAACTTAATAGTCCTATTCCTGAAGTCAAATAGTATCCTACCTAAGGTGTTTAGCCATTATACACCCAAAACAATATCTACATTACCCAATGGCAGTAATAAGAAATCAGAACTGAATGTTGTACCTTGTAGAAGCTATTGAAGATTTCTGCAAACTGAGGTTGTCTGCACCTTCCTCCCATCAGAAACACTAACTGATTGAGCCATAATACTGCTTGCTTGACATCCTAACTCCTTGGCCATGTCCTGGTCAATGAAGTTATGTGTGCTTCATGTGTCATAAGGACTTGTAGAGGTCTCTTATCATGGTATCCGGTTACCCTAATGTTTTGGTAACCTGTCACACCAATAAAAGCTTGTAAGGATATGGTCATGAGCTCATCTATCTCCTCCATGACCTCTTGCAATGGATCCTCCAATGCCTCAATTGCAGCTGTGTCACCATCAACATCTTCCACCATATAAATCTTTCTATTGGAGTTACATTTATGCCCTAGGACATATTTTTCATCACAGAAAAAACCATTTCTGCAGCAGTTAACCTTCTTCCTGAAATTTTACTAGGCCAAGCCTGTCGGGATTCAACTGGTTTCTTGAATGTGGGCTGAGGAATAGTTGATTTTTGGAAGCTCTGTGATTTATAGTGACTTGGGGTGGGTAGCAGGCCATTTTGAGCTGGTTTATACACAAGTTTTAATCCCCAAGTTTTTGCTTGAGCTTCAAACACTTCTTCCTGTAACCTTGCAATCTTGTAAGCTTGCATTAGTGTCCTTGGGACCTGTACTTTTACTGCTTTGTTAAGTTCAAGTTTCAAACCACCCAAGAAGCAGCTAATAGTATTCTCATTAGAGAGATTCACACCAGTTAACAACCTATCAAATTCAGCTTGGTATTCCCTTACACTACCAGACTGCATCAAATTTTTCAGCGACTCCATGTGATCTTCAAATTCTTCCCCAAACCTCTCATTCAAAGCTATTACATATTCAGTCCGAGTAGGACCGATCACTGAATTCCTAGCCTTGATATATGACCTATGCCAAGCAATTGCCTCACCTTCCAAATGAATTGAAGTTACCTTGACTCTCTGATCAAAGGGAACCTCATCCATAGCAAAGAACTGATCCACTTTATACAGCCAAGTCTTCAAGTCGTGTCTAGAAAATTTAGGAAATTCTAACCTCGAATACCTAGTGAAGAAATTAGCAGTAGGTGTTTGATTGCCATGATTATCCCTTGCTCTCCTTTCAGGTACAACTTCAAACAATCTCTGTCCTCTGATGAAGATTCAACTCTACGAGTTTCATTTCCATTCCCTTTTCTGTTGAGGTTATTGATGGTAGTTCGCTCTCCATCATCTCCTTGTCCGCCATTAAATTGCGCTCATTCATGCTAGTCATTCCTTCCATAAGCTTCTGTAATTGCATTTGAATATGGACAAGTTTTTCTTCCATTTCCTTCAATTGTTGGTCTTGACTTCTATTTTTGGTCACGATTTCGTTGTTTTTAGCCATGATTTAGAGCCGAGAATCGTGTTGCTCTGATACCAATTGATGCACATAGTGCAGACAAAAGACAATAGCTCTAGGAATTGCAAGAATTCGAAGAACAGTGCAGCTAAGTCAGGGCTACAATCGAGATATTAGCTAGAGAAAGAGTGTTCAAGAGTAGGAGAAAGTATTATTTTCATGAATGAATCCAAATGTACACAATACAATCTATATATGGATGAATCTAAGCCCAAGGATTTTCCCCTTCACTGTAACTAACTCCTAACTAATTTCGGGAACCATCTAACAAACTAACTGCTTTGCAACATTAGCTAAGTAATAGCCAAATAAGACTAATTCATCACTAAACATTGCAACACATACACACACAAATATCAATGTTGTAGAAAAGAAAATTGATGCTGTGGAACGCCAAAAAATCAATTTACATCACCTTTCATGTAATTTCAACATTGTAAATTAAAAAAAATATTGACATCCAGAAGAACACATCTAATAAAGTGACAGGTACGTCATCGACCTCTTCAAACACGTGAGAGGTTTTACCCTAAATTTGAAGTCCAGAAATGGTGAACTCCAGAAAAGAAAAGTGTAATTCCCTTGATCACAAGTTACCTTTCTATCTTGACTCTAAATGAACATAAACTAGGAAATTTATGCCAAAAGGACAAATTCCTCTTCTGAATATTATAATTCAAATTTCCTAATTTGCGAAACGTAAACTAGGAAATTAGAAATTTATGCAAAAAGCACATCACCAAGTAAGAAGTTTCACATTTATCTTTAAATATATTTTCTGTGCATATTATATATATTTTCAAGCCAACATAGCAACTTGATATATCCTCACTTCACAGACTCTACACTACTCCTATTCCTCTAGACATTCTGCAATTCCCTGAGGGAAGATTCCCAATATGAGGTATCAATATGCCAACCCTTTTTACAAATGAATCATAAAAAATACTAACAAAATCTGCACCAGCCATAATGAAGTAACATAAGGATGTGTTACCACAGGATGGAGGAGGAAATCCCAACGATACTTTTTGCCTTGAATAAAGATGAAAACAATGTCACCCGTAAACATGATTACCAACAGGGGCCAGAGTAACTTTCTACATTATAAGGTTGGTGAAACCAATCTTTCAGGTGTTGGTAAGACTGCCTCCTTCGACGATTTCTTTAAAATTCACCTGATGTTGCATGGTCAATGCTAGCATCTGCATATCACGCCATAGGAAGAAATATTACAAGTCGTCTACCTGTAAAATCAGTGCCAAAGAAGATAAAAGGTAAGATGGTTAAATCGAGAAAGGTAGCACCCAATTAATATCCAAATAACATATGACAATGCTCCAGCTTTTCCATTTCCGTCCTCCCCCAAACCCGAGAGCGGGTGCCCCATGAAAAATAGATGGAAAACAATAAGCAGAAGGAAAAAGGGCAGAAAAGTGAATACACTATCCATTAAAGCATTTTGAAGAATAGTTCCAGATTAGGAACTATAAAAACAAATTTGATGCACAATATGCAATGGGAGAAGAAAACAAGCAGCTGCATCGAAATATCAAGCCACAAAAAGAGCGCATATTCTCCTCATATTAAATTCATTTTTACCTCTGCCATTATCCTTCCAAGAGAATTCAGCAACGCCTCCCAAATGCCATTGAGGCATTGACAAAGTATTACCTTAGCAGAACCGGAAAAATTCATTTAGAAGTCCTAGGATAACATAGGTTCTGATTGATAATTCAGCTCAACCTGCTGAACACTGGCATAGAGAAAGGAAAGACAACACCGGGAAACAAGGGATTAGTTAACTTGGAATGTATGAAGAACATCAAACTATAAAGACATTCACAAGAATGACAAGAGAAGAGGGCAGAAATAAAGGATAAAATATGATAATTAGAGGGATCAAAATAGCCAAGTTATTCTGGCATTATCCTCCCAATGCAGACGTTTGGATTTCATTGGATTTTAGAGATTCACCACAGATAGAAAAGTCACTTTAATATGCAGCTAGGATTTAGGAGCTACCACAATAACTGCAGGTAATTGGAACAAAAATAGAAAATCTTGTTTAGGACCCCCTACTCTATAAATAAGGCTTTGTTTATTTTGTTTCAGAAACTTGCAAAAAAGATGACTTAAACCTATGATAGAAATCTCCGTGGTCTATCTTATTCTTCTCTCGCTCGCGCACTTCTCTCTAATTTTCTCCCATTTATCCCATCTCCCTTCTCGTCCTGCATCAGTCGGAAGCAAAGATAGGCCAACACTAGATTATTATATGAAAAGGAACCATTCCTCAGAATATTACTTCTCTGATCTAGCAATAAGACCTTAAAGGTTGTGTAGACTAATCAATTTTCTCCCTTTGGAGCTTCTGATGATTAGCTTATTCAAATAATTACGACACACATATAAGATACGTTAAGGTTCAAGATTAAAAATTTCATGCCAAAATATCAGACACATACCATTGCCGAAGTTTAAACATCCCAGTGCCTATCTGCATTGGTATGCCCATGATGATGCATTCGCTAACTCCTTCTATCTTATCATCCCTTCCATTTACAGATGCATTAAACAGGTGGTCGGTTGTCTTCTCAAATGAGGCTAACATCAGTACGCTATCTTTCATTTTCTGAACGCCATGTCTGGTAATTCCCAGAACTTCACCCTATGATAGAAAAAAAAAAGCGTCCATTAAACTTGTTAATCGGACATTAAAGGAATCCAACATGTTTTTGGATGAGGAAAAAATTTCCAGGAGAATTACCTTATATGTCATCAGATCTGCTAGAAGCATCATGTGCCGCAAGTCTATTGTCATTCCATGACTTGACATGGTATAGTTAATCTCATCAATTATGGAGATCCTTGCTGCTTCAATGCCTAGTCTTTGTTGCACCTCCATTATATGATTACTCTTTGTATTACGTCCATCAACTCCGTCAATGCCCATTACGGCTAGGAGACCGGTACTGCAGAAAGGAAAGAGCAAATCAGGTATCGTGTGGAAGGACTTCTATTTTATAGCAAGAACTAACTGGATCATGGAGTCCCAGAAAAAAAAACCAAAAACCCAAGCTGTTGAAAATTGAACCAAAACAGTAAGGTAGGACTGTTACTCTCTTTTACACTTCATTCACAGGATCCTTGAAACTATATTAGATAATATTATTTTGAAATATCATTTGATTAGATGAGTTGCTAGCCTTCCAGTTAACCTCTCAATCAAACAAACAAATACAGATTTTCTGCACATACTTTATAATCCTTTCAAATCTTTTTAAATGATCTAACTGCAACAAACCAGCCCCAGAAAAGCTCCAAATCATGATCTCGTGATTAAAATTGTTCCATTAATTACTTTTTTTCAATTGAAAAGATAATTTCAAAGTTATTCCTTATTTGATTTTCAAAAATGTAACAAACCTAAATTTACATAGATAAATAAATATTTTACCGTGTTCCTTCTTTCTAACAACTTAAACTTTTAGATGAGGTAGGTGATATGCTTCAATATGGTATCAGAGCCTCCAGAATCTTGGTAGAGACAGTAATTTTCATGTAACAGCCGACAGCCTTACGCTGCCTGCATAGACATAAAATGCAGCCCGCAGTTACAGTTTTTTGTCTTCTTTTCATATATTTGAGATCGTAATTGCATTTAATTTTTAAATTAGTTTGGTGTACTGTTATGATATTGAGACTGTCTAAAATCATTAATTGCAAACATAAGATGTGTATGCAAGTCCCAAAGAAAAAAATACCAGACAAATTTGCAATAACTTCACTGGATTTTAATGAGTATTTGTAGCCATTGACTAGTTAAATACACTATGTTTGCTAATGAATATACTTTTAAAATTAAAATTTACCAATTTATTTTGCTAGATACAATCAGATGAATATCTAATGTTAGAGGTATAAATAATTGAAGATAATCAATTTGGTAGGGGGGGCATTATCAGTCCGAGACTATCCTGGCTGAAAAGGATCTGTCCAAAAGGAGGTTACAAAGACTAAGATTGACCCAAGTTCTAATCTACTTCACTTTAAGCAATTGTTTGAGAAGGAGGTTTCAAATTCTCTAGATTGGTGCAACGTTTTCGATAGCCTAACTAGCCCTTCTCTTAGGTTATTCTTTAATTTAACAAAACAGAATATGGAAAGTGAAATAACTTTTGGAATCTCTCTTCCGGAAAGAGAAATAAGTTCTGAGATCTTGAATACATCTAGTTATCAGAATATTGTAGTGAATAACAATCTTGCCACACCAAACAGAGCACAACCAAATGATGTAGAATGCAGAAGCTGTACATAAAACTTACCCTTCAACAAGCAACTCATATGTTTCTCCTTTGACATCACTCTTACGGTCTCTTTCTTGTTCTTTGTTCACCACAGCCCTTTGAACCGTAGTAATACCCTGAAATCCCGACAAGATTTGCAAGTTGAAGTGAACAGAGTAGTTCGGACAAAAACCCACCGATTAAATTTGAATTAATTCTTGATAATTGTCATACCTTCACAACAACAACAGGAAGCTTATTTTTCAACCGGTGAAGTTCAAAATGCAGCTTATCTTTATTAGCCTGAGGAAAAACTTCCAGCTTCCTGTGGTTCAAAACTTTTACTTGCTGCAGCAAATAGGAATTTTACCCAATAAGATATCATTAACAGATAAGCAGCTGAACCAGAAACACAACCTTCCTCACCTGTTCTTTCAATTTTATTTTTGGGGTCTGCAAAATCGATTGCTTGACAGTATAAGCATCAATACACAGTTGTGACACCTGAATTGTCTCCATATCTAGCGTAATAGCAATTGATGCTAATCGAGACGCCATCACAATCTTTACACTCTTAGCCACCTGCATAGGAAATAAATGTTCAACTCACAAAGTACTTAGTTCAATGTCATTATGAGAGCTTCACAAATTAATCAGGGAGGTTTGAGTGGAAGAAGAAATGGCAGGGATCAAAATATATTGCTCTAAACAGGGCAAGGAATATTTTTAATATTATGCATATATTTTACAGATTTTAAGTAGCTTTTCATGAACTTCATATTTTTCAGAACAAGTAAATGCTACATAAGTTAAGTAGAAAGTTGAAAATGTTGCATGAGTTATACCAAAGTTAAAACTTGAGATCTTACAGGCGTTGCTTTCGGTAGATTTTCAATTGAGAAGCCCAGTGTACTGGAATGTAAGGCTATTATAGGAGTCATTTGATAAAAGCTTCAGAGAAAGAAGCAGTGTAGCAATCCAACTAGGGCTCAGTAGTGTTATTATCAATGATTTAGTTGAAGATGCAAACAATGAAGTAAAAAAAAAAAAGCAACCATCTCTAGCAGCACAGTAAGCAGTTCAAGAACTAAGCAACTATTATATCATAAAAAGACGGCTTAATACCTAAATTGACATCTCACTTGTCCCGGTCTGCAAAGACGGCCCCCGACTCCCGTTTTTCCCCATTTAAAGACCTATACTTGGTAAAAAGACATATTTTAAAACCTTTGACCATTGACCATGCTCATGTGGCATCGGTTTCGATGATGTGGCTTAAAAGCATGTGAATTATGTGTTTGGAGAGCGCAAATAAGAAGAAAATCATCCCTGTTATCTTTCTCTCTACTTTCTTTTTCTTTGGTTACAGCTCTCCAAACACTGCTATGCTTTCTGCTGCCATCAAAATTTAATTTTTTTCTGTAGAATTGGCCTAAAGACCAAAGGTCAAATAATCAAATTACCAAATTCCTCATGCCTCATGATCTTTCAATATCCCCAACTCCAAATCCCATCCTTTGAGTTCTATCTGTACCACTCTTACCCAACTTGAATTTTGAAGCCAACAAGAGCAGACCGGACCTTTAAGAGTTGTAGGAGGTTCGATTTGTGATTGAAAAACAGGGATCCTGCCGGTCAACAAAGAAAGCAAAATGGCTAGGAGGGCAGTGGTGGGTGTGCACAAGGAGCACTGTAGACAGGGGTGGAGGTGAAGAGTATACAAGAGAGGAAGTGGTGGAGGCCTAAGTTGCTCGGACTCTTCACTTTCGGTGCCGCACCCATGTCGACACGACATGGGTGTGGGTGTGGGATCCGTACCAGATTTGGTCAACTGATTTTGGGTACTTCGACCAAAATCGACGGAGAAATTCGGGACAGATACAATGATTTTTGAAACCAAAAATAAATGCCAAGATGAAATTGAAGAAACTGAAATACCTTGTAAATAGAAATTTCTATGTTAGTCTTTTTCCTTTTATCTCCTTCTCAGATTCTCCTCTTGATCAATATTTTTCTCCTTCTCGGAATATACCTTGTAAGTTTTCCACATAATGTTTCATAATTTAGAAATATTTTTATAACTTTATTTTTAGATATTTGAATTATTTTTAGCCGAACCCCCGCATCCACACCCGTACCACCGAATCTTAAAATTTAGATCATGAAAGATCTGACTCTAGATTCGCACCCGTATCGGACACCTGCACCTGAGTCCAAGCAACTTAGGTGGAGGCAATATGCTCAGTGGTGGCAGTGGTGGTAAGGCAATGAGGGTGGAGGTGAATAAGAGGTGGAGGCCTGGTGCTGTTGGGATTCCCCGCTTGAGGGCGCTGCCAGTGATAAATGGTGGGTGAGATGAGAATGTAGAGAAGGTACAAAGGAGATAAGGTCGTCAAGGGAGTGGTGGTTGGAGTTAGCGAATAAAGAGGCAGTCAAGGGGAAGGAGAGGAATGGTTTCCAGATGAATGTGTTGCCAATTATAATATGCCTTGACGTGTCATTTTTTTGTCTGAGACGTGTCAAAAAGTTAAACGATATGTATAACACATAAGAGTGATTGAGAGATACGCGCTATTTCTATTTTCAGAAACGTTTGAAATGTGTTTTTACCAACTACAGGTGTTTAAACGGAACAAAATGGAACTTAGGGGCCAGCTTTGCAAAACGGGATAAGTTGAGGTGTCAACTGAGGCATTAAGTCTAAAAAGATTTAGCAAATACAAGTAACTTACCTGTCCCAAAAGAGTTTTCTCAATGCGGGCTTTTATCATCCTTGCTGCAGTTAAATTAGCAGCAGACAGAAGTTTTGCAGTAATAATAGGAGTATTGATCTTTTTTGCTGCATTTATAATTTCTTTTATTCGAGGAACTCCAAGTGTAACGTCTACCAAAGAGTTAAAGAAACAGGATAATATGATAAAAACCCATCTAGACTATCCAAAAAATCCAACTTGAAGATGCAAAATTAAGCTCCAAATAATCAAGGATACTCATGCTTGCAACTCCAGCAAAGTGAAAGGTTTTCAATGTCATCTGTGTCCCAGGTTCCCCAATACTCTGAGCTCCAATTGCACCAATTGCAGTTCCCGATTCTAGTCTTTTCAGGTGATAGCGAGAGATGCACATGTTGAGGAACACCTACAAACAAGCAAGGAAAAATAAAAACCCACACATCACACAGTGCTATTAGTAACTTTATTGCTTGGGGAAATTACAGATACTTTTTCTTTTTAAGTAGAAAAGATTTATCTCTTAGTTTCTCCTTTCTTTCTTTTCCTAAATTTCCCATTGAAATTATTTACTCAATGAAGTACAGCTCGTAGGTCTTATAACCTATTTGATACCCAACCGTTCCTGGAATACCGGGCACAGATTCATGTCAATTTTTACATGCTATATCTTTATTTCCAAGTCCTACTACAGGGGATATCATAGAATTATTCCTTGATTCCAATTTAAATGATTTTGGCCAGCAGAACAGTTAATATAGGATAACATTCTCGACTTTACATGGAGGGAGCTAGGATTTTAAAAATACTGACAGAAAAAGTGCAACATAAGATAGTTTACAGCAAATGTGACACATCAAGGTCAATAACCGCTTTGCTCTAATTTGCCGACACTCTTTCTAATTTTGGACTTCCCTAAATATCTGACACACTTCAACTAAAAAGACTGTTGTATATGACTTTCAAAATTTGAAGAATTCATATTCATTTACCTATTAGACTTTAACTTTGATTTTTCCTGTTACGGGGCTTACTTTTTTTTAATATGAAACTAAGACACAATTTCATTTAAAAGAGAAACAATTTCCGAAATAGAGAACTAAAATCTACTTGGTTAGCATTTGAGACATATCATCAAACACTTACTCCCGTGATCCAGTTAAACTTGAATTTAGTATTCACAATTAAGCAAGATAGCTTGTTAGATACTTCAGACAAATTAGTTTATGAAACTTTTGATTGAAAATAAATTACTTCCTCTGTTTCATTTTGTTTTATGCAAATCTTTACACTAGTCAAAATTGTATCGCCTTTACAGTATGTGAAGCAGAACAGTTATATTCTGTTTCACATACTTCATATTTTTATCATTCAAGGGCACAGAGAACTTTTGAAAAAGATTTTGAATCCATATATTTTGTTATATTAGTGCTAAATGCAAATAAAAGTTCATTGAATCCACTTGGGAAAGCAAATAATGCCACATACAATGGTTAGATTGAAGTATATAAAGTTTCCACTAAGGAGAAACAAAGATTTAATTCTTGCTTTTTCTTGCTATTTATTTAATTTATACTTGGCCAGTCAGAAAACTTCTATCAATAATATAGTAGCCATAAGAATTTAAAGTCTAGCAGTAATAGAAAACATGTCATATTGAACTCCTGACAAGATAATAAGCTACATCTGAATAACTATTTGGCATCATACTCAATGACATTAATTTTATAATATACCTTCACATCTTAAAGGATAACCAATACTCCATATGAAGGGAAAAAATCAGGTAGTGACTTAATTGTTGCTCAAAGTTCTGTTAGTAAACCCCTTATAGTTGGAGCAAGGAATTACCCAAAAATCCTCGAGAACGGCAAAAAGGAACTTCTAAATCTATTTACCTGTAGTTGCTTCTTTGTAATACCAGATATGTTTAATGCAATGTTTTCAAGATATTCACGGTCACCCCCTGCATACTGCTCTCCATCCAATAAGAGGGCTTCCCGTAATCTCTTCAAGGTTTCAGCTAAATGTTTAATCAGAAAATCTGATAATGAAGCCCGGAATGCCTCTGAGCACCCCCCTTCAGGACTCATATCATGATATGAGAGCCTTTCATTGACAATCTCGCAGATTTCCGAGTAAGACAAACTCTTCTCACCTCTAGGAGGACACGTTGCCTGTAAATAGAAATTATTATCAAAATTTTCTAACCTTCGCCATAAAACTGTTGAGAATTCTATTAAAAAATTGAAGCTCATACCTTAACTTTCATAAATAATCTGCTAAAGTTCAGAGGACGGCCTTTTTTCTCTTCCATCTGTGAAGGATCCATGCCATCATCACCATACATGAACTGAATTATACTTGTGCTGGCATTTCGTACAGTGTTGTCATAATAAACAGCAAGGTCCTCTAAAGCTTTCATAAGTCGACGAGACATGTATCCGGTGTCAGCAGTTTTAACCTGTGACGATCGAAATGGATGAACACCCAACACTGGCAAAACTTTAGCCTTGACACTTAAAAGGAAGACATCAGCAAGAATCTGTTGGATCCGGACATATTCTATGTTACATGCACTCTCATATCTGATACAGGTAAGCATCCGATGCGAGTTTGTGCAATCTTTTTGTTAATTTTTAGTGCATTTCAAGAAAATCTACAAGTATCCGCACTTATATCACATCCGTTCCATACAAGTATGTCAAGGCAGACAAATGAAGAATTCAGGTAAACATATCTAATGTCCGAATGAGAAATAAATAGTAACACCATCAAATAAGTCGAAAGAGGAAATCCATACTGCCGTATCAACAAGGCCTTCTCTTCCTCCCATTGTGTGAAAAAAGAACTCAGTTGCTGACAAACCGTCAAAAAAGGAATGAGCTACAAACCCTTTAGCCTGGAACAAAAACATAACTGTAATCAGCATCAGCGGGCGTACATACAAGCAATTTGTACAATTGAGTGCATAAGTAACATCAATAATTACTTTAAGCATTTCTTCCTTAAAATAACATAACTGCAATTGATGAATCTGAATAAACCATTTTAAAAGCAGTTGACACAGCCATAAAAGCACCTTCCTACTCACTGACATGCAGCATAAAGTATTTGTCCTTCTCTCAACCCAGTCATACCAAGCTTCTGAGCAATCAATGTTCTCCATGATGTCATATAATTTATTCCCATCTCTCCGTCATTATATCTCAGTTTTTAACCAATCACTTAAAAAGTGATTGAATAAAACAAAAAAAGATCAAAATCTGAAAAGGAATGTCTTACCAGGAAACGACAAAGAAGTTGGATGGTCTTCCATTTTTTTTTTTCGTTTTTTTTCGAACAAGGGATCGAGTTTTCATTATTAATGTGGAAACATCACATGCTACAGCATAAATGTGGATAGTCTTCCATTTGACACCTATAAATAGGCATGTCTTATAATCATCAAATCATCAAAACCATCGAAGCATCTGCTTCTCTCTCTTATTTTTATATCATCAATACTTAACCTAAGTGAAGTAAACCATCCCCTCCCTTTCCCATTCCTGGAACCAAAGATAGTGCACCACATGACCGCTTAGACCTACATATAATGGCTTATCACCCTTTCCCATTCCTGGAACCAAAGATAGTGCACCACATGACCACTTAGACCTACATATAATGGCTTATCACCCTTTCCCATTCCTGGAACCAAAGATAGTGCACCACATGACCACTTAGACCTACATATAATGGCTTATCAAAGGAAATAATTCTGGGATCTCACAGTAGAAACAGCCGTGACATGGAGAGCCCATCTACCCCCGCTGCAGAACATGGTAAATGTGCCTAGTCCCTAGGATACGTCTTCCCCACGGCCCCACCAAAGAAATGTTGTTCTTCCCACAACAGATGGCTGCCAGCAAAGAATGTGTTCCTTTGTCAAATTCAGAATCATCCTTATGTGTTCAAAAGCACCACATTTATCCGCTCTTATTAGGTTTCCAGTTCATTACCATTTCTTCAGCCAACTCAAAGTAACTATAATATACGAGAGGCAATTGAGCTGAGGTGAACTTCCATTGGTAGAACAGATAGACCAATAGCTAACGAGTGGGCAGGTGAACTTCCATTGGTAGAATAGACAGACCAATAGTCACAAGCACTATCTGCTAAATGCATATCTCACCTAAGGCGTCCGGTCAATCATTTAATAGTACAAGTGCAGCCACGTATGTGAATGAGAAACAATTGTAACGTGTGGTCCGCTGAAATAACTATATATGACAATGTGTTACTGAAGACACGTCACATAAAGAATTAGATACGGAATCATGATAACTTTATGGCAGCAACAGACAGCAACAACAACATACCCAGTGTGGTCCCATAAGTGGGGGTGGGTGTACTCATATCTTACCTCTACCTTGTGCAAGGTAGAGAAGGTTGTTTCTGATAGACCCTCGGCAGCTTAATAAATTTAATTGAAAAGATTGAACAAAAAATAAGTGAACACAGTTATGACAAGAATAGGAGGATGTTCTCAGGGATCCCACCTACTACCAGTATAGGTAGGCGTACAAGAAAAGACCTTAAGCTCTTGTCGGAAGAGCAATGACTAAAGATCCAGAGAATAACAAATAAACTGATAATGTAACATGAAGTACTCACAGCTGGAAACTTTGATTTGGTAGGAAAATGAGGAAGACTGCGATCTATGAATCCATCAGGAGCACGACGACCGCCAACGGACTGCTGACCAACACATGCAATCATCTGGCTTATGTTAATTGGGGATCCTTTTGAACCACACTGTGACATGATCAGAGGACTATTCCTCCAATGTAGTGCTTTCATACAGATCTGTAAAAAATTTCATATTCAGGCAAATTTGCTCCATCATCCCGTATCAAAATGTGACATTATGAGTTAATAACTAAACATCACAACAACTATATCTCTGGGAGAAAGGTACAAGAGGAAAGAAAGAGACTGCAAAGAAGCATGCCTCCTAACTCTAAATATTATTTGATGCAGGCGTTAGATGCAAATGACCACTCAATTTCTTTTTTTCATAGATTTGGTGGGACCTTAAAGCGACGATTTGCTTTAAGGAAGAAAATTCTCATCACAAGTTGGCACTATTACTGACTGGGCTCTCTTCTTTGATGCAAGGAGACATTGTTCTCCAGGTGATAGTAAAGAAGAAAAAAAGAACATCACAAAGGTTAGCTCCACAAAAACAGCACTAAGAGGGTGCCCACTTATATACAAGTGACAAAGGTGCCAATCAATTTTGCTCCAGGAGGGAACCGGGAAATTCAAGCAACAAGTCCAAAAAGCCAAAAGAGATAAACATTTACATTTCAGTCTATGCACTGCAACAGCCTTGTTTTCAAGACATCTACAGTTCATCTTTTCCCATACTCGTAGTATGCATGCTAATACCGTGTTCCATTACAAACTCTTTTGCATATCTATCTTATTACTCGTGTTATTACCAGTCATTGCTTCTCAAGCGATGCGAAGCGAGGGGATTAGAGCCTCATAGGTGAAGGCATGCGCTTCAGAGAAGGAAAACACAACCACTCTGCATATTTTCAGACTAACGTAGACTTTTAATTCCCTATCTGCTCGATCCAGTGTTAGCAAAGGAGAAAAGCGCAAAAAGCTTTGATGTCCGTTGGGGATTTAAGTGAGGAACATGAATATAATGTATAAATCCACATATAATAGGCCACAATTTGATTAAATCATAAAATGGTTTGTGCAATTTGGCAAGGGTTTTTCTAATTTGACAAAATTTTGATAGAAGACCGTGAAGAGGCGCCAAAAAAAACTATGGAAACATAAGGTCTTAGGACAGTAGATTTTGAAAGGGCTGTAGATTATGTCTAAATTAGGCCCCTGGATTTTGAAGGCTTTGATGCACACGGGTTTTCCTATACTTTATATGGGTAGCCACAACTCTTTAATTGATGAATTGAACTTTAACATCATCAGATATGGTTTAATCAGATTGACTTATGGTGATCCATTCGAGCTGCTGTTTACATGATGAGCACTTCAGTCAGCAGCCAAACGTAACTCTTTGCCTTCTATACTTACTATTGTACTTTCACAAGTTTAGCACTTCACTCGGTCTTGAAGTTTTAAATGTTTGTATATTGTGGCTAAGGAAAGGGAGCCTTGGAGCAACGGTAAAGTTGTCTGCGTGTGACCTATAGGTCACAGGTTCGAGCCGTGGAATCAGCCACTGATGTTTGCATCACGGTAGGCTTCCTATATTACACCCCTCGGGGTGCGGCCCTTCCCTGGACCCTGCGTGAACGACAGATGTTTCGTGCATCAGGCTGCCCTTTTTTTAAATATTGTGGCTAAGCTCTCCTTGTCCATGCTTTCCCTCCTTTTATCTGTCAGGGAAGCTAGGAAGAGATCAAAGACGTGAAGGTTCTAGTAGCAAGAGAGAGCTCACAAGCAGTAAACCTGTTATGATAGATAAGAACCCCACAAGTGACGACTGTTAGTTGGAAACAGGCAGCACATGAAAAGATAAGTTGTTCTTACTTTTCCTATGTCGTCACGAACTTTATTCAACGACATAGTTACTTCAGCCTCCAGAGTCTGGGCAGCATCACAGCCTGGTTGCACGGCAAGCTTTCCTTCATTAAATTGTTGGATACGGTCTTCACATTTCTTGTAATTTTGATGAATCTCTTCTAGTTTTTGCTTAACTAAGATTTCCCCAGGTGTGACATCATCAATCCCTATAGAAAATCCATGATTACCAATCCACCGAGCACTAGCAAGACACAAACATAGATAAGGTCAGTGTTTGTAATAAAGAAAAGTGCAACAAAACGATAAGGTCCATGGTGCTGAAGCGAAAAGGTTGATGTGAAAATGCATGCTTCTTTGAAATGGGCGCAAATTTGCTGAAAATTCAAAAACACCAAAAGCGTATGAACTTAGTGC
Source organism: Nicotiana tomentosiformis (assembly GCF_000390325.3). Lineage (NCBI taxonomy): Eukaryota > Viridiplantae > Streptophyta > Magnoliopsida > Solanales > Solanaceae > Nicotiana > Nicotiana tomentosiformis. The sequence goes on from NC_090822.1 coordinate 114,249,626, forward strand.
TACAATAGCCAACTTGCAATTGAGGGTTTCAATGTTCAAGCAGCATCAGAGCTTATCGCTGAGAATCTCCAACTGGTGAAAATGCCGTCACATAGACATATAATTAAGAAGAAACTGGCGAAGAAGCAGAGGCAAAACAGGCCCATTCCTTACTGGAGCCATATGAGGACTGACAACACTATCAGGTACAATGCTATGCGCAGGCACTGGCGTAGAACCAAGCTAGGGTTTTAAGGTGGAAGACCCGTGCTTTATTTATGATTCTAATGAAAAAAATACTTGTAGGATTATGTCGTTTCATTTTATAGGAGCTTATGCTGTGATGAAACATGATGTGTTTTAATTTCAATGAAGTCTATATATTGAATGAAAAAAAAAACAACTTGCAATCAGAATAACTAATTTCAGCATCAATATTGGTGAAAGAGACTTTTTAAGCTTAAATAGCCAAGAAATCACAAAAAGAAAATTTCCCATTCACCTGCTATAACCAAATGGCAACCGGAAAGAAGTTTCAATCTTATGTAGAACCAGAACCACCCTTGTAAAGGTGCTGATAAAATTTTAACAAAATTGGGTAAACAAACTGGAAAGCATCACATAGTCCAGTGGTGGCCCCAACTCTGGGAACTATCCGTAGCATTTTTGGTGTGTACTACGTGATGTCTTTATCAGGTATAGAGTTATTTTGCTGCTGGGACGGAAGAAAGATCAGGATAGGACTAAGGGTAAAAGAAAACAAAGGGGGATTCAAAAGAACAGCTTGTATTGATTGGACACTAAGGAATGAAAAGAATAGGAGATGTTTTAAAAGGAAGGATATGCCTTGCTTACCTTATAACTGATATGTCCTAGCATGCGAGCCCTCTGGTGCAGTATATGATGAATATAGATTGATAGATTTCATAGACTCCTTACACAAGAAAGCAGCTTTTGTAAGAAAGATCAGTTTTTAATGACCAGCATTATATTTTTGATAACCAATGACCAGCATTATCGGAGTGCTTGGCTTTTGGGTTATCAATGAAAACTTATGCTTAGGTTCAAAAAATAAACTTGGAAATGTCAGCACTCAATATCTAGTATCATCTGTTTCCTTGGTAGAGAGGGACAATATAGTTGAACATGGACTCGATCAGGAAAAGAAATATGGTTGACACAATGATAACAAAGAAAAACGATATCAGGTTGATAAGGGATCTAAATACTAAATCTACATGTCATCAATGAATAGCTACGCTCCAGAAACACCTCAAGGCAACAAAAGCCAAAGATGACAAAATGCAGATAAGAAAAAATCAGGGACAAGAGTTGGAAGTGAAGGAAGGAAAATGGAAAAAGCACTGAAAGAGCAAGTGGAGCTTCCTTCTATCAGCATTACCTTCCCAAAGGAATTTATTTCGCATAGCACTCAATTTTTTCTCCACTGTTGTTGGCATTCTTATTATTGACATCAAATAAGTAGGCATACCATCCAATACACCGTTAACCAGTGTAAGTCTTCCCCCAAATGACAAGTGCCGTTTCTTCCATGGAACAAGTTTACTCCTACACCTTAGAACTCCCTGCCACATCTTCTGGTCATTCTTTTTAGCTCCTAAAGGCAGGCCTAAGTAAGCCGTAGGGAGCTGCTCCATCTTACAACCAATAATGTCTGCCAAATCACCAATGCAATGTTCTGCATTAATACTCAGCTTCACACAAAATCAAAGTATCATCTGCATAAAGTATGTGTGAGATTGGAAGTCTTCTCCCTCACTTCTTCTACACTTCAACCCTCTGATCCATCCCAAATTTTCTGCTTTTTGAAGCAGGATGCTTAGAATCTCCATCATCAGCAAGAATAGATAAGGAGACAAAGGATCCCGCTGCCTTGGCCACCTGTAATACTTGAAGTAACCCTGAGGACATTCATTAATCAGGACAGAAAAGTTAACTGTGAATATCCATGAGAGCATGGAGGAGTAGTGGGGACGCGAGTGGTATGTGGACTTTGACAGCGAACTGCATTAGGAGGCTGCTAGAGTGGTGCTAGGGGTCTCGAAAGGTTACTCTGGAGGTCATAAGGGGGATTGGTGGTGGAATGGAGAGGTCCAAGGAAAGGTAGAAGCCAAGAAAGCGGCGTACTGGAAACTGGTGGAGAGCAAGGACGAAGAAGAGAAGAGGACGAACAGGGAGTGGTACAAGAGGGCCAAGAAAGAGGCGAAGTTAGCGGTTACAACGGCTAAAACGGTAGCATTTGGACGTTTGTACGAAGAACTTAGTGACAAGGGTGGAGATAAGAAGTTGTACAGGCTAGCCAACGTGAGAGAAAGGAAGGCTCGTGACCTGGATCAGGTGAAGTACATCAAAGATGAGGATGGCAGAGTATTGATGGATGATGCGCATATTAGGCGTAGATGGCAGACATACTTCCATAAATTCCTAAATGAAGAGGGGGATAGGAGTATTGTGTTGGATGATTTGGAGCACTCCGAGAGTCGTCGTGACTTTGGTTTTTGTAGGCGTATCAAAATGGGGGAGGTCGGGGGACTATGCGTAAGATGTGCAGGGGAAAAGCGACTGGGCCAGATGAAATTTCGGTAGAATTTTGGAAGAGCGTGGGTAAAGCTGGCTTGGAATGGCTCACTGGGTTGTTTAACAGCATCTTTAGGACGAAGAAAATGCCTGAGGAATGAAGGTGGAGTATGCTGATTCCGGTGTATAAGAATAAGGAAGATATCCAAAATTGTAACAACTACAGGGGTATCAAGCTACTGAGTCACACTATGAAAATTTGGGAGAGAGTGGTGGAGGCGAGGGTGAGGAAGAGCGTGTCTATTTCCAAAAACCAGTTCGGATTCATGCCGGAACGTTCGACTACGGAAGCCATTCATCTTGTAAGGAGGTTGGTGGAGCAGTATAGGGAGAGGAACAGAGACTTACATATGGTGTTCATTGATCCAAAGAAAGCATACGACAAAGTTCTGAGGGAGATTCTATGGAGGTGTTTGGAGGCTAGGGGTGTTCCGGTGGCTTACACTAGGGTTATTAAGGACATGTATGATGGATCTAAGATACGAGGGAGGACCGGGCCGGGGGGATTCAGACCACTTTCCAGTTATGATGGGGTTGCACCAGGGGTCAGCTCTTAGCCCATTCTTATTTGCCTTAGCGTTGGACACACTAACGCACCACATTTAAGGGGAGGTGCCATGGTATATGTTATTTGCGGATGATATTGTTATGATTGACGAGACGCGAGGCGGTGTTAATGCGAGACTGAAGGTTTGGAGACAGACCTTGGAGTATAAAGGTTTCAAGTTGAGTAGGACCAAGATTGAGTACTTGGAGTGCAAGTTCAGTGATGAAACTGATGGTGCGGACGTGGACGTGAGACTTGATACACAAGTCATCCCTAAGAGAGTTAGTTTCAAGTACCTTGGGTCTATTATCAAAGAAAATGGGGAGATTGAGATGTTACTCATCGTATTGGAGCGGGGTGGATGAAATTGAGACTCGCATCCGGTGTTTTATGTGATAAGAATGTGGCACCTAAACAAAAGAGTAAATTTTACTGAGTCGTTGTCAGACCTACCATGTTGTACGGAGCAGAGTGTTGGCCAGTCAAGAACTCTCATGTCCAGAAGATGGAAGTAGCGGAAATGAGGATGTTGAAATGGATGTGCGGACATACCAGGATTGAAAAAATTAGAAATGAAGATATTCGGGATAGGGTAAGAGTAGCCTTGATGAAGAACAAGATGTGGGAAGCGAGGCTTAGGCGGTACTTGGCGTTGCTTCAGCTCACTGAGGACATGACCCTTGATAGGAAGGTGTGGAGGTCGATAATTAGGGTAGAAGGTTAGTAGGTAGTCGAGTGTGTGTCTTCCCATACCGGTAGTAGTAGTAGTAGTTAGCCTTGTATTCGGTTATTGACAGTCTTGATTACTACATGTTTTCTTATTATATTGTTGTTGATACTGTTTGTTCTCTTATTATCTTGTTATTGTTAGTGTTTGTTTTCTTATTATCTTGTTGTTGGTATTGCTGGTTGTTACTACTTTCTTCATTCTTTCCTTAAGCCGGGGGTCTATCGGAACCAGCCTCTCTACCCTCATGGTAGGGGTAAGGTCTGCGTACACAATACCCTCCCCAGACCCCGCTCGTGGGATTATACTGGGTTTGTTGTTGTTGTTATTGTTGTATCCACCCAATCCACCTTTCACCAAAGTCCATTTGCTTCAAAAGATATAGTCATAAGCCTTTTCCAAATCTAGCTTGCAAGCCACTCCTTTGATCTTTCTTTTGAATAGATACTCCAAGCATTCATTTGCTATCATAGCAGCATCAACAATTTGCCTGCCTTTTACAAAGGCATTTCTGATTATCTGATACCAGCTTCCCAATCACCTTTTTCAGTCTTCCAGCCATCAGCTTTGCAATTATTTTGTAAACACTACTAGAGTAAGACCTATATGAAATAATTGTGTCGAACCATGATGGTATTTCAGGATTCAATCGCAACAAGGTATTCCTCTTGAACAGAACAATTTTGGTGTTACAGAATGTGTATATATACAACTTTGATACAACCTAGCATCCTTGGGCAGGCTTACTTGCGACAAAAAAGTGCTTGACTAACTTAATTCAAGAATATTTGAACTTAAAATGCTATATATTAACTTCTATGTGTTGACAGTGTTAATCATAAAATTCAGAAAGATCAAATTTCTTCTAACATTGGATATCATAAAACATTCAGAGCTTCAATTTTGCAAGGCAAACAATCTTGTTACAGCTTTTCTGTTGGGGATTTTTCCCTTGGAGAATTTCTTAAGCTTCATTAAGTTAGCAATATTAATTCAGTTGCACTAAAGAACTACACTCCTATTAATATTTCAAGCATTCAAAATGATACAAACAAACACAAGGAAGCTAGCTTATGACTAATATCAAGGAACGGAAAACCCTAAACTGAAAAAATTGCCACTAATTTTTTGTGCATAATGCATCTCTGCTGCACTGTTTAAGAGCTACCTTACTCTAATCGTATGTTTTCTTTGATGTTCCTTTGACCTCCTAGACTTAAAGGCAAGTTCTACAGAGTGGTGGTTAGGCTGACTATGTTGTATGGGGCTGAGTGTTGGCCCGTCAAGAAATCCCATGTCCAAAAGATGAACGTAGCTGAAATGAGAAAGTTGAGATGGATGTGTGGGCATACTAAGAAAGACAAGATTAGGAACGAAGTTATTAGGGACATGGTGGGAGTGGCCCCTGTGGAGGACAAGTTGCGAGAATCAAGGCTGAGATGGTTCGGGCATGTGAAGAGGCGAGACATAGTTGTCCCGGTTAGGAGGTCTGAGAGGTTGAACATGGCGGGTCTGAGGAAGGGTAGGGGTAGGCCTAAGAAGTACCGGGTGAGGTGACTAGGCATGACATGTCATTGTTTCAGCTTACCGAGTACATGACCCTCGATAGGAAGGTGTGGAGGACGAGTATTAGGGTGGAAGGTTGAAAATTTGTCGTGAGTCGCTCCTAGGCTTGCCTGTTTTACTAGTTTTATTGTTGTATTTTCTTATTCTTGTTTCGTATTCGTACATGTTGTGTTATTCGCTTCCATTACCATGTTATTTTGTTGTTGCAATTGTTTGTTGCTTTAGTTTCACTGTTCCTTGAGCCGAGGGTCTTCCGGAAACAACCTCTCTATCTTCGTAAGGTATGCGTACACACTACCCTCCCCAGACCCCACTTACGGAATTACACTGGGTTTTTTGTTGTTGTTGTTGATGTTCCTTTGACTTCCTAGTGCTAGCCTAGACGCACCAAATCCTTAACATACACAGTAAACTTGCTAAAATCAATCACAGCAAGAACCTTTATTAGACATTCATATCCAACTACAAGTAAGAAGGGCAAAAAGTGTGTTACAATTGATCTTAGCCGTGAAATTGAAATCCTCTAATCATTTATTTCATCTAAAAGTCTAAATATCAACTACAAAGTTGAAGTATGAAGTACACTTCTCTAATGTCAGCATAAAAAATTAACTTCAGTTGACAGCAAAATGCAGAAGTAAATGGCTGATCTGAATCTAACTAGCGCACCTTAATTTTGCAAGCCGATTCATGCATGTTGCAGCAGCATGTGACTTGTAGTCCCTCAACAGAACAGAGTATAGACCATCCTTATTTCCATTTCCTGTTGTCATCTCACACAAATAACAACTACTGTCACTCATTATTGATTACGGTCTTGAAATCCAAAAAAAGAACAGACCATAAGTTAAAAGGACAATACACATGAGAACCCCTTCCAATGTAATCAATCAAAGGGTACGAGAAAAGATTAAGGCTGTGCCATAGCAACATTAGTGCATAAGCAGGTGGCCTTTTACACATGTACCTCAAGAGGGGAATCAACAAAATCAAACTATATGGCAAATAATATAAAAATCATGTCTGTTTCGATTAAATGGGCACTAAAGGTAAACTGACCTAATGTAGCCTTCCCGAGTTGCCCGCTGATCAGTTCACTATTACGGAAATAAACAAATCCATCACTTGGGCACATTGTTTCCCCTTTCCCGCTGTAACTCTTTTCTGTGACTGTTAGATTTACATAGACTCTCATCTTTGAATATGGACGCAGCAGCACACCAAAGAGTTGTTTCCCGGTCCAAAGCTCAACCGGCTGTGAAAAGCCATCTCAGTCATTTGAAGATCCAAAGACAAGACAAACAGTAAATTCTACTGGCTTCAGCACGTAAAAAGATGGAAACAAAACTCAACCAAACCATAGCTACTAATAAAAAAAAAAAGAAGGGTGTGCACTATGATTTTGATTAGTGTTAATATGCATATTCCAATCCAAATCAAATATCTAGGAAGAAAGATGACTTGTTGCTTTCGCCAAAAGCTTCAAAGATCAAAATTTTCAATCAAATGATATTTCTGAATTTTAGCAGTATTAACATAAAAGAAGGTCAAATGTCACTAATAGTTTCCTTAATTAGGGCAACTACCCACTTCGCTGACTCTATGTTGTCAAAGAATAAAATAAGCTAAACAATATAAAGAAAATACAGAAAGAAATTGTTGAAACAACTGCCCCCGTCCTTTCTCTAAGCACCTCTCTCGAGAACCATATCCCCAATACCCTCCCCTCCCACCCAATTTCCTTTTCTTCCTCTCGATTACACACTTATCTACTACTTGGGCTAAGATAATCTCTCTCTCTCTCTCTCTCTCTCTCTATATATATATATATATATATATATATATCTATCTCTCCCTCTCTGAGGGAGAGAGAGAGAGCATTAGGGGAAAAGAAAGTATGGCCATCTATGGACTATTCCACCCACAAATCCGACACAGACAAGCCCTCATGAGACACAGGACAAAGACCTAATTCCAGAGTACTACTTTATGATGAACTCACTCACTTCTTTACTGACAGATGGAAAGAGGCACCAGCGCATACTTGCAAAAGCAAAAAAGTGGAAATCTGCTGATGGTGTGGGTAAGGAAGCCCCATAACCAGCAAATTCCTAAAAAGCGGTTGCCATAATGAGTCTACAAAAGCCTCACTGTTATATCTTTACTGAAAAATACACAGAGGTAACTAGTAACTACACATGCTTTCAAAAGCTAAAAGGTGTTAGTCTGCTTATGCTGTGTAAGGCAGCCCCAAGACCAGCCAAAAAAAAAAAAAGGAAACAAAAAGTTCATTGCCAGACTTTCCGAGTCCTTGCACACCCTTTCCACAACCCACTACATTGCCTTCTGTTCTCAGCAGATTGGGAGTGTCAATTTTTTTTCAACCCCTTAGGAAACATATATTTTCCTCAGAAAAACATGTTAAAGACCTGTTGATCACCAAGCCAGCATTCCCTATCAGCATTCCAAAGTAAAGACGTCCACACTTCCAGGGACTAAAGTAGTCGCACAAACTAAAAACATGGCCAATAGATGAGAAATAAGGGAAGAGATTGAAGAATGCATGGAGACAAGTTTTTTATGCATATATGCTTTTATAGACTTTAAACAATGCTTAAAAACATTCTTCCAATGTAAGAGTATATACGCGGCCAGTATTCTATTCTAACTGTAGAAGTGTGTGACCATCTGATGCAAAATGAAGAAGGCCAAGAAGCCAAGAATCCATTCAAGGTTAGGATTTCTTTTCCTTAAAGATTAGTATTTCTTATTTCTTGTTTCCTAGTAATTTAATTCTTATTTTAGTAGGATTATATTTATAGTTCTAGTCAAACTAGGATTGTTAGTTACTATCTCATCCTTACTAGAATACCTTTTCCTATTTTAGTTAGAATAGATTTTTCTTAACCTTATTCTTATTCTAGTTCAATTAGGATTAGTTTTCATTAACCTCATCAATTATACCCATTGTAAGGCTTATTTAAAGGGCTCAATATGCTGAAAATAAACATTGGTGAATAGTTTCTTTGAGCATTAGCTTCAAAAACGTGATTGACTCTTGTTTCCTCTTCTTCGCTTATTCAACGCTTCTTGCAATCTTGTGGGATTGAGGAACGTGTGGCGGTGTGGGTTAGATTTCTTTTCATCTTACATTCTTCTAACGTGAGTTTGAAGAACGCTTTCGCTAGTTTTGTGAAAAACTTTAGCGGGGTGCTTTTGTTTTTAATCTCTTCTTTGTGCTTGAGAGGTGCAAAACCTTGAAAGTACATCACCATCTCATCTAAGAGCTTAAGCTATTAGAGAGAGCACACTTTATTTACTTTATTGTCTCTTCACACGCCCCCTCTGCAGGCTTCATTCATATTTTCATTGGCCAAGCACGTTGAAATTCATTCTCTATAATGATGGCAGTGAGACTCGAACACAGGATCTATGACTGCTCTGATACCATATTGAAGTGTGTGACCATCTCATCTAAAAGCTCAAGCTATTAGAGACAACAAACTTTATTTACTTAATTGTTTCTTCAACACTAACATTCTGACATAAAAACAATAAAAAGATATTAACTGAACGGAAAAAAGAATTAATTGAAAGAAAACCTCAACTTCTGAAATTTAAAAAATGCAAATTGCACATCCATATGCTTAATACTTGTGAAAGCACTTCCGGGGAAAGTATTTCATATTTGATTTATTCTTGATAATCACTGCAGTTCACATGTTGAACTGTGCAATTGCTACTTTAGAATTTTCAAAGTTTTGTGAAAACACTTCATTGGCTTGTGAAACCTTATGTCTGATCAATCATCAAGCAAGTTGGAAGCATGAAAGGAACACATAGAGGAATAGAAAAAGGATCAAAGAAGAATGTTTGAAAATGAAAACTTCATCAATTAGGCAGCAAACAGAAGTAAAAGTTCACAAACTCTTTCGTAGTTACCAACCTTAATCAGTGCTGGAGTTGGTAAATCTATAGGATCCATTCCGTCGCCCATATATGAGCATATAAGTGAAAAGGAAGCACGCTCATAGAATGTGTCCTTCCTCGTGATGAGAAAGGAAGACGTCAAAAAATCCTGGGTAGAAGCAACCAAAATTTCGCCACTCTTCGGAGTGCATAAATTGTTTTGAACCTGCATTACCATCACAAACACTTGAAGGAGAAAACTAATGTAGGGACAAGCAAAGAACAGGTTCGATATTTCTTCATAGCCTGTTTTGGTCATAGCTAGAGGATACCGAAACAATTTCTGCCACATTTTTGCCACAAAATATCATGAAAAAGATAAGAGTTTTGAAGTTCTGCCTTTTAAGTTTCCAATTATAATTTTCAGGAATTTTTTTAATTACCAATTATCAGGAAACTTTCTAACCGAAAAGTAAGATTACTAAAGCATAGATAATGAAACCTTGACCTCACATAAAAAGCCTTGAGAAAAAATCTGGAATAAAGGAAAATTAGAAGCAGAACCAAATCCCCCCCCCCCCCCCGATCTTGTAACATATGCCTATACATCCAATTAAATAACTTCAGCTAATAAGCAGCAGCTAGGGATGTCATCATGATATAAGATGACACCATCCTGATACGCCAATGGAGCTTTCAGACAGACAACATCATTGACAATGGAACAAGCAAATCTATATTTTATCTCCAACAGGAAACAAGAGTACTGATCACAAAAAGATTGAGTAGAAAGGGGAAAAGATAAGCTGCCTTGCTTTGGAAAAGGGAAAAAGTAAACTACATCGACGAAATGGAGCCTTTGAGACCCCATGGTCATCAGTCAAATAGATGTCCTGAAGCAGTAAACTCTAAGCTGCATAAATGGAATGAAAAACACCACCCGGCATATCATCATCCCATATTGAATCTAGATTTTTGGTTCTTCCCAGAAATTGTACTACATTATAATGTATATAAAATAAAACCGTGGACTATACCAAGAAATTTTTTATCGTAAGGACTATACCAAGCAAATTACTTCTCTTAAATATGAATACAATTGAAAATGTTAGTCAAAATAAAAAAAGTCAAAACAGACTTTGTATCGTTTGGATAGTATAGGCCATATTTTTGTCTTAGTCCAACCACAAAAGGTTGACACTTTTCTCAACACATCAAATGTTTACCCTCAAAACACTAAGATGCGGCCTTTTTCTCACCTGGACTTCTCTTTTTCACATTACTATTAATTCAAACACTTGTCTAGCTAACTCAAAACACTACCATATTACTCAATTCTTCACATATGTCAGGTAAAGATGGACGGAAGGAATAAACTTACCCCCATTAACATAAGAGCCTCTGTTCTCGCCTCTTCTGTTTGTGGCACATGCATATTCATCTCATCCCCATCAAAATCAGCATTATAAGGATTGCATACAGATTCATTAAATCTCAATGTGCGCCATGGCATTATCCTTGCCTGAAGGAAAATTTTAAAATTTAAAAACAGAATCAATCCACTGCCCGCATGAACAAAACATCCATTCACACATCATTTGATCAAAGAATAGTCACCCGATGAGACATGATTGACATCCTATGTAGACTTGGCTGTCTGTTAAACAGGACTATATCTCCATCTTCCAGATGTCGATCGACAATATAACCAAATTTCAATTCATCAGCATGACGCTTTCTAGAAGAGAACATCAACGATCTGCATTATACAGTTAAGACAGGCTTTAGAAGATTTATGGATGCGATTTACAGGAAGGGGTTAAAAAATTTAATAGTTCATACATCTCAGTTCCATCAGGATGCTTAATAAACTTTGCACCAGGATATTTATTTGGTCCATTACGAACACATTGCCTCAACTTCTCTATGTTGTGCTGTGAAACTCGCTCAGGATATGTCAAAATTCGAGCCATCAGTATTGGAATGGCAACCTGCATATGTATTTGTGATTCTCCCTTCATAGTGAAATAAAACGACCAATATTGATCAAACATTAGTTCCATGGCAGACCTCTGTAATTTTCAAATTTGGATCAGGAGATATAACAGTTCGGCCAGTATATTCCACACGCTTCCCTGAGAGATTTCCACGGAATCGTCCCTGCTTTCCTTTAAGGCGTTGAGTGAAACCACTCATTGGTTTACTAGCTTGCAAATGTAGTGGCACTCCACGAACATCACTGTTTATATACTGTGCAACTTCCATTTGCAGATCAACCCAAGCACTCTATATCAAAGTTGTAACATCTAGTAAGCTAAAAAAAAGAGGAAAGTAGCATGAATAGGCAGAAAACATCTGGTCCTAATGCATCAGCAAATTGACGATTATCCATGCACGGTACATAACTTCCAAACAGCTCTAACGTTTGGAAAAACCCTGCCTGTTACGCGCCTCGAGTGCAGTCTAAATAGACACCTTTTGCTGACATATATCTCTAATAGGAAAAGCTCATATTAAACATTCAGTAACTATGCCAAACCAATGTCAAAAAATGCATGATCATTTTGTAGTGTTCATCAGGGAATAGAAAGCTTGGCACACACAGTTTAGCAGGATTGATATCTAGACTCTCGAGTGACTGTCATAGTGTTCAATAAGACAAAGAGAAACAGGTGCATCTTTCGAAAAGGAGATAATTTGGTGAAGTAGTACTAGGATTTGGCAGAACTAACAAAACTACCAGACAAACCAAGTCGAATCGCTTATACAGTAGTTAGATTCAAAGATCTACCCGACACTATCCTAGCCATTTAATCTTGAAGACACAGTAATTTGCAATAGTGTGCGGAATACCAAGATTTAACAAAAGCGCAAGGCTTTTTCCGTTTCAACAGTTCTAAAAGAATTTGATAAATAATTTACCTAAGATAGGTTTAAAATCTATCGTTGCAGTTCTCTCCACAGGTATATATGGATAAATTCTCTAATTCATATTATGGAAGTAAGAAGGTTAATTTAGATAGGAGAGAATGTAACCCTGGTATTAGTATTCACCCCTGAGGACAACTTTATCTGCTAAGCCAGCAAGTACAAAGGACTAACCCACCAGTGTTAAAGTGCATAATATATGAAAGAATTCCCATCAGTTGTAATTTGCATGCTATTGCATCATAAATATCTTAAAGTACATCTCCAACTTAGAAATAAAGTTATCAACTGGTGCTTTTCTACAGCCGGCAAAAGCTGACGCTAGAAATAACACGCTGAGAACCTGATAAGGAGTTAACAGAAGTGGCAAGGTGAAAAAAAGCTGGGCAGAAGCAGAAATTCTCATGTGGTCTAGTACAATTTTCACCAAATGAGCTAGTTTTTGAGGCTGAATCAGACTCAAGGTAAATGTTCTTCACAATTAACAAAGTGTGTCTCAGATACCACACTAAAGACCTAAGCATCCAACTGAAACATTCATGCAAATGGTAAAGTGGCCCAAAATCATTATAATTTGGTTGCTCTTATTTATCTAATGTGGATTTTATAAAACTCAACAACTTCAATAAGGAGTAAGACCAATTGAGATTCCTCTTAACACTCTACTCTATACTTGTTGTAAGAAAAAACAACCACAAATAGCCACCCACAATTATGGGACGGGAGATATAATCAAATTAGGTTTCTGAACATCACTTATAAGAAAAATGGACTCCTAAAATGTCGATATGAAATGTAAAATATTTTGGCGATGGGTGAGATGCAATAGTAATCAAAACATGCTTAGTACTTCTCATTCCAGTAGGCAGAGTTCGACTATAACATAACAGCAATACAGCACATATTGAATATAAAGTCTATATTAAAATTTCCATCTAATTAACCAAAAAAGGAGGCTACAAAAAGCTGATATTGATAACACTGAATCATTGATTTTCAAAATGAGAAGGAAGTCTTTGATCAAAAAAGATCAGGAAGTGAACTAAAAAATACCAGACTCTTATTTTGAAAACTGGTATCAGAAATGTCTTCGAGAAGTCTGGCATTTGCTTGAATAATACGCTTAAGCCTCTCCGTGATGTCATTCTCATTGCTGCAACATGCAATTGAACAACTTCAAGGCATTAACAAAAGTATTTGAATCAATACGGTGACAGATAATAACACTACAAAGGACAAAGCTTCAAGTGGTAATTTGAGCATCTATCAGAATATCAAAGTATCAATCATGTAAAGCTGAATGATTTGGCCATAAAATCAGGAATCGAGTTTCATAGACTAAAAGTTAACACTGAAAATTGTTGTTCATGTCACAAAGCAATAAAACTATGCTTAGTCCTCATTTGTTCACACTAATGAAGGTCTAAATCTTAATCATTCATATCTTAGTCATTAAGTGTGTTTATTTTTTAGGTCTGAATCCTAATCATCAGATCTCAATCATTAAGTGGTAATTCGAAGATAATAACACTGCAAAGGACAAAGTCAGACTTCAAGTGGTAATTTGACCATCTATCAGAATATGGATAGATATATCAATGTGTCAATCATGTAAAGCTATAAAAATAAGAAGAATATCCCCATAATATTAGGAATCAAGTTTTCATGGACTATAAATTCACAACGTAATAAAACTATGCTTAGGCCTCATTTGTTTGTACTCAATGAAGGTTTGAATTTTAATTATTCATATTTCAGTCATTAGATAAAGCCCAGGATTTGGAGGGGCGGTTGTCGGCTATGGGAGCCTGGAGGAGTAGTGGGGACGCGGGCACTATGTGATCGACGACAGCAGACTGTATAAGGGAGGTTGCGAGAGAGGTGTTAGGGGTCTCGGCGAGCGTCTCTGGAGGGCACAAAGGAGACTGGTGGTGGAATGAAGTGTTCCAAGGTAAAGTGGAAGCGAAGAAGGCGGCGTACCTGAAGTTAGTAGGGAGCATAAGGGAGGAGGAGACGCGAGCCTGCATGGAGAGGTATAAGGTAGCTAGGAAGGAAGCTAAGTTGGCGGTCACGGAGGCTAAGACTGCGGCTTATGGTCGTATGTACGAGGAACTGGGGAGAAAGGCGGGGAGAAGAAGTTATTCCGGCTGGCCAAGACGAGAGAGAGGAAGGCTCGAGATTTGGACCAAGTGAGATGCATCAAGGACGAAGATGGTAGAGTATTGATGGAAGATGCCCAGATTAAGAGGAGATGGCAGACTTACTTTCACAAACTTCTTAATGAAGAAGGGGATCGAGATATTGTGCTAGGTGAACTGGAGCATCCCGAGAGCCACCGTGACTTTGGGTATTGCAGGCGCATCAAGGTTGAGAAGGTCACGGGAGCTATGCGTAAGATGAGCAGGGGCAAAGCGAGCGGGCCGGACGAAATTCCGGTTGAATTTTGGAAGGGTGTGGGTAGAGCAGGCTTGGAGTGGCTGACGGGGTTGTTTAATGTTATTTTTAGGACGAAGAGGATGCCAGATGAGTGGAGGTGGAGTATGGTGGTTCCGTTGTATAAGAACAAAGGTGATATCCAAAGTTGTAACAATTATAGGGGTATCAAATTACTGAGCCATACCATGAAAGTTTGGGAAAGGGTGGTTGAAGCAAAGGTGAGGAGGCTGGTGTCTATATCCGACAACCAGTTTGGGTTCATGCCGGGTCGTTCTACTACGGAAGCTATACACCTTATTAGGAGACTGGTGGAACAGTATAGGGAGAGGAAGAAGGATCTGCACATGGTGTTTATTGATCTGGAGAAAGCGTATGACAAGGTTCCTAGAAAAGTTCTCTGGAGATTGCCTACATTAGGGCGATTAAGGACAATGTATGATGGGGCTAAGACTCGGGTTAGGACAGTTGGAGGCGACTCTGAGCATTTCCCGATTGTTATGGGATTGCACCAAGGTTCTGCGCTCAGCCCGTTCTTATTTGCCCGGGTGATGGACACGTTAACACATCATATTCAATGGGAGGTGTCATGGTGTATGTTATTCGCTGATGACATAGTTCTGATTGATGAGTCGCAAGCCGGTGTTAACGAGAGGCTGGAGGCCTGGAGACAGGCTCTTAGTCCAAGGGTTTCAAGCTGAGCAGGACAAAGACGGAATACCTGGAGTGCAAGTTCAGCACTGAGTCGAGGGAAGTGGACGTGGATGTGAGGCTTGAATCACAGGTCATCCCGAGTAGAGGCAGTTTCAAGTACCTTGGGTCGGTTATCCAAGGGGATGGGAGATCGACGAGGATGTCACATACCGTATTGGAGTGGGGTGGATGAAGTGAAGGTTAGCATCTGGAGTCATGTGTGACAAGAGAGTGCCACCGATACTCAAAGGTAAGTTTTATAGAGCGGTGGTTAGACCGGTCATGATGTATGGGGCTGAGTGTTGGCCTGATAAGAACTCATATATCCAGAAGATGAAAGTAGCAGAGATGAGGATGTTGAGGTGGATGTGGGGGTACACTAGGATGGATAAGATTAGGAATGATGATATTCGGGAGAAGGTGGGCGTGGCTCCCATTGATAACAAGATGCGGGAAGCGAAGCTTAGATGGTTCGGGCACGTTCAGAGGAGAAGCTCAAACGCTCCGGTAAGGAGGTGTGAGCGGCTGGCCTTGGAAGGCTCGAGAAGAGGTAGAGGGCGACCTAAAAAGTATTGAGGAGAGGTAATCAGGCAGGACATGGCGAGGCTTCAGATTTCCGAGGACATGTCCTTGATAGGGAGCTGTGGAGGTCGAGTATTAGGGTTATAGGTTAGGAGGTAGTTGAGTCTTTCCATAGTTCGTACATTTGTGAAGCTAGCTTGGTAGGGTTTTTGTCTAAGACAGCTAGTGGCAATGTTGTGTCTTACTACTCTTTCGTTTTTCATAGAACCGACTCTATTTAATGGTTACCGCTTTTGCTCTGCACCTATTTTCTGGCTTTCATGACGTTGTTAATTTTTTCTTATGGTATCTGTTGGTGGTACTGATATTGTCTCTTTTCTTTTCTTTCTCTTTTCTTTTTGTCTTCTTGAGCCGAGGGTCTTTCGGAAACAGCCTCTCTACTCCTCGGAGTAGGGATAAGGTCTGCGTATACACTACCCTCCCCAGACCCCACTAGTGGGATTTTACTGGGTCGTTGTTGTTGTTGTATATTTCAGTCATTAACTAAAGTTTGTTTTTATGTCTAAATCTTATAGCCTGTTTGGCCAAACTTCTCCAAAACCAAAAGCACTTTTTTTCAACAAAAAAAAGTGTTTTTTTTCAAAGTTGAAGTGTTTGGCCAACCTTTTTAGAAGAAAAAAAGTGTTTTTTAATAGAAGCAGTTTTGGAGAAGCAGAAAAAAGTAGTTTCTCCCCAAAAGCACTTTTGAGAAAAATACACTTAGAAATACTTTTTAAAAGCTTGGCCAAACACTAATTGTTGTTCAGAAGTGCTTTTCAAATTAATTAGTCAAACACAAAATACTTCTCACCAAAAGTACTTTTGAGAAAAAACACTTCTCAAAATAAGCTAATTTTTGAAGCTTGGCCAAACAGGCTATTAATCATTCATATCTCAATCATTAAGTGTGTCTATTTTTTTATTTTACAACCATTTAATGGGTCTAAATAAATCTGAATGATTAAGGCCTACAACAAAGTATTAATATCATTAAGATGCAAACCATTCTGAGATTTCTGCAAAAATGACATTTCACAACTACTTCATCCACTTTCATCGCTAACCGCCGTCATCGCCAGTAGCTGCCCATCATTATTAACTACCACCACCCACAAGACACAACCACCTTACTCAGCCACAATCGTCGCCGCTGGTCACCACAGTCAGACGCCGCCATCACTGGACACTATTTACAATCATCACCACCATTACCACAATAGCCACTAATCACTACCAACAATCACCACCATCTGCCACCACTATATATCATCAACCACCCATATCAGTCACCACCGCCATTAGATACTACAATCATCCACCACAATTATAAGCCGCCGCCACCAACTACCACCATTGTTAACGGTTAACCACTATCGCCCAGCCATCATTACCACTAATTACTACCTACTACTACCACCATCAGCTAACACCACCACCAACCACTACTCCCAGTCAGCACCCACAACCCACTACCACTAGTCATCACCACCACCAAACACCATATAATTTTTTTTAAAATTATGTTGTTGATATATTATTAGATTAATTAGTATTTTATTTGAATTTCATATTTATTAATTTCAAATAAAGAAAAAATTTATACACCCATATGTTAAGAAAACAAGCAATCTTAATACAACATCTTAATATTCAGACGTCTTAATCCTAATACACATCTTAATATTCATACGTGTATCCAGATTCATACGTCTTAATCTCAACAAAAACAAATGGGGTCTCAATGTCCAATTAGAAATTATTTAGCCTATGTTAGGTCAACGATGTAACCATTAGTCACAAAATATCCTGATTACTGCCAATCTCCTCCAACACAAGACGTTTGTTTGTCATATTTTTATATCTCGGGCAAACATAAGATTGTCGACGACCTACACCTCGAAAAGTTTACATCCCAAAACAAGTAACACAACTACTTATGACCTAAATTGACAGAAAAGAGAATTTATAAACAACTTAAAAACTTTCATTTGGAGAAAAAATTTTGTGCATTAAAATATCTTATATTGTCTACGAATATCTAGATCAAATTAAAAATTTATAAGACAAAAATGCATATGACCTCTGTGTTCCACCATCCACAAATACTGAAGGGCGAATAGCTATTGGTGGCACTGGAATACTTGTGACAAGAAGTTTTTCTGGTCTATCGCTGAGGTAGAGTAGCTCACAATCCTGCATATGTAACAATGAGAGAACAATGGTAGAAAGAAGAATAAAGGATTGCACAGAAGGAGTACAAAAGTTAACAAATATCAAACAATACCTCATCAGACATATTCTTAAAAAGGGAGTAAACTGCTTTTGGATCAATTTCTGGAGGTACACTAACAGATGTCTTGAGCTCTATCTTGTGAGAGATAGCCGCATTAAACTCATCCAAGAAACGATTTCCTCGTTCATGGATGATTTTTAACTGGCCCTTTTTCACCATACCTAATAATTATAATAAAATAAAAGAATAAGATAAACAATGAGGTCTAGAAGATACTATCACCATGCAAAAACCATAAAGCACCCAGTCTCCCCTATATCTAATAAAATTTTCAGCTCAACCATTCGAAATCGTTGAAGGCATAATTAAGAAAAAGAAGAAGCATTCATAGCCTTGAACATAGATGTATTTTTTGGTTGCTTTTTGGCGAAAACTGGTTAATATAAATGAAGTAGATACAATGCTAAAAAGAGACGCAATTTGCAACTACGCTTATTCCACTAGCTTAGTTCAAATATTTTTATAATATCTTAATACTTATCAAAAGTACTCGCTGACGGTTTAAGCTTTTATATAAGTTGGTCACACACTTCAACATTACATACTAGCAAGCAGAGGTTTCAAATTCGAGTCTCATCGCTACAGATTATCAAAGAGGATTTCTATGTGATTGGCTCATGAAAAAAACTCAGATATGCACGTGAGTGGGCATGCTGAATACATAATTAAGTAAATACAGTGTGATCTCCCTAACAGCTTAGTTTTTTGAATGAGATGGTCACACAATTCAAAAAAAATTATATAAACTTCGACATTTTTTTATACGGTAAATATTTTTATTAATAATGGGAAAATCTCTCATATACAAGCGGTATACCAAAAACTAGAAAATTTACGACATAATATGAGTCTCTATGAATGATACCCAATCTTCTATATACACTGGAATCTCATGGGTGCACCAAAAAGAAACTAGGAATGACAAGCTAATCCTCAAATGTACATAGTCGTTCTCTATGTTCTCATATTACTTTCGTTCCACATGACCCAAATAAATGCTAGTAGTGCAACATCTCATGCTCTTCTAATTCTCTTTTGTTCTTCTGAATTTCCAATTGAAGAGTCATCCTGAATCATCTCAAAACCACACACGACAAGCGAGTTACCGCTTAACAATATAGTAGGATGTGGTCAACATCTATCTTCACCTAGACATGTGCACACGAAGCACCAACTTACATATGTAATTCGCCTTTTTCTCAAATTCTCGCTGCCAACCAAGCGAAAAAGCAAACTTTTTTGTTGTCATATGGGAATCCAAATCGATAAGTATGGAAAACTCTAACTCATCCTTTGCCTAGAGCTTATGATAAAGACTTCAGAAAATAACCCATCTACTCCTACCCCTACCCTCAATGAGTCCTTACAGAGATATTTTATTTACTTATCCTAGTGAACAAATTGCTCGCTTATCAGAGAACTACATGACAAGTATCTACTCTATGCATAAAGAGAAGCCACTGAAGCAAAATGCTGACATGATTTAACGCTTCTCATGTAACGCGTCACCCCAGTAGTATTAGGAGGGTGTGGAGGTAGAGGATTAGCGTTGTGAGTTAATAGGCACTCTAGAGTTTCGTCTAGGCATCCCAGTAGTATTAGTCCTAGTCTTGTATTTTTCCATGCCTAGCCCCTTGCTATTTCATATTGTGCCATTATTTCCAGCAAGACTGAATCTACTTTTATAGTGTCGTATTCTTAGATATTTGTTGTTGCACGTATCTTCATTTGTTCCCATGTCTACTTACCTGGTTGTTGCTACTGTCTGTTTATTGCTTCATTTTTACTTCTTTTGAGCCGAGGGTCTTTCGAAAACAGCCTCTCTACCTTCATTAGGTAGGGGTAAGGTCTGCGTATACTTCACCCTCCCCAGACTCCACTTGTGGGATTTCACTGGGCTTGTTGGTGTTGATGATGTAATGCGTCACCCCAAACCAATCAACCCATAACTTTTTTCCCCATTTAAATCGTCTCACGCTAACATTATACAACATAAAAATAAATATGAAAAGTGCTAGACATTCTCTATATTTCCTACTCGCATAAGAATATCTAATAGCGTTAAAAGACTCCTACAAAGTATAGGACCTAAACAAACGTCTTAACATGACTAAAATACATTCCTAACTACTCCCTGCATTCTATTTATGTGTCACTCTTTCCTTTTCAGTATGTCCCAAAAAGAATGTCAATTTTTAATATTTGGAAACAATTTAACTTTAAAATTTCCATGTTACCCTTAATAAGAAGATTTATAGTCACACAAATATCCAAGACTTCTTTTAGACCACAAGTTTCAAAAACCTTCCTTTCTTTCTTAAACTTTGTCCTTAGTCAAACGGTGCCACGTAAATTGGGACGGAGTAACTGATATTGCCTATATAAAAAATTTCTTTCGCTAAATCTGCACTAATTCCAAGAGATTGTAGGTCTTTCGAGACAACTTCCTTCCAAGTTATTTTAGGTCTACCTCGTTCTCTTTTAACACCTTCATCCATTATGAAATATAATCCAGCATAAAAAGACAAAATGCAACTCGGACCAAAGATCCATCCCAATGTAAATTAGTAGGTATGGTGACTATTTATCTACAAGAGGCATTATAACAATTTGGTTTCTTTATTGATACAATCTTACGGGCAATATGCATGTTACAATGAGCTTGAATTTAACAATTAGTATTAAGGAATTTTTTTGTTGAAGAATTATCCACATATTATACGATTCACATGCCAAAAGAAGTATTACATCATTGGTTCTATAAAGAGAAATATGAATTCCTCAACGACAACAACAACCACCCAGTATAATCCCACAAGTGGGGTCTGGGGAGGGTAGGATGTACGCAGCCTTACCCCTACCCTGGAAGGGCAGAAAGACTGTTTCCGAGTATGAATTCCTCAACGTAAAAGCTAAAACAAAATTTAACATTCAGCACTAGATATCAAGAAAAATTCAAGGCCCAACCTTCTAAACAATGGAGCATTTGTTATCAAAAAGTGTCGAAAGTCTTTTGCGAAAATCTTCATCAATTTTTGTGGAAAAAAGAATTGCAACCAAATGCCATTTCTCGATAAAAGTTTTTAGTTATTGCAGGAAACTATAAAAAACACCACTGGAGTAGCATTTCAGCTTTTAGAAAAATCGAAAAACATTTACTTTTTCAGCTTTGGAGAATCTGAAGCAATTTTTCAAGAAAAAAGTTTCACCAATTTTCACATATTTTTCAAATTTACAAGTTAAATAATATCTGCTCACTTAGATTTCGATATTAGAGATAAAGCAATTTTCCTAGATTTTTTCAAATGAATGCCCTCCAAAATCGCGTAAAAATAGTTGCACATGCATAATGAATAGTCAACAAAAATGTAGATGGCATCTAGTTAGAACAAAGGACTAGCTTTAGCCAAAAAGATGAAGATAAAGAAGAATATCAAACCATTCATGTATCCGCATTTGGAACATGTGACAGTCTTCTGGCCACTTGTCATGGAAGTACACTTTTTCACAACCTTTTTCTGTAGTTCACTCTTCATCAAAGGCTCAGTTCTTGGGTTTCTCATCTTCTTCAAAAAGACTCGACACTCCTTGTCATCTAGAAGTATTGAGGAGCAGCACTGATAAAAAAAGCGGTTGCATAAGGAAAAATATTAAAGCACTGCACGCAAAGTAGATACCAAGCTCTTGAGCACGGTCAAAGGAAGGAAAAAAGCCAAAAGAAAACAAAATTCTGACAGGGCATCATAAATTGCTAATGTCACTCGTACTATCTCCAAACCATCTTCTTCTTTTTCTTTTCTTGTTTTTTTTTTGGTTTGGTAAATACTACTCTCCTAACCAACTTCACATGGGAATCTTGGTGAAAGTATCAGAATCAAATAAATTGTTGTTGTGGCATGGATGACTACCAATTAGCTTTTGAAGTCAGTTAGGATTGTTCAATTTGTACCTACTCTATCGCTATTCCCAGCCATGTTTATTTTTATTAGTGACCTGTGCTATATCCCTATCTGAGCTAACTTTTGCAGTGACCATTCTCCACCAGGACATCCTAACTTTACCTTCAGCGGATGAAATGCATCGCAATGTTATTTTTCCTTATATTCGTAAAACAGGCAATTTCATGTTTGCACATATAACACGCCTTAAACCCTCATGCCATGATAAGTCTACCCTTACCCTACCTGTCGTCTTTTACCTTCCCCCCAAACTAACTCACCTTAAAACTATTTTTATCTCTCCCCTACAACAAACCCATCAGAGTTCACTTCTTCTTTCTTCTAAATTTGACTCAAAGATTTTGCTGCCTCCGAAGCTAGTTTTTACATGCTAATTTAAAATTACTGCATAAATAGCATACTCCCCAAACATCCCATCTACTTCCTCTACCATGCTAATTCAAAATTACTGGTTTTTCAACATTAACTTCAAATTACTGCCTTTTTTCCTCTTACTTCAAAGTCATTCTCGTCTATTTCTTTTTAATTCTCTTTCTTTTCGTTTTTGGGAGAAACAATTTCATCGATAAAAGAGCAAGTCAGTGTCATAATATGTACGCCCCACTTCTTCTTTTTTGAATTTGTTTCAAAAAATTTTGTGCCTCCAAACCAGCTTCTACTTTTCATTTAAATTTTCCATAACAAAAACTTTGATACCAAAACGACTTTTATATTTGATCTCTAAGAGCATTTCTGTTTTTAATTTCAACCAGAAACAAAAATGTTCATAAGCACCAGACATGTTTTTTTAACATCATAATAATGTTCATAATAACCTTAATTTTTTTAAAAAAAAGGTTCATGACAACCAAAAATGCTTATTATTCTCAACTCCATTCTTCACTAATTATTTTGGACCACGACATATGAGAACTTTGAAGTATACAACAAGCAAAGTAATAAAAACAAGAACAAGACTATAAAAATCAAGGTCTCTCACTAAGAGTTACATGATCCTAAGGCTTTCCCTCCAGAGTTCATAATCGTTAACTGGAAAAATCAGATTACGTATTTTTTGGAGGACATCTGCTCGTAACCATGTTTTCTTATCCTTTTCTGTATTAATGGGATATTTACGACAACTGCAATTATCTGATAATTTTATTGTCATGTTAATAGGAAATGCAATCTGATTTATAATAAATGAACGCCTACTCTAAACTGAATATTCTGTTTGTACTTTGGAGTTTTGCACAAGTATTATGAAAAGGCACATCAATTATCTGGAGTTTTGATCAATATACTGCTATTTTTGTCTTGAGAATAATAGGAAATTAAGTGTCTTTTTCTCATTATTCTACTTAATGTCTCTAAATAAATTTCACAGTTCTAAAAATATAACTTAACATAAAACTATCACAAATTTTCATCATTTAACAGCTAAAAATTAAAGTTATAAATGACTTCTTTTTTTTCAATCAAAGAAATTTTAAACAATTTGTATACAATTTTTCCTCACTACTACCAATATGATGTGGAAGAAAAACTAAATTTTCAACCTCTCTGCCTAGTTAAATTGCATTCTTGAAGTTGTATAAAGTTGATATATACCAGAAAAGAGTGAAAACTACAAATAGCTTATTGCCGCAGAGATCATAGGGGTTAAGTTCAAACAAGATATCACCTTGCATATGCACTTCAAGAGGTCCACCACCGTCCCTAAATATCCAACATTATAAACGGGTAGAGTAAGCACCAAGTATCCGTAATGACCTGGACACTCTCTAAAGTTCCCGTGACATGTTTCACAACCCCCATTCTTGTTTGGAGGCCCCTGAAAATCCAAAACTTCGTATAATCAAGATACAGAAATCAGCATCAAAGACATAAAAAAAAAAGTTAATCAAACTCAAAGAGAAACATGAAGGTCAAGGTTGTTCCTTTTCATCATCTAATCATAAATAAAAATAGCTTTATTTAGCCTCCACTCATTTAAACTGATATGCACAGATCATAAACTGTTAGCAACTAAAAACCTGTAAACAACTCGCGCTCCAAAAATAATGATTAATCTGCATTATACTCCCAGCAGCCCTAAAAATAATTTCCAGAGCAACAGCTACACCTCTATACAATAAAACCACAAATTATATACACCCTATGTGACATAGTTTGACTTGGTATGGACTTGGTATGGATATTAAGGAAAAACGAAGACGTTTGAGAGCTTTGGTCTTAAACATGCCAGAGTATTTGTATGGCTATAGAAGTTTCTCAGTAAGTGCAATGGGAAGTTAAAGTTAAACAGTTTCCAAATATTGAAATGTGCCATTCTTTTTGAAATGTACTAATAACAATTTGTTTTGATGGTTGCTATGTGGTTTGGTCATGTGAGGAGGAGGAGCACAGACGCCCCGGTGAGGAGGTGTGAGAGGTTGACATTGGAGGGCCTACGGAGAGGTAGAGGTAGGCCAAAGAAGAGGTAGAGAGAGGTGATTAGGCAAGACATGGCGCAACTTCAGCTGACCGAGGACATGACCCGTAATAGAAAGGTATGGAGATCGAGAATTAGGGTAGTAGAGTAGGTAGTGTAGAGTGTTCATAACATTAGTATTGACACGCATTCTCGTTTTCTGTTGGTAGTAGGTTTTATGACTAACCGTTATTTTCTTTCATTGTTGATCACTTTACTGTCTTATTGTTTTATTCTGCTTTTATATGGCTTTTTTTATATTGTCTCTTCTTGCTTATATTTTCATTAATGTGGTACTTATATTATACTGAGCCGAGGGTCTATTGAAAACAACCTCTCTATCCTCACAAAGTAGGGGTAAGGTCTGCGTACACACTACCCTCCCCATATCCCACGGTGTTGGATAATACTAGGTATGTTGTTTTTATTGTTGTTGGTTGCTATGTATCGTTTCATAATGTATTGTACTGTATTGTATTGATGAATCCAATATTTGGATAGATTATATCGTTTTATAATGTCACATAGCCAGCAATTTGAGGAATACAAACAACAACAACAACAAGAAGCCCAGTGAAATCCCACAAGTAGGGTATGGGGAAGGTAAAGTGTACGTAGACCTTACCCCTAGCTAATGAGGAATAAGCTTACAATATTATAAAGAAAGAGTAGGGTACTAGGTAGAGTTATCAAAAAGGGATAGGGTAAAGAATAAAATGTAATTATTAAATACTAATACAAAAATGGGGGGAACAAATAATCGGCGCGACCACACCAAATCCATCGTTACATAAAATGGAACTTTTTATCGTTGCATGACTACGGATTTAATAATATGATACAATAAAATTTAAGTAACAACCAAAACAAATATTGTATTCACCAAAATAATTGATACAATACGTCACAACCATCCAACAAGCTGTACAGAAGCTGCGTCACATAAAATGGAACGGATGGAGTAGTATATAGATGAGTTGGGACCCGCCTTCCATAAACAATGTCCAGTGGTTATGTTGCTAAATCAGTTTAAATGTGATTATTATGTGAATTGGAGTTAAAAGAGGGTTACCATGCGGGGATCTAACAAGCCATTAGGAATAGGCTTTTTAGTAGATTCATAGTAAACCCCACGGTAGACTTCAACTTCTCCTAACTTCAAAATTTCCGCCTCTGAGAATAGAGAAAATTGAATGCTTTTTCTGTTACAACAACAATAAAAAACAATCGATCAAAACATTAACTAAAAACAAAAAACAAAAAAAAATTGAATTAACTGACATTTTTCTAGGACCAACATCTTCAATGTAGGGCTGTTTAGTGAATTGGATTATCTCTTGTGTTCTCCTCATCTCAAAGAGACTTCTTTTTTTTTCCTTCTGTACTGAAATAGTACAGAGGAATGAAAGTGTGAAGTGTAGGGGTTTAAGGAGAAGAGGCTTATTGGGCGGGAGGGTTGGGGTTTATGGGGCGGTACTGACGCCGACTGAGGCGCTTAAGTGAGGAGACAGAAAAACCCTACAATATTATTTGAATGGTGAAGGTGGCGAGAGCTGTATGTCGTGTAGATCGGGTGGTAAGTGCCGTTTGGAGTTTTTGCCCTCTTTCAAAGAGTTCGTGTTCGAATCCGGAATGTTAAAAAGAGCTTTATTTGTTTTTTTTAACTGTTAACCTTTACTACTATTCCACCAATCCTTTTGTCCATACAAATTATTTCATTATTTCAACTTCAATTTGATATACTATTTACAAATAAATTTTTATTTTATAATTTGGTCTATTATTTATACTTCAAGTTTAAATAATGAAAATGAAGTTTTCAACTTATTTGAGGAGTATTTCAAGTAAAATAATGATTTTCAACTATAAAAGTTCAAAAGTTTTTTAAGTAAAGTTCATGTCAAAACTCATTTTCAACTTAATACTCTTATTTAATTTCCACTTTAAATATTTTTATTCTATCAACTTCAAGCCTCGTATAGCTCCAAGGTATTTCAATAGTTAGAGGAGGAACTAGCATACGAGGAAAAAGAACACTCGTACGGTTAAAAAAATAAATTTTAAACATAACTCAACTTCAAATTAACTCATGAGACAATGATTGTCTGAGACCGTATAAAAAAATAATAATTCATTCTATCAATCAATTTGAAACACTTGGGGCCAAGGTTGGTACCAAAAACTTAGTGTGTTTGTCTCTACTATATATGTCAAGAAAATAAACATTAAGCTCAACACATACATTATTAGATATTCTAATGCAAACTAGACGAGCTTTCAACAAGATAAGAGCAAAGACGTTATCCATTAGATCTTGTATAAAAAGTATAATTTCGAGTTATGGCGCTTGTAACTCGTGAGCTAATCTAGTTGAAATAATTTTTATAATAATTCTGGTGAAGTGAAGTCAAACAAGTGAACCTAATATGTGACAATCAAATTGTCTTCCTATTGCCTTAAATCTAACTTTTCATGAAAGGACAAAACTTGCTAAAAATAAAATGTTCATTCGTATTCTTATGATGACATAACTAATCATTCTACTTTGTAGGTGGTATTCAAAAAAGTATGATGACAACATTAGGTTTATTGTTGTCTTTTTTGTATCTTTTTTCGTCCAGAGGCAGGCCAATAGCCCTGAATCTTTTCTATTTAAGAGGTAACCATAGTAAAAATGTCAAGACTCAAAACTCATTATAGGTCGTGATGGCGCCTAACGTGGCCGTCAGGCAAACCAACGGTGATTTGCCAATTTGATTGCTCGTTTTATTACTTTCAAAATCACAAATTTTAATAAGAAAAGGAGATTTACACTTTCAAGTCATGGGAACGTACAACATTTGTAATTTATAAAAGAAATGAAAGGCGATAATAATATACGAAACCCTAAGCATCAACTAGTATAACCCCAAAATCCGATGTCACAAGTGCATGAGCATTTTTAAGGAGTACAATAATAATACAATATCTGTCCAGAATGTAAATAAGACATGATAAAATAAATAGTACGATGGAGATTCGGTGGACTGCGATGCATAGCCTGAATTGCAGCTCACCTAAAGTCTCATCAACAGATACGCCTACGCGCCAAGATGATCACCAAATGAACTTATCAGATCCTGCACATTTAGTAAAGAAGTGCAACATGAGTACGTAAATCAACGCGTACCCAATAAGTATCTAGTCTAACCCTAGAGAAGTAGTGACGAGGGGTCAACATCGACACTTACTAGAGGTCTAATAAAATAATATAATAATTCATAACATGTATGAAGTGCACAGCGATAGTGGGGTAAATCTATAAATTTCATAATCTTTCAAATATTTAATAAATTTCTCGATCTTGTATTCTACCTTAATAGCTCAGGAAATGCCAAGTGTCAATATCAAATAAATAAGGAATACTCAGACTACTAGCGATATAACGCATGATTCTGCCGAGGTCGTTCGGCCTGATCCAAAATAATTTGTACATTGCCGAGGGTCGAGTGACATGAACCATAGATGCATCTATGATACTGCCGAGGCATACGGCCCGCTCCATAAGAAAGGAAGGGAGTTACCGAATTATGAGACACGTGTTTACAATACTGTACATGAGCATAGAACGCATATAATCTTTACCGTTTCTCAAATAACTCGCCCACAACTCAAAGTGTTAAGGCTCGGCCTATTATACATATATTTATTTCTAAATCAAATTCAGTTATAACTTTAATTAATTAAGCCAGCAGAACGAGTTCAAATAATTCAATTATTACCTGATAAAGTCCTAAGTCTACCCGAACATAAACATGCTTTAGCTACGTATGGACTCTCGTCACCTCGTGCGTACGTAGCACCCACAACTAGTTGCACATAACAATAATATCACCTAGGGGTAGCTTCCCCCTAATAAAGTTAGAAAAGAGACTTACCTCAATCCGAAGTTCCATGACCAGCTCCAACGCCTCTCTAACACCTCAACTCAAAGCCAAACAATCTGTAACTAGTCAAACAATGTGCAACTCAATCAAAATATACTCCAATGCTTATACTTAATCAATTCATAAAAATCCCCAACTCCACTCTAAAAGTCAATAAAATCAACCCTCGGGGCCACGTGCCCAGATTTCAAAAAAATTCGAAGATAACTTTACCCATAATACCATGAACTCAAATATATAATTTATTCCTAATTCCATTTCCAAAATCGTGGTCAAAATCAGAAAATACCAATTTCTAGGTTTTCCACCAAAATCCCAAATTTTCTACAAATTCTCGTACTTACATCCATATATAAATCATGTATTTAACTCACAATGTGAAGAAATCACTTACCCCATAATAGATGATGAAGAAGACACTCCAAAATTGCTCCAAAATCGGCTCTCATGGACGAAATGAAGTGGAATTGAGCCAAATCCCCATTTTAAAAGAACACATTGTCCAGCCCGACCTTTGCACATGCGGTTCATTAGTCGCTTCTGCGTGGCCATACCTATGAAAATTTTCATCGCATGTGCGGTTCCCACTAAGCCCAGCCAACTCCGCTTCTGCGGACAACACGACACACTGTGGCGTCGCTTTTGCGATCACTCCTCCACTTCTGCGATAAATCCCCCAACATGAAGCCTCGCACCTACGGAAACATTCCCCGCTTATGCGGCATCGCAAGTGCGAGATTCTTCCACTCATGCGCCTTCACTCGTTTCTGCGCCCAGGGTATCGTTTATGCGCTTGCGCATATGCGGCCAAAGCTCCGCACATGCGGCCCTTCTTATGGCCGGCTTCTCCGCTTCTGCGACGACACCCATCGCACCTGTGTGTCCGCACTTGCGACCAAACCACCGCAGGTGCGGTGACACCAGATTTCAGCAGTTTCCAACATTACCTCAAATCCATATTTCAATCCGATTTTAATTCTTTTTAAACCCGAGGCCCCCGGGACCCCATCCAAACATACCAACACATCCCAAAATACGACACGAACCTACTCGGGGTCTCAAATCACACCAAACAACATCAAAGTTGTGAATCGACGATCGAAACCTTTCTTTACTTTCAAACTTCGACGAACGCGTCCGATTCATATCAAAACATTCTGGAATGACGCCAAACTTTGTGCACAATTCATAAATCAGAATACGAACCTATTACAAGGCTCGAAATCCCAAACGGACATCAACAACACCAAAGTCCACCTCAAACCAAACTTAGGAAATTATAAAGCCTTCCAAATACCAACTTTCCACAATAAGCGCCGAAATGCTCCCGGGTGATCCGATACTCAACCCGAACCTACGCCCAAGTCCAAAATAATCATAGTCAATTCTTCCAACTTAAAGCTTCCGAAATTAGAATTTTCTTTCTAAATCAACTCCGAACTTCCCGAAATTCAACTTCATCCACATGTACAAGTCATAATACCTGGAGTGAAGCTACTCAAGGCCTCAAACCACTAAACGACGTGCTAGAACTCAAAACGACCGGTCGGGTCGTTACATTATCCCCCACTTAAACATACATTCGTCCTCGAACGTGCTAAGGACTGATCCGGAGTTGTCCAAAACCATTGTTTAACACCTCGTGCACCTACCCCTGCCACCACAACCTAGTTAAACACATTAGCCCGAGCCAGACTGAAGATCCTCCCTTTTTATTTAGTCAAAAAGCCTTAGAACCAAATTCCAACCTCCGAATTTCTCTACAAAACCTGATTCTAACATACGAACACCATATCAATCACTACACACTGTACCAAAACATGATCGTACATATTTGCTGAATTCACACCATGCACCACATAGTTCACATGCCCATAATACATCCTCCGACCATAACAACTGAAATCTCACGAATCTGATGCCTGCAATACGCCTCATAACACATATGAGCCCTGTTCCAATTCTCGCAATACTGCCATGACGAAAGAGACATGTAGAAACTCATAACCACCTGTCGAATCAATAAAGCATGGAGTCTCTCCTCCTGACAAGAACCATTACCTCATTCTGAACTGAATAACAATATTTTCTCTTTAATATACCTTATATAAATATGATTGCACTAATTTTAGGCCCAATAATCTCGTCTCACCCAGTACAAACTGCTCAGGCAATAAGTCACCTCAAACACTGACAAAGATCTTATGCAACACTATCAAAGCGCCAACAAGTTATCACTCGAATATAACTCATAAGGAAGAACGAACTCTGGCAGGAAATTACCTAGCCTGCGTAACGAATAAAACGGCCGAATAGATGCTATGAACCTACCTCAGGGATGAAAAACAAGGCACACAGAATAAGTGTAAGGAACTATGCTCAACATCTCACTATTGCGGCGTGAAACCCGATCCAATATGACACTGTTGCAGCGTGCAACCCGATCCACACAATATGCTCGTGGCGGCGTGCCACCCGATCCAAACAATATACACGTGACGGCGTGCCACCCGATCCGCACATAACAATCAAGAAGAAAACACACATATCAAGTCGTAACGCTTATACTTATGAAATACCTGAATATCGACCACAAGCACGCCAAGTGCATAATACAAATCCTGGGGAGATGGATAGCGCCATACGCTATGAAACCCAAGCACAACTAAGGTGCGATATACGACTTGCGTCACGAGAGCCATCCTGCTCATATAACACCACAAGCTACACGGGCCCTCAACACACGTGCAAATAATCAAGCCGTCTCACAACCAACATGACATAATATAGATTTACATAGAATAGATGACGACGGAAATAACATCCAATGCCCGACGACTCCTCCGTAAGCAATGTTATGACGAATGAACACATCCGACCTGATGTAGAGCACACCTTCACATTAGACCCATCAACGGAACTCAACCCGATTCTGATCATGCCATACCGGGTCAATAACCTTCCAAGGATCCACAATGGCCCCATTCATGACACACACGAGCAACCGTCCACTCTGGGCCAACTCCCACAGTACACAACCAAGGGAATAGAACACATTCTAAGCATAAACTCTCACATTAACGATAATACCAAAAATCTCTGTACTTGGTTTCAATCTTTAACAATCATATGACTAACATGTCACACTCATACAAATTTTCCCGTGGGGTCCGCTCCCACGATCTTCCGCCCATGTAGCAAAGTCTGCACATCCATACCACCAACCATACTAATTCTGTAGAGCAAATCAAGAATCCGCAAATCAATACACAAAGCCTCTTACATAGAATGCCATTCTCAGGTGACATTAAAGAAAATAAAAGCTTACTCTAAACATCTGAATTCTCCCTTGCTCATCTGAGCTCGTGACATTCTTGTCAACACCGAACCGCAACCTTGATTCTCAACTTTCAAATTCCCATGTCGCTCACTTCACCTATCATGTCGCTACGCGAGAATACACGAATTCATCATAACCCCTGAACTACCAGTAGAATAAACACTTCATTGGCTAGAAACCTCTCACTTAGCTCATTTCAGAAGAACCAATGCAACACGCAACTGAATTCCCAAACTGCAGAAAATACAAACCTCAAGTCGTGATCTAAACTGTCATGACTCCTCCAGAATCCATTTACACTACAAGGCCATTTGAATCAGATGCCTCCCAAATCAATCAAGTTGTGGTGGCTGTCAAGCCTGCGCGTACAACCACAAACTACATGTATAACTTCACACGCTGAAGGAACTGATCTTTGCCACAATCATGCTGATTCAGCCATTACTAACCGACCCAACTTCTTCTAATTTACTCTCGACTTGCCTTAGAAATAACAATAGCTCCATTCAAAAATGTAACGAACCAAATCCGCACTCATCCCGAGTGACCCGCATCACGAGACCACTTCGTCTCAATACTCATGAACCCTCTCATACTCTCCTTATGTGCACAATAGCATCTCCAACTGGTGCAACCATTCTACAAGGCCTTCCGCGAATCCGAAGCTATTTCTTCCTTTCCTTCAATACTACACCGCATACCCGATAATAACATATAACATTCGAAGTCCCATTCGTAATCCACTATGAAAACTCGATCCTTAACCACACAACGGACCCGAAATCCTTAGGCACTGCACTTTAATTCTTGAACCCACTAGGGCCGTTGTTGAGAGTCACCTACTCTGACCTGATCTCGAATATAACCAAACTTCAACCCTCTACTAGCACATGAACACCCTCTCAAAGAAGCAACTGGCGGAATTTTTTTCCTTGTACATCACATCCACAAGAAGTATAAACTCTGAATCTTCCCAAAACCTGCACATAAATTGATAAGGCAGAATATAATGCACATTTATCAATTTCTTTGCTCGAATTACCCGTGATGTTTTTTTCCCTTAGTCATAATAACCCACCAATATACCGATAACCAGAAACCGCACAAGCAAACAACCACGTGATTCAATCGTAGACGGTGGGGCTCCCCCATTTAGCTTGAAGCTACAATTACATAAACCTAGAACCCATCAGGATTCCTCCTTCTCAATTATCATGATCTCGCACACTTAACCCACAAAATTTCTTATAGTTTCTTATTAAACTTTTCATGGACATCCCAAATTATCAGCCATAATCGCATATTCGACCTTCTGTCGGGTAGTAAGTAGAACTCTTCGTAGAAACTTCATCAGAATCATGCAACTGCCAATCTACTCATAGGAGATCACCCACTTGTGGAATTCCTTACCGACATCTTCCAACGACGCTGCACTAGGTACAACTACCACGAAATCAGTAAACTCTCCTGAGCCCATGCTCGCCCACTAGCTGTACAAGTCTGTTGCATGCCAACGATAATCAAGTTTTTACACCCCTCTTCATTTCAAGCAAATTCCTTCTAACATATTCAATGTTCCTCAATATAGTAGCCACCATCCCAAATAAAATCCGTAGACCTAGTCACTTTTCCACCATGATTCCCAAACAACTCTAAATTTTATCAAGGCACGTGGCTATCCTACCACAGAATCCATATGTTAATCTTTCACTCTTACTTTGGTTAAACTATCTCCTTTAAGCAACTTCTCGACTTCTGCTTTTCATACTTGACCCGCTAGTACTTTAACCACCACAAAACACTTCCCGCCATGTCCTTCCTCATACTTCGCTGCCCAAATGTTGCCTCAAATAAAATCTATACATGTAGCATCGGAACTAATGAATTGCTACAAACTCTAAACCTCCTAGAAGATCATCTTTCTCGAGCCATCAACGGTAGAAATACCAATTCGTTTCTGAACCACTACCCACTGCTATCTCTAACAACCGCTTCTTAGGCGCCACTTCCCAATATCCTGCCCCGAAGGTAACTCGAAGAAGACCATAACACCGGCGAACCTTAATGCGTTCCAACATGGACGACGACACCACATCATAAATGAGAATTCTACCACACTCGAAAATATCAAGTCTCGTCGCTTCATCGACCAAGGCCTGAACATCTATGTTCCGATTGCCTTTCCTTTGCTGGAATTAAATGTTGAACCTCTAAATCATGCACTGAGAAATCCTCCTTCCAAGTCATTCACTGCCTCGGCATATAAACAAGCACCTTACCATTACACTAACATTGTGCGATAACAACGCATAAACATCGTAGCAATCCGTGCACAGTCCCTAAACCATTGAAAATACAGATACTGAGCTGAAATAAAAGAACATCCTTCCGCAAGGCGAAGATAATAGCATGCCCGAACATGAAGGGAAAAACATCTTGCACCATGTCTGCAGTACCATTACAACTCCTCGACGCCCAAAACCCGGTATCACAAGTGCATGAACATTTTCTAAGGAGTACAATAATAATACAACATTTGTCCAGAATGTAAATAAGACATGATAAAATAAATAGTATGATGGAGACTCGGTGGACTGCGATGCGTAGTCTGAATTGCAGCTCACCTAAAGTCTCCTCAATAGATGCGCCTACGCGCCAAGATGATCACCAAATGAACCTACCAGATCTTGCACATTTAGTGCAGAAGTGCAACATGAGTACGTAATTCAACGCGTACCCAGTAAGTATCTAGCCTAACCCCGGAGAAGTAGTGACGAGGGGTCGATATCTATACTTTATTGAGGTCCAATAAAATAATATAATAATTCATAACATATATGAAGTGCACATCGATAGTGGGGTAAATCTGTAAATTTTATAATCTTCCAAATATTTCTTTTAAAGTATAAATTTCTCGATCTTATATTCTACCTTAATAGCTCAGGAAATGCCAAGTGTCAATATCAAATAAATAAGGAATACCATAAAAATGTCAAGCATCGGTGGAAGGTGTATCTCGTGAATATTCGGACTACTAGCTATATAACGCTCGATTCTGCCGAGGTAGTTCGGCCCGATCCAGAATAATATGTACACTGCCGAGGGTAGATCGACACGAACCATAGATGCATCTATGATACTGCTGAGGCGTTCGGCCCGCTCCACAAGAAAGGAAGGAAGTTACCGAATTACGAGACACGTGTTTACAATCCAGTACATGAGCACAGAACGAATATAATCTTTACCGTTTCTCAAATAACTCGCCCACAAGTCAAAGTGTTAAGGCTCGGACATATATTTATTTCTAAATCAAATTCAGTTATAACTTTAATTAATTAAGCCAGCAGAACGAGTTCAAATAATTCAATTATTACCTGATAAAGTCCTAAGTCTACCCGGACATAAACATGCTTTAGCTACGTACGGACTCTCGTCACCTCGTGCGTACGTAGCACCCACAACTAGTTGCACATAACAATGAATATCACTTAGGGGTAGTTTCCCACTCACAAGGTTAGACAGGAGACTTACCTCACTTCGAAGATCCATAACCGGCTCCAACGCCTCTCTAACACCTCAACTCAAAGCCAAACGATCCGTAACTAGTCAAATAATTTGCAACTCAATCAAAATATACTCCAATGATTATAATTAATCAATTCATAAAAATCCCCAACTCCACTCTAAAAGTCAATAAAATCAACCCCCGGGGCCACGTGCCCGGATTCCGAAAATATTCGAAGATAACTTTACCCATAATACCACGAACTCAAATATATAATTTATTCCTAATTCCATTTCCAAAATCGTGATCAAAATCCAAAAATACCAATTTCTAGATTTTCCACCAAAATCCCAAATTTTCTACAAATTCTCATGCTTAAATTCATATATAAACCATGTATTTAACTCACAATGTGAAGAAATCACTTTCCTCAAAATAGAAGATGAAGATGGCACTCCAAAATTGCTCTAAAATCGGCTCCCATGGACCAAATGAAGTGGAATTGAGCCAAATCCCCGTTTTCAAAGAACACACTGCCCAGCCTGACCTTCGCACCTGTGGTCCATTAGTCGCTTCTGCGACTCCGCACCTGCGGAAATTCCCATCGCAGGTACGATTCCCACTAAGCCCATCCAACTCCGTTTCTGCGGACAAAACACCTGCACATGTGGTATCGCTTTTGCGACCACTCCTGCGCTTCTGCGGAAAATCCCCCAACACGAAGCCTCATATGTGCGAAAACATTCCTCTCTTTTGCGGCATCGCATGTGCGAGATTCTTTCGCTCCTGCACCTTCACCCGCCTTCAGCCTCACATGCGGCCCTTCTCCTGGCAGGCTTTCTCCGCTTTTGCGACGACCCCCATCGCACCTGTGTGTCCGCACCTGCGACCAAACCACCACAGGTGCGGTGACACCAGATTTCAGCAGTTTCCAGCATTACCTCAGATCTAAATTTCAATCCGATTTTAATTCATTTCAAACCCGAGGCCCCGGGGATCCCATCCAAACATACCAACACATACTAAAACACTACACGAACCTACTCGGGATTTCAAATTACACCAAACAATATCAAAGTTGCAAATCGACGATCGAAACCTTTCTTTAAACTTTCAAACTTCGACGAACGCGTCTGATTCATATCAAAACATTCCGCAATGACGCCAAACTTTGCGCACAAGTCATAAATCACTATACGAACCTATTCCAAGGCTCAGAATCCCAAGCGGACATCGACAATACCAAAGTCCACCTCAAACCAAACTTAAGAAATTCTAAAGCATTCCAAATGCCAACTTTCCACAATAATCGCCGAAATGCTCCCGGGTGATCCGATACTCAACCCAAACCTACGCCCAAGTACGAAATTATCATACAAACCTATTGGAACCTTCAAATCCCGATTCTGAAGTCGATTACTCAAAAGTCAAACCTTAGTCAATTCTTCCAACTTAAAGCTTCCGAAATTAGAATTTTCTTTCCAAATGAACTCTGAAATTTAACTCCGACCACACTTACAAGTCATAATACCTGAAGTAAAGCTACTCAAGGACTCAAAATACTGAACGATGCGCTAGAGCTTAAAACGTCCGGTCATGTCATTACAAAAAAAGTATTTACTATATTTTGTTGTTCGAATGAGCATTAAGTTTTTTACCAGTGACTAGTTAGGAGCTTTGACTAAAATTGTCCCTTATCTATGGGAGTAGGTTCATTTTAGTCCTTCAAATATAACCCGGAGCATCTTTAATCTCTTAACTTTGCTAAAGTGGAGCACCTTTAGTCTCACTAACATAACCAAGTTAAAAACTAACGGAAGGGGCAAATTTTCTGATGGTGCTTTCCCTGAAGCTTCTTAAATGATATCCCTATAGGTTCTGTAATTTTATTAGTTTAAAATAGTGACAACTCCACCTTTAACCAAGGAGTAATTAATGTAAGAAACATAATTTTTTTAAAAATTAACTATCATATGTGGAGATTTCAACTAACAATGTTATCCTTTTTCATGACTGAGGCACATTTTTTTCCCTTTTTGATTTCTTAGGGGAAGGTGAAAATAATTTAACCTTTATCAATAGCAGTTGTAGAGATCAAATAATGAGTAATTGTTGATGGAACCAACATTCAATTTGGAGTCATGCATGGAATTGATGGAACCATCGTACTTAATGTTAGTAATGGTGGTTTGAAATAGGTTTTTGATGTCAGTAGTGTAATAAAGAACGTGTGATGACCCAAAATATCATCTTTAATTTAAACATTCATTTATTTATTCTATGACCTTGAATAACACTATTCTTCATTCCTCGACTTACATGCGTTGTCCGTATAATTTTCTGAAAAGTTTTTATG
Source organism: Nicotiana tomentosiformis (assembly GCF_000390325.3). Lineage (NCBI taxonomy): Eukaryota > Viridiplantae > Streptophyta > Magnoliopsida > Solanales > Solanaceae > Nicotiana > Nicotiana tomentosiformis. Next base: position 114,287,398 of record NC_090822.1, read on the forward strand.
TGAAAATGGATTAAAATGTGAAATAGAGCTTTAAAACTCAACTAAGTTGACTTTGGTCAATATTTTGAGCAAACAGACTCGGATCGGTATTTTGACAATTCTGGTAGGTCCGTATAGTGATTTGGAACTTGGGCGTATGCCCAGAATTGGATACGGAAGTCCCTAGCTCAAATTATCGCCATTTAACGGAAACTATAAATCTAAAGGCTAAAGATTTCAAAAGTTTGACCGCGGAGTTGACTTTATTGATATCGGACTCAGATTGAGATTCCAAAAATTTGAATAGCTCCGTTATGTCATTTATGACTTGTGCGCCAAATTTGAAGTCATTCCGGATTCATTTAACATATTTTGGCATGAGTTTTGTAAATTGAAAAGTTTGAAATTCATAAGTCCGAATCGAGGTATAAATTGTGATTTTGACATTATTTGACGTGATTTGAGACCCCGAGTAAGTCCGTATTATGTTACGGGACTTTTTGGAATATTTGAACAAGGTCCTGAGTGGCTCGGGTGAGTTTCAGACGTAATTCGGACCATTTTGGTAAAAACTTGGAGGTCTGGTTATAGTATTTCGCACCTACACAATTTTGGCCTCATGTGCGTGATCGCTTCTGCGGAGGCAGTGTCGCTTCTATGACTTTGAGGCCAGGGGAGAAGCTTCGCCTCTGCGAATCTTGGGACGCAAGTGCGATGCCCGCTTCTGCGGTGGCATAATCGCAGATGCGATCTTTCGCGCTTCTATGGTTCCCTTCGCGCATCTGCGCCTTCGCGTCTGCGACGTGAAGGTCCGTAGATGCGGTCCTCAGCTTGGCTGCCCTGTTCCGCAAATGCGAGATTTGTCTCACAAATGCGAGTCCGAAGATGCAGAAATTTGTCCGCAAATGCGAAAATGCTGGACAGAACACATAAAAATCGGGTGTTAGGCATTTATACTCATTTTTGAGTTTTGAGTCTCGGATTTGGGCGATTCCAAATGGGTTTTTCACGACTTCGACTTGGATAAGTGTTCTATACCCGAAAGTGATTATATTTCATAAATCCATGCTTATATTCATCGTTTATTTCGGATTTAGATGGAAGAAAATTTGAATTTTTGTAAAACTTTCCAAAAATAAAATTTAAGATTTGAAGGTCCATTTGGCATCGAAATTTGATCATTTTTGTATGGTTGAACTCGTATCGGAACGGGTGTTCGAATTTCGTGAGTTTTTTCGGGATTCGAGACATGGGTCCCACTATCATATGGAATTAATTCCTACGATTCGTGTTGAGTATATTGAATTATTTGTGATTAGATTTGAAGCTTTCAGACAGGAATTCGTGAGGCAAAGGTTTATTGGAATCTTGAATTTGGTTGCAAAGCAAGGTAAGTATCGTGGTTAACCTTGACTTGAGGGAATAGAACCCTTGAATTATTTGTTATGTGAAATTCATGTGAACGACGTATATGCGAGGTGACGAGTGTCTATACGTCGTCAAATTAATTGTTTGCATAATTATTTGAAAATCATAAATTATTTTAAATCATGAATTAATTATTATATCAATTAATTTTCTCATATTCCTTGCTCAATATTATGCCTTGAATCCATGTTATAATTGCTACATGCTTATTTGATTTATGTGACTTAATTGCTACTTGACATTTAGCATACTAATTATTAAATTACATATTTCCTCCTTAATGTCCACAATTAATTTCTACTTGTCATCACTTATTTCTAAATGAATTATAATTATTGTATGCTTGTTGTCTTATAATTTTATATTAATTGTTGTATTTATTGGAGTAATTTCTTTTATAAGAATTGGTAAATTATATTATTGAGGAGCGGGTTGCACACCGCAACAGAAATAAAAGTGAATAAATTGGAGGAGCGGGTTGCACGCCGCAACAAAATTGATTGAAAGTGAATATATATTGGAGGAGTGGATTGCACGCTGCAACAGAATTGATTGAAATGAATATATTGGAGGATCGGGTTGCACGCCGCAAAAAGATTAAATGGAAATGAATATATTGTGGGATCGGGTTGCACACCATAACGGAATTGAATATGAATATATTGTGGGATCAGGTTGCACGCTACAACGAAAACTAATTGAAATAATTATTTGTTATGACTGCCGAGTTGGCTTCAACTGTTGAATTGAGTTACCTATTTTATTTCTATTATTGTTGTTATTATTATTATTATTGCGTACATGTTAATGTAAGTGACCTGCCTTGGTCTCGTCACTACTTCGTCGAGGCTAGGCTCGACACTTACTGGGTACATGAGGTCGATTGTACTCTTACTACACTCTGCACTTCTTGTGCAGATATCAGAGTTGGTCCCAGTGGTGTACAGTAGATTTGCTCGGATTCAGCTATTCACAGGAGACTTGAGGTATAACTGCATGGTGTTCGCAGTTCTGAAGTCCTCTTCCACTTTATCGTAGTTGTGTATTTTTTTCAGAGAGCTTCATTTTCATTCAGACCTTTATTTGTATTATTCTAGTAGCTCGTACACTTGTGACTCCAATTCTGGGTTTGTATTTAGATATTGCTATTATTATGGATTATTCACTTTATTTCAGACTTTATTTCCGCATTTGTTTCTTTGTTATTAATTAATTTAAAATTATTTAAAAATGGCTAATATTATTCTAACGTTGGCTTGCCTTGCAAGTGAAATGTTAGGCGCCATCATGGTCCCAAAGGTAGGAATTTCGGGTCGTGACAAGTTGGTATTAGAGAACTAGGTTACATAGGCCTCACGAGTCACGAGCAAGCTTAGTAGAGTCTGAAGGATCGGTACGGAGACGTCTGTAATTATCTTCTAGAGGCTATCAAGTTTAGGAACAATTTCACTTCTATTCTACTCTGTCGTGCGATTTTATTCTATCATCGATGATTGAACCATTCTACTCTTATTCTCTCGCAGATGGTGAGAACACATAATACATCTACTGACGGACAAGGACTAGAGCCCCCGATGGAAACTATGACCAGGGGTAGAGGTCGGGGCCGAGGTCGAGTTAGAGGCCGAGGCAGAGGCCGAGGTAGAGCTCAGTCTAGAGCGTGAGCAACAACACCTATTGTAGAACCTCAAGTGGATTTGGGAGCGGAGGTTCTAGCTATGACTGTATATGTTGGACCAGTTCAGGTCCTGGAAGGATTCATAGCTACTCTAGTGCTTCAGGATGCTCTAGTCTGTTTGGTGAGCCTAATGGAGGGTGTGGCCCAAAATGGTACATTTCCAGTGGCATCGGCCGTCTCACAGGCTGTGGGAGGAGCACAATCTCCCACTACTCCAGCTCTGGGGCAGACAGCTCCCCAGTATCAGGCTCCAACAGTCCCGCTAGTTGGGGTAGTTCAGCCAATTGTTGCAGCACATGCCGATGATATGCCTACTTTGTCTTCTGAGGCTTTGTTGAGGTTGGACAAGTTTACTAAGCTATTTACAATCCATTTCAGTGGTACACCTTCTGAGGACCCACAAGAGTTTCTTGACCGATGCCATGAAGTATTGCAAAACATGAGGATAGTCGAAAGCAATGGGGTTGATTTTGCCGTGTTTCAGATGACTGGTTCCACCAAGAGGTGGTGGAAAGATTATGTATTTACTAGACCAGTTGGTTCCACTGCATTTACCTGGGAGCAGTTCTCGTAGCTATTTCTAGAGAAGTTCCTTCCTATCACACTGAGGGAGAATTACCGCAAGCAGTTTGAGCATCTCCAGCAGGGCAGTATGTCAGTCACTCAGTATGAGACCCGTTTTGTGGATCTAGCTCGTCATGCTCTTCTTCTGCTTCCTACCGAGAGAGAGAGAGGGTTAGAAGGTTCATTGATGGACTCGTTCAACCTATCAAGCTACAGATGGCCAAGGAGACTGGGAGTGAGATTTCTTTTCAGACGGCTGCTAACGTCGCCAGGCGGATCGAGATGGTTCTTTCATAGGAGATAGGGCCAGTGTCAGATAAGAGGCCCCACCATTCTGGTAATTTCAGAGGTGCCTCATCTGGAGGCAGGGGTACTTATGGTAGGGGTCATCTTCCCAGGCCATTTTATTCAAAACTTCAGGCATCTCACGGTGCTTCAGGGAGTCATGGTCCTATTATGCCTTACTCTGGGCAGCCGACATTTGGTGCATATCCAGCTTTTATTAGTACACCACCACTCCAGAGTCACTATGGTGGCTATCCGACTCGTTCGGGTTAGCTTCAGCTTCAGCAGCCATGACAACAGGATGGGTGTTATGAGTGTGGGAACATTGGTCACATCAGGAGGCATTGCCCTATGTTGTTGAGCAACAGATCACAACAGGATTCTCGTGCTATCATACCGGCACCAGTTGCTCCACCGCCCGCCCGACTAGCTAGGGGCAGGGGTCAGACTGCTAGAGGTGGAGGCCAGACTGTTAGAGGTGGAGACTAACGAGCTATGGCCTGTCCCAGAGATGTAGTTCATACTGGTGGGGCCCAGCCCCAATTTTATACTTTTCTAGCTAGGCTTGAGGCCGAGTCATCCGATGTCGTGATCACATGTATTGTTCCAGTTTGCTATAGAGATGCTTCAGTTCTATTTGATCCAGGATCTACTTATTCCTATGTGTCCTCCTACTTTGCTTCATATTTTGTTGTGCCTTGTAATTTTTTGAGTGCTTCTGTGTGTGTGTTCACACCGGTGGGAGATTCTATCGTTGTAGATCATGTCTATTATTCGTGTGTTGTTATTATTGGGAGTCTTGAGACTAGCGTGGATCTTCTACTTCTTGATATGGTAGATTTTGATGTTATATTGGGAATGGATTGGTTGTCACCTTATCATGATGTATTGGATTGTCATGCTAAGACAGTGACCTTAGCCATGCTAGGGTTACCTCGAATAGAGTGAAAATGGACTCTTGGCCATTCCACAAGTAAGGTTATCTCTTACGTGAAAGCTCGACGTATGGTCGAGAAGGGGTGTCTAACTTATTTTGCTTATATTCACGATCTCAGTGCGGATGTTACTTCTGTGGACTCAGTACCAGTTGTTCATGAATTTCCAGATGTATTTCCTGCAGATTTACTGGGGATGCCACCCGACAGAGATATTGACTTCTGTATTGATTTGGCTCCGGGCACTCAGCCCATTTCTATTCCACCATACCGTATGGCACCACCGGAATTGAAAGAATTGAAGGAGCAGTTACAAAACTTGCTTGATCAGGAATTCGTTAGACCTAGTGTCTCGCCCTGGGATGCAACAGTGTTGTTTGTGAAGAAAACAAATGGTTCAATGCGGATGTGTATAGATTATCGGTAGTTGAACAAGGCTACTATTAAGAACAAGTATTAGTTGCCAAGAATTGATGACTTATTCGATCAACTTTAGGGTGCCAAGGTATTTTTAAAGATTGACTTGAGGTATGACTATCATCAGTTGAAGATTAGGGCATCTGATGTCCCTAAGACAACTTTTCGGACTCGGTATGGGCATTATGAATTTCTAGTGATGTCATTTGGGCTGACAAATGCCCCGACAACATTTATGGCTTTAATGAAACGGGTGTTCAAGCCCTATCTGGATTCCTTTGTGGTTGTATTCATTTATGACATCTTGATTTACTCCAGCAGTCGAGAGGAGCATGAGCAACATCTTCGGACTGTGCTTCAGACTTTGAAGAATAATCAGTTATATGCCAAATTTTTAAAATGAGAATTTTGGTTAGACTCATTTGCCTTTTTGGGGCATGTTGTATCGGCAGAAGGCATAAAAGTGGATCCTAAGAAGATTGAGGCAGTTCAGAATTGGCCTAGACCTACTTCAGCTACAGAGATCCGGAGTTTCCTGGGTTTGGCAGGTTATTATCGCTGGTTTGTGGAAGAATTTTCATCTATAGCATCTCCATTGACCAAATTGACCCAGAAGGGTGCCCCATTCAAATGGTCAGACGAGTGTGAGTTGAGCTTTCACAAGTTTAAGACTGCTTTAACTACGGCGCCAGTATTGGTATTACCCATAGGTTCAGGATCTTATACAGTATATTGTGATGCATCTCGCGTTGGACTTGGTGCAGTATTGATGTAAGATGGCAGGGTGATTGCATATTCATCGCGGCAGTTGAAAGTTCATGAGAAGAATTATCCTGTTCATAACTTAGAATTGGCAGCCATTGTTAATGCGCTGAAGATTTGGAGGCATTACTTTTATGGTGTCTCGTATGAGGTATTTACTGATCATCGTAGCCTACAGTATTTGTAAAAACAAAAAGATCTCAATTTGAGGCAGAGAAGATGGTTGGAGTTGTTGAAAGACTATGATATCACCATTTTGTATCACCCCGGAAAGGCCAATGTGGTAGCCGATGCTTTGAGTAGAAAGGCTGTGAGTATGGACAACCTTACATATATTCCGGTTGGTGAGAGGTCATTAGCTGCCAATGTTCAGACTTTGGCAAATCAGTTTGTGAGGTTAGATGATTCAGAGTCCAGTCGGATTCTAGCTTGCACAGTCGCTCGATCTTCCTTGTATGAACGTATCAGATTGCGACAGTATGATGATCCTCATTTGCTTGTCCTTAAGGACACAGTGCGGCACGGTGGTGCCAAGCAGGTTGCTGTGGGAGATGATGGAGTTCTACAGATGCAGGGTCGTATATGTGTTCCTAATGTGGATGAGCTTCGTGAATTAATTCTTGAGGAAGCCCATAGTTCCCGGTATTCTATTCATCCGGGTGCCGCCAAAATGTATCAAGATTTGCGACAACATTATTGGTGGAGGAGAATGAAAAATGATATAATTGCATATGTAGCTCGGTGTCTGAATTATCAGCAAGTTAAGTAGAAGCATCAAAGACCTGGTGGTTTACTTCAGAAATTAGAAATTCCTGAGTGGAAGTGGGAGCGTATCACTATGGATTTTGTTGTTGGGCTCCCACGGACTCAGAGGAAGTTCGATGTAGTATGGGTCATTGTGGACAGGTTGACCAAGTTAGCACATTTCCTTCCAGAAGTATTTACCTATTCCTCAGAGCGGTTAGCTGAGATTTACATCTGCGAGATTGTCCACCTTCACGGTGTGCCCGTGTCTATCATTTCTGATCGAGGTACGCAATTCACCTCGCACTTCTGGAGGGCTGTATAACGTGAGTTAGGAATGCGAGCTGAGTTGAGTATAACATTTCATCCATAGACAGACGGACAGTCAGAGCGCACTATTCAGATATTGGAAGATATGGTTCGCGCTTGTGTTATAGACTTTGGAGGTTCTTGGGATCAGTTCTTGCCACTTGCGGAGTTTGCCTATAATAATAGTTACCAGTCGAGCATTCAGATGGCTCCATATGAAGCATTATACAGGAGGCGATGTCGTTCGCTAGTTGGCTGGTTTGAACCGGGAGAAGCTTGCTTGTTGGATACCGATTTGGTACAGATTGACTTGGATAAGGTCAAGATTATTCAAGATCGACTTCGCACAGCTCAGTCTAGGCAAAAGAGTTATGCCGACCGTAAAGTTCGTGATATTGCATTCATGGTTGGAGAAAGATTATTGCTCTAGGTTTCACCTATGAAAGGTGTAATGAGATTTGGAAAGAAGGGCAAGTTGAGCCCTAGGTATATTAGATCCTTTGAAATTCTTGAAAGGGTGGGTGAAGTAGCCTACAAGCTTGCACTACCACCTAGTTTATCAACAGTTCATCCGGTGTTTCATATATCCATGCTCCGAAAATATCATTGTGATCCATCCCATGTGTTAGATTTCAGCTCAGTTCAATTGGACAAAGATTTGACTTATGAAGAGGAGTCGGTAGCTATTCTAGCCAGGCAGGTCCGACAGTTAAGATCTAAGAGTTATCCTTGAGTTCGGGTGCAATGGAGAGGTCAACCGGTAGAAGCATCTACCTGGGAGTCCGAGTCGGACATACGGAGTAGATATCCATATCTTTTCACCAGCTCAGGTACTTTTCTAATTCGGTTCGAGGACGAACGTTTGTTTTAGAGGTGGACAATGTGATGATCCAAAATGTCATCTTTAATTTAAACATTCATTTTTGTGTTCTATGACCTCGAATATCACTATTCTTCATTCCTCGACCTTCATTTGCAGTTCGTATAATTTTTTGAAAAGTTTTTATATGAAAAATGGATTAAAATATGAAATAGAGCTTTAAAACTCAACTGAGTTAACTTTGATCAACATTTTGAGCAAACAGACTCGGATCAGTGTTTTGCCAGTTCCGGTAGGTTCGTATAATGATTTGGGACTTGGGCATATGCCCGGAATTGGATTCGGAAGTCCCTACCTCAAATTATCGCCATTTAACGGAAACTAAAGATTTTTAAAGTTTGACCGCGAATTTGACTTTATTGATATCGGACTCGGATTGAGATTCCAAAAATTTTAATAGCTCCGTTATGTCATTTATGAATTGTGTGTCAAATTTGAAGTCATTCTGGATTCATTTAACATGTTTCGGCACGAGTTTTGTAAATTGAAATGTTTGAAATTCATAAGTCTGAATCGAGGTGTAAATTATGATATCGACATTATTTGACGTGATTTGAGACCCCAAGTAAGTCCGCATTATGTTATGGGACTTGTTGGAATATTTGAACGAGGTCCCGAGTGGCTCGGGTGAGTTTCAGACGTGTTTCAGACCATTTTGGTAAAAACTTGCATGTGTGGTTCTGGTATTTCGCACCTGCACAATTTTGGCTGCATGTGCGTGATCGCTTCTGCGGAGGCAGTGTTGCTTCTGCAACTTTGAGTCTAGGGGATAAGCTTCTCTTCTGCGAAGCTTGGGACGCAGGTGCGATGCCCGCTTCTGCGGTGCCATGATCGTAGATGCGATCTTTCGCGCTTCTGCGGTTCCCTTCGCGCATCTGCGACGTGAAAGTCCGCAGATGCGGTCCTCTGCTTGGCTGCCCTGTTCCGCAAATGCGAGCTATGTATCACAAATGCCAGTCCGCAGATGCGGAAATTTGTCTGCAGATGCAAAAATGCTGGATAGAACACATAAAAATAGAGTGTTAGCCATTTTTACTTATTTTTGAGTTTTGAGTCTCGGATTTGGACGATTCCAAAGGGTTTTTTCACGACTTCGACTTGGGTAAGTGTTCTATACCTGAAAGTGATTATATTTCATAAATCCATGCTTATATTCATCGTTTATTTCGGATTTAGATGGAAGAAAATTAGAATTTTTGTAAAACTTTCCAAATATAAAATTTAAGATTTGAAGGTCCATTTGGCATCAGAATTTGATAATTTTTGTATGGTTGAACTCGTATCGAAATGGGTGCTCGGATTTAATGAGTTTTTCTGAGATTCTAGATGTGGGTCCCACTGTCGAGTTTTAAAATGAATTTCAAATTTTAATCCAGAAAATTAGTAAATTCATATGGAATTAATTATGTTGAGTATATTGAATTGTTTGTGATTATATTTGAAGATTTTGGACAGGAATTCGCGAGGCAAAGGTTTATTGGAATCTTGAATTTGGTTGCAAAGCGAGGTAAATATCGTGGTTAACCTTGACTTGAAGGAATAAAACCCTTATTTCCATAATGACTCCACTAGGCATTGTGCCAAAGGCTGATTTCATATATAAACAATAAAGTAAAACAATGGAGGAGGACATAACCAGACCTCCGAAAATGAAAGACCACTTATTCATCCTATTCTGACAACCAAGTGAGCCCTGAATGTTATGTTAAGTTAGTTGTATAGTGATATGCCAAGTGTCTATCCAAAAATGATAGTCACTTGGGGTATAAAAAAACAAAGTGAAGTAAGCCTAGGTCAACTATACCAAAAGGTACTAGTGATCCTAAATCTACTAAGCAAATGAGTTGGAAGGTGGACTTCCGTATACAACAAATTTTACATCTAACAAAATAGTAAAAGATCCCTATGAGGTGAGGCAAAATACATGTGATAGTGTGTGTGTGTGGGGGGGAGGGGGGAGGGCTATCTTCAACCTTGCTTTGACATTGAGGTCAAAGAAATCCAGGTTGAAGATAACTAACAAAAAGGTCCATAGAATTGGACTGAAATGCTGTTGTTGTCTGATCTTTCTGACAGAAAAAAGTAAGCATTGTCCTGCTTCAGTTGTCCAAAGATCTTGTAGGCCTGCTGGTGACGTCTTCTGAATTCTGGGGCTAGACATTTGTGGCTGCACTGAACAAGTCAGGGGGACTGGGCCCCTAGGTAATTCCCGGTGTTGAGGAACTGATGAGTAGGAGGCTGACTGGTGGTGCAGTGTCAGCATTATTGATGTCTTCTGGTGGTGGCTGATGTATGGCATAAGAGGGCAGTAGAGTTGAAGTTGCTGGTGACTGTTATTTGTGTGCATCTGAGATGTGATACTCATACAACCATGTGTCCAACAGTTGTGTGATTGGACAGTGAGTGAGAGTGTGTCATGAGGGACTTGGCTGAATTGATGCAATTTCAGCAGAATGAGCATCATAGATGCTAATACAACACACTAAAAGTGCATCAATTGGCTAAGTCTATTGAAGGTACATGCAAAACTGAGCAAACATGTTAGCAAAGAGGGAGCAGAAGGGCTCCATATTCTGAGAAGAGGACTTTGTTTCCAGGTTCTTGGGGTTCTGGATTCAGAGGTGGAACACTGAGTGGAGTTGAGTGTGAATGAGGATGGCAGAGGATAACTGGGGGTATCTCTTGTCCTGTTTGGCCACCTACTTGTAGGTTCTTGTGGATACTGAAGTAGGTTGTTTGGTTATTGTTGTGACTAGAAGGGTGAGAAGAGGGTGAGAAAACACAGTTGCAGGTATGTGTTGGGCTACAATACTGGGGTGTGATGTTAGCTGTGGGGTGGTTGGTTGTAGGTAAATGGAATTCTGAGACAAAGAGATGAGGATTGGGAAAGTATTCACAAATGCAGTTATGTGGTGAACTGTATTGTTGGAATGTGTGGTTGACATGAGGTGGTTGGTTGCCATTTAAAGGGTGGCTGCAGCATTGAGGTAAGGAGAATTATCCATTTGTGTGGACTATCATAGGAGAAACTGCTGCATTATTCTTAGTTTTGATGGGCCTATCAACTTCTCTTAATTGGTATATTTCCAGAAGAATGAGCATCATAGATGCTAATACCACACTCTGAAAATACACTAATTGATTGAACATGGAGATAGTGTTGAAACCTGCCAAAAAGAAAACAGAATTAGATAAAAGTTGGATATTTTTGCCCAATTGTTTGGTTCTATCAGTATTGTGAGGTTCATGGATGGTTGAACTCAGGTTCTTGTGTTTACTGGTGCAATTTGGAAGGGATTGAAAGGTTGTTGACTGATGGTTAAGGGTGTATGGTTGGTTCTGAGAAGGTTTCTGTGCATTCCTACATTTGGAGAGTGGGGATGGGGTGTTGTTATGAGGGTGCATAGGTAAGGATCTGGGAGGTGTTGCTGTGGGAATGCAATGGGGATGCACAAGTCTAATAGTGGGTATGACTGGTGAGGGAGAATTCTTATCTCCAAATGCCCTACACTAGTTCTTTGTTTAGCTTTCAGTAGAATGAGCACCAAGAGTGTTGATACCACACACTGGAGGAAAGACAATGAATTAGGTAGTTCACTAGGAGATATAACCTGCAAAAAATAGAAAACTGTTAGCATAGTGTGGTATTTGGGTGTTTGGTGAGGTAAATCAGTGGGCCTGCTTCCCTATGTCTAGAAATCTCAATCAAGAGCATCAGAATGAGGGTGTAGAAGGTATGGTGGCATATGGATCCTGTTTGTTTTCTTGTGTCTGAAGGCAGGGGTGCCACTTTGATCCAAGCAGATCTGACCCCTGATGTGAGAAGGGAGTTCTAACAAGCTGTGGTAATGAGTTCGTGAAGAAAGGGTGTGGATGAGTTTAGAAAGAGCATCTGAAGGACAATTGGCTTCTCTGTAAACACGAGAGTAATGGATGATTGCACAATGGGAGCACAAATCTCTGAGCTTCTGAATCTGCATACATAGGTTCCATGAGGGAGGGGAATTGTTGGTCAACCACTGAATCAGGAGGTTTAAGTCTGTTTCAAGGTGAATCTTGGTATAACCATTCTCAATGCACCAATTTATCCCAATGTATGCTGCTAGAGCTTCTGCAAGGTTGTTGGTGCCTTCACCTAAAGTGCTTGCAATGGCATGTATTAGGGCACCTTCATGATCTCTAATAATGACCCCAACTCCAATTCTTCCAAGATTTGTTAGAGCACTGCCATCACTATTGACTTTTACAAAGCCAAGGTCAAGTTTTGTCCAGGTTACCGTAGTTACCTTAGCGTGCTGGGAGAGGTTTTCAATGGTGTGGAAAAGATCTGACCAATTTCTGGGCCATCTGGTGTTAGGATGAGTGGTATCGAGAAGCAGCTGAATATCAGAGTCAATGGAATAGCAGGTCCTGGTGATGGATGATATTCCCCCCCATATCTGACAGTGCATCTGTTTTTCCATAGATTCCAACAAATGATGATGGGGAGGGTATCTACATTGCATTACCCATACCAAAATCACTAAATTCTAATAACAATTCGGCCCTCAAATCCTCAAATCTATCCAAGAGGGTTTTCAAACTTTTCCAACTCAATTCACCAATTAAATGATAAAAATAGTAATGGATTAAGGTAATTTAACCAATATTGAATTAGGAACACTTACCCCGTTGTTCTCTCTGAAAATCTCCAAAACATCGCCTAAATCCGAGCTCCAAATCGTTAAAAATCCCATTTTCAGAACTTAAACTCTCTGCCCAGTGATTTCTTCTACGCGATCGCGAACTTCCTCACGCTATCGCGTAGCACAAATTTTCTGCCCAAACATTAACCCTACGCGATCACATCAAGTCCCACGCGATTGCGATGCACCAAGTTCTGACTCTACGCGATCGCATCCCTCTTCACGCGATCGCGTAGCACAAATGCGTGGCCCAGATTCCTCTCAAATTTCCCCTACGCGATCGCAAACAATGACACGCGATCGCGATACACACACTGGCCAATCCTACGTGATCCCGGACGTATCCACGCGATCGCGGTGAACAAATTTCCAGCTGCCTAAATTAACCCTACGCGATCGCAACCCCATTCACATGATCGCGTAGAATAAATCCACCTCTGCCTAAATTACTCTACGCGATCGCAGACCAACTTACGCGATTGCGTATAAGGATACCAGAAGAAAATACCAGCAGCTAACATCAGTGTTCCAAAGGCCAAAAGTGATCCGTTAGTCGTCCGAAATTCAACCGAGCCCCTCGGGACCTCAACCAATTTTACAAACAAGTCCCAAAATATCATACGAACTTAGTCAAACCCTCAAATCACACCAAACAACACTAAAACCACGAATCATCCCTCAATTCAAACTTAATAAAACTTAACATTTTCAACTTCTACATTATGTACCGAAACCTATCAATTCAAGTCCGATTGACCTCAAATTTTATACACAAGTCATAAATGACATAACAGAGCTATGAAAATAATCAGAAATGGATTACGACTCCGATATCAAAAAGTCAACTCCCCGGTCAAACTTCCAAACTTAAATTCCTATTTTAGCCATTTCAAGCCTAATTTAGCTACGGACTTCCAAATAAAATTCCGAACACGCTCCTAAGTTCAAAATCACCATACGGAGTTGTTGGAATCGTCAAAATTCTATTCCGGGGTTGTTTTCTCAAAACGTTGACCGAAGTCAAATTTAGCACTTTAAGGCCAACTTAAGGAACCAAGTGTTCCGGTTTCAACCCAAACACTTCCAAATCCCAAACCAACCATCCCCGCAAGTCATAAATCATTAAAAGCACATACGAGAAGTTTTATTTTAGGGAACAGGGTTCTAAAAGTTAAAATGACCGGTTGGGTGATTACGTTCTCCACCTCTTAAACAAACGTTCGTCCTCGAACGGGTTTAGAATTTTACCTGGAGTGCTGAATAAGTGTGGATACCTGCTCCGCATGTCTTCCTCGGCCTCCTAAGTCGCTTCAATGGACCTTTACTGCAGAAATCCTCTTGGACCTCAATTGGCGAACTTGTTTATCAACAATGGCAAATGGCTCTTCTTCATAACCCAAACTCTGATCTAGCTGAATTGTGCTGAAGTCCAACACATGTGATAGGTCAGCATGATACTTCCGGAGCATAGATACATGGAAAACCGAATGAACTCCCGATAGACTGGGAGGCAATGCAAGCTCATAAGCAACCTCCCTAGCTTGTCTCAACACCTCAAATGGGCCTATAAACCTTGGGCTCAACTTGCCCTTCTTTCCAAATCTCATAATCCCCTTCATCGGCGAAACCTTCAAGAGAACTTTTTCACCTACAATAAAGAATAAATCACGCGCTTTCTGATCCGCGTAACTCTTCTATCTGGACTGTGCTGTACGAAGTCGCTCCTGAATCAACTTTACCTTTTCCAAGGCATCCTTTACCAAATCAGTATCATATAACTTAGCCTCACCGGGCTCAAACCACCCGATGGGCGAATGACATCGCCGACCATACAAAGCCTCAAATAGAGCCATCTCGATGCTGGATTGGTAACTGTTATTATAAGCAAACTCGACCAAAGGCAAGAAACGATCCTACTGACCTCCAAAATCAATCACACATGCCCTGAGCATATCCTCCAAAATCTGAATTGTACGCTGAAATATCCAACCTCACAAGTCTGTTAGCCAAGGACTGAATATCCGAGGCTAATGGCCTTTCCTCTGCTGAAATGAAAGCCAAACTGCCCATACTCTCCGCCTTTCTGCTCAAGGCATCTGCAACCACATTTGCCTTACCCGGATGATACATGATAGTAATATCATAATCTTTTAGTAATTCCAGCCATTTGCGCTACCTCAAATTTAGGTCCCTCTGCTTGAACAAATGCTGCGAACTGTGATGATCAGTATAAACTTCACAGAACACCCCATAAAGATAATGCCTCCAAATCTTAAGGGCGTGAACAATCGCACCTAACTCCAAATCATGTACCAGATAATTCTGTTCATGGAGCTTCAACTGACATGAAGCATATGCAATAACTCGCCTTTCCTGTATTAATACACAACCCAAACCAACACGTGAGGCATCACAATACATTGTATACATCCCCGAATCGGAAGGTAGCACTAACACTGGTGCTATAGTCAATGCTGTCTTGAGCTTCTGAAAGCCTGCCTTACAATCATCGGACCATAGGAACTGAACACCCTTCTGGGTTAATTTGGTCAAAGGTGCTGCAATAGATGAAAAACCTTCCATGAACCAACGATAATAACCTGCTAAACCCAAAAAACTCCTGATCTCAGTCGCCGTAGTGGGACGATGCCAATTCTGAACTACCTCAATCTTTTTGGGATCAACTCTAATACCTTCGCCCGATACAATATGTCCCAAAAATGCTACAGACTCTAGCCAAAACTCACATTTAGAGAACTTAGCATATAACTTTTTTCCGCAATGTCTAAAGCACTACTCTCATATGCTGCTCATGTTCTTCCTTACTGCGCGTGTAGATCAAAATGTCATCAATGAAGACAATGACAAATGAATCAATATACGGCCTGAATACCTTGTTCATCAAATCCATAAACGCTGCCGGGGCATTAGTTAAACCAAAAGACATTATCAGAAACTCATAATGACCATATCTAGTACGGAAAGCAGTTTTCGGAACATCCGAATCTCGAATCTTCAATTGATGATACCCCAACCTCAAGTCGATCTTAGAGAACACCCTAGCACCCTGCAACTGGTCAATTAGGTCATCAATACACGTCAACGTGTACTTGTTCTTAATAGTGACTTTGTTCAATTGGCGATAATCAATACACATTCGCATTGTTCCATCTTTCTTCTTCACAAATAATACCGGTGCACCCCAAGGTGATACACTTGGTCTGACGAGCCCTTTAGCTAGTAATTCTTCAAGCTGTTCTTTCAACTCTTTCAATTCTTTCGGAGCCATGCGATACGGTAGGATAGATATAGGCTGAGTATCTGGAGCCAAGTCAATACAGAAATCAATATCACGATCAGGTGGCATACCTGGAAGATATGAAGGAAATACATCGGAGAACTCCTGAACTACTGGCACTGAATCAATAGCCAGAATCTCTGTAGTAGTATCTCGAACATAGGCTAGTTAAGCCAAACAACCCTTCTCAACTATGTGTTGAGCCTTTATAAAAGAAATAACCCGATTAAATTAACTAACCGACGAACCCTTCCACTCCAGCTTAGGCAAAGATAGAATAGCCAAGGTAACAGTTTTGGCATAACAATCTAGAATAGCATGATATGGAGATAACCAGTCCATACCCAGAATAATTTCAAAATCGATCATTTCGAGCAATAAGAGATCTGCTCTAGTTTCATAACCACAGAATGTAATAAATCAAGACCGGTAGATCCGGTTCACAATAACAGAATTGCCTACAAGAGTGGATACATAAACAGGAGTACTCAAGGACTCACAAGAAACACCCAGGAATGGAGCAAATAGAGATGACACATATGAATATGTGGATCCTGGATCAAATAATACTGAGGCATCTTTGCCGCAAACAGAAATAATACTTGTAATCACAGCATCTGAGGCCTCTGCATCTGGTCTAGCCAGAAAAGCATAGAACTGAGCTGGAGCACCAACTAGCTGACCTCCACCTCTAGGATGGCCCCTACCCACCTGTCCTCCACCTCTTGGTGCTCGGACCACTGGTGGAGCAACTGGTCTGGTAAGCATAGGCTGCTGACCCTGCTGTACTGGTCTACCCCGAATCCTGGGGCAAAACCTTCGCATGTGACTGGGATCCCCGCACTCGTAACAACTTTTCGGTGCGATGGGCTGTTGACTAAGTGTCTGGCCCTATGGAACTGAATACCCACTGAGAGGACCCTGAATAGCTGGTGGGCGGTAAGAACTCTTTGGTATGGCACTGAGATAAGGTCGCACTGGAGCACCTCGAGGAGGTGGTGGTGCTGGATATGGGGGTCTACTGGACTGCCCCCGCACAAACTGACCTCTGCCCCTAGGCGGAGCACCCCTGAACTCTCCAGAGTACCTGAACCACTTATCTCTCATAATCTACTCCCGGCTCTGCTGACGCACACCTTCAATCCTCCGGGCTATCTCCACAACTCGCTCATAAGAAGTACCCATCTCAATCTCCATAAAATAGAAAGCTCAGCTTCCTTCTTATTTGTCATCATTATTTTCCATGATTGTGACTGACCATAATTCCATTTTTTTGAGATAAGGTAAGACCTTTGATAATATTTAGCAGTAAGGAAGTTGCTCCATAAGGTATGTTTAGGTATGCCAACCTCTGATTCTACTCACAACTTTGGTGACAAGGGAGCTGAAGTGAGCAATTCCCTTTCTTCATGTATAGAGAGGACAACCCAGGTAAGTGATTGGGGATTCATTTTTGGAGAATCCTGTAACTTGTTGGACTCTCTTGATGGTACATTGAAAGGCACAAGGGGAAGTCATGAAATGACTTTTGATTTTGTTAATCAACTGTCCAGAAGTGTCTTCATAGGCCTGAAGGATATCCATAATTTTCTGCAGTGAAGTTCTACTGCCATAGGTAAAAATTATGATATCATCAGCAAAGCTCAAATGTGTGATCTGAGGGCCTCTCTTTTCCATGTAAAAACCATTGAAAAATTGGTCATGAGTGAGATTGTTGAGCATTCTGGATAGGATTTTAGCCCCTATAATAAAAAGAGCAGGAGATAAGGGATCACCCTGCTTCAAACCTCTTGTAGAGTGGAAGAAACCACATCTTGTTCCATTGACAATGACTGAATACCAGTTGTTTGAGAGGATCCTCTATACCATGTCAATTATCAATTCACTAAAACCCAACCTTCTTATCATGATGCAAGTAAAGGACCAAGATACCATGTCATATGCTTTTGCCATATCCAATTTGATCACAACATTGCCCCATATGTTTGGTTTTTTGATGCCTTGGACTATTTCCTGGGCAAGCATGATGTTTTCATAGACACTCCTTCCTTTGACAAAACCAGTTTGTTTGGGGGAGATGAGTTTAGTAAGGATTGGAACAATTCTGGAACATATAACTTTGGAAACAATTTTGTTGATGAAGTTGCTCAAGCTGATGGATCTGAATTCAGAAAGGGAGTTAGGAAATTCCACATTTGGAAGGAGGACCAGACAAGCTTGTGTCATGTACCTAGGCATTGAGTGGCCACAGAAGAATGTTGTTACCATATTCAGGAGGTCATACTTGATAATTTCCCAGCAGTGTTGATAAAATTTGCCATTAAGACCATCAGGACCAGCTGCACTGTTAGGGTTCATTGAGAAGACCACCCCCTTGATTTCATCTAAGGTAGGTTCCTTATTGATGGATTCATTATCATCTTCATTGACCAGAGTAGGAATACATGAGAGAAGATCCTCCCTGATCATGCCTCCAGGATCTGTGAACAGTTGCTGAAAATGTTCACAGGCAGCTTCCCCAATTGCATCATCTCCTTGAATCCACTCATTGTCATTGTTTTTGATCTTATGGATAAAAAGCTTCCTTCTTCTTCCTATGATCAAACTGTGAAAGTACTTGGAGTTTGCATTACCTTCCTTGAACCATTTCAATTGGGTTTTTTGTTTCAGAACTGATTCCTATATTTTCATATATATGATATATTGGGAATTCAGTTGTTGGAGATGCATTCTATCAGTTTCACTGTTGGTTTGTGCCCATTTTTCTTCTGCTTGTCTATCTTTTTCTTCAAATTCTTTTACCTTCTGAAAAATATCTCCATATTCTTGCCTTGACCATTTGCTTAATTCAGAACACAGAACTTTGATTTTTTGATGGAAGATCCACATTGGGTTCCCAAAGAATAGTCTACTCCACATTGTTTGAACTAGAGGCATGAATGAGTCACCTTCAGTCCAGCAATTCAAGAACTTGAAGTATCTCTTTGCATTAGGGAATAAAACCCTTGAATTATTTGTTATGTAAAATTCATGTGAACGGCGTATAGGCGAGGTGACGAGTGTCTATACGTCGTCAAATTAATTATTTGCATAATTATTTAAAAATTATAAATTATTTTAAATCATAAATTAATTATTATATTAATTGGTTCTCTCATATTCCTTGCTCAATATTATGCCTTGAATCCATGCTATAATTGCTACATGCTTATTTGATTTATGTGACTTAATTGCTACTTGACATTTAGCATACTAATTATTAAATTGCCTATTTCCTCCTTAATGTCCACAATTAATTGCTACTTGTTATCACTTATTTCTAAATAAATCATAATTATTGTATACTTGTTGTCTTATAATTTTATATTAATTGTTGCATTTATTGGAGTAATTTCTTTTATAAGAATTGGTAAATTATATTATTGAGGAGCGGGTTGCATGCCGTAACAGAAATGAAAGTGAATAAATTGGAGGAGCGGGTTGCACGCCGCAACATAATTGATTGAAAGTGAATATATATTGGAGGAGCGGGCTGCACGCCGCAACATAATTAATTGAAATGAATATATTGGAGGATCGGGTTGCACGCCGCAACATGATTAAATGAAAATGAATATATTATAGGATCGGGTTGCACGCTGCAACGGAATTTAATATGAATATATTGTGGGATCGGGTTGCACGCCGCAACGGAAACTGATTGAAATAATAATTGGTTATGACTGCTGAGTTGGCTTCAACTGTTGAAATGAGTTACCTGTTTTATTTCTATTATTGTTGTTGTTGTTATTATTATTATTATTATTACTATTATTATTGCGTGCAGGTTAATGTATGTGACATGCCTTAGCCTCGTCACTACTTCGTCGAGGTTAGGCTCGGCACTTATTGGGTACATGGGGTCGATTGTACTCATACTACACTCTGCACTTCTTGTGCAGATACCGGAGTTGGTCCCAGTGGCGTACAATAGATTTTCTCAGATTCAGCTATTCGCAGGAGATTTGAGGTATAACTGCATGGCGTTCGCAGTTTTGAAGTCCCCTTCCACTTTCTCGTAGTTGTGTATTTCTTTCAGACAGCTTCATTTTCATTCAGACCTTTATTTGTATTATTCTAGTAGCTCATGCACTTGTGACACCAGTTCTGGGATGATATTTAGACATTGCTATTATTATTATAGATTATTCACTTTATTTCAGACTTTATTTCTGCATTTATTTTTTTGTTATTAATTAATTTAAAATTAGCTAAAAATAGCTAATATTATTCTAACGTTAGCTTGCCTAGCAAGTAAAATGTTAGGTGTCATCACGGTCCCGAAGGTGGAAATTTCGGGTCGTGACAGAATGAGCACTAAGACTTGGAAATTTATAAGTTCGATTCGTGGTACGATTTGTAGTTTCGACATTGTTTGATGTGATTTGAGACCTCTAGCGGGTCCGTGTTATGTTATAGGACTTGTTGGTATATTCGGATGGGGTCCCGCGGGGCTCGGGTGAGTTTTGGACAAACTTCGGATCAATTGGAGCATTTTTTGGGTGAGGCTGGTTTGGACTGAGTTCTGATGTGGTCGCACTTGCGGACCCCTCGGCGCAGGTGCGTTGATCGCAGGTGCGGGATGTTGAGCGCAGAAGCGCATGCACAGAAGCACATATGCTGTCGTAGAAGCGATTTTGTCTGAGGCAAGGCCTTTTCACAGAAGCGGATAAATTTCGCAGAAGCTGAGGTCGCAGAAGCAGATGTCGCAGAAGCAACCTGCTAACCGCAGAAGTGGGATCCCTGGGAAGAATCATATATTTCAAAGGGTTTGAGGATTTATTCATTTTTGGAGTTGTAGACATCGGTTTTGGGAGACTTTTCGTGGGTTTTTCAAGCAACTCATTGGGGTAAGTGTTCTCTACCCGAATCTTGTTATATTTCATGAATTCATTGCTATTTTTATTATTTAATTAGTGAATTAAGTTGGAAATTTGGGGAAAATTTGTCGAAATCTTTCAAAATATAAAATGATGATTTGAAGGACGAATTAATATAGGAATTTGGTAATTCTTGTATGGTTGGACTCGTTATCAAATGGGTGTTCGGATGTTATAATTTTGGTCGGGTTCTGAGGTGCGGGCCCGGGGGTTGACTTTTAGTTCTTGTTAAAGATTGAAGCTTTATTATCCGGAATTGTTTTCTATGAGTTTTATTTTTGAATTGATATTTTTTTGGTTAGATTTGAGCTGTCCAGAGGTTGTTTCACGCGAGAAAGTTAATTTAGAGTAACGGTCTAGCTTCTTTGAGGTAAGTATATTGCCTAACTTTGTGTGGGGGAACTACCCCTTAGGATTTGACTCTTTTGTGCTAATTGTGTCATGTGAAGGCCGAGTACGCGAGGTGACGAGTATGTGCCCCGACTTATTTGTGGAAATTTGACCGTCTAGTGCTCTTAGGTTCTTATGTCCATTAAATATGAAGTTGTTTTGTCATGTTAAATTCCTCATTTACTAAATTCACCCTTACCAGCCTTAATTGGAATTAATTGCTTCATGTTCTAGCCTTATTGTTGATTATACTCTTATGTGCCTTAATTGAAGTTGTTGCCTCTTTTATTGCTATGATATCCTGTTCGTAATTGTTTATCCTTGATTGAAGTTATTATTATCTTTTCCATAATCTGCTTATCCTTAATTGAATTTTCTGAATCTCTTCCGTAATTGCTCCACCCTAAGTGAAGATTTATTATCCCTTAACATTGCTGACTTACCCCTAATTGGAGTCATTGATTGATGTTATCCCTCTTATCGTTGAATTGTACTTATGCGGGATCATTGCTACACAATATCTCTTAATTGTTGAGCTATTGCTATGTTGTACCATTATCTCCTTTTGTGTCTTTCCTTGTGAGTTCGTTCTTCCGTCCTTTTGTGTTATGGAGTTCCTGAGTTTAATTACTTGCTGTATTCTTGTGTTATTGTTGTTGTTGCTGTGATATTCAGTGTTATTGTGGCACGAGGTTTCTGCCGTGTGGATGTTATTGTGGCACGAGGTTTCTGCCGTGCATATGTTATTGTGGCACGAGGTTTCTGCCATGCGGATGTTATTGTGGCATGAGGTTTCTGCCGTGCGAAGGTTATTGTGGCACGAGGTTTCTGCCGTGTGGATGTTATTATGGCACGAGGTTTTTGCCGTGTAGATGTTATTGTGGCATGCGATTTTTGCCGTGCGAAGGTTACTGTGGCACGAGGTTTCGGTCGTGCGGATGTTATTGTGGCACGAGGTTTCTGTCATGCGGTCGTTATTGTTGCATGAGGTTTCTGTTTTGTGGTTGTTATTATTTGCACGAGGTTTCTTCCGTGCCGTTGTGATTCATTTACAATTTGAGCCTACGAGGTGGTACCTCGGGAGGGATCTGTTGTCATTTCCCCTATTTCTGTGCACTTGTCTTTGATTGTTGTTTTCTTAGCATACTATTAATTGTCCCTCTCCGTGTTGCATTATTTGCTCAGTACTATGTAGCTAATTTTGTTATGCTAGTCATTGTTTCAACTTCATTGTTGCGTACTTTTTGTTGTGATCATTGCTTATGTGCCATGCATTGTCTCTACTCTTATCGGTTGACTTGATTTGTGGTAGCACACTTGCACAAGCATACACGTAGTTAAATCACCCTATCGATTTAAGAAGAGAAATCCTGACATTGTTGACCATTGCATGTACTCTCGTCTATTTGCCTTATGTGTGAGAATTGTTCTCTTGGCACGTGAGTCGTCCGTGCGGTTATGAATTGTAATGTGGTCACAAGATGCCATGTGATTAGGGTTCAAGAATTGGGACCCGCGAGCTGTGATTATGAGGTTCGGTACCTCGTGGAAATGCTTGAACAGATCTGGTGTGAAAGCGATTGTTCTTATGGAGTTGTTGCTGGTTTTCCCTTTATTTGATTTCCCCGGACTTAGAGACAATGTTCAACTTACTCTACAATATTATCACACGCCTGCTTCCTGTTAAATATTGTTATTATTAGTGTATCATTGCAAGTATTAATCTGTGTTCCTTATCCTGCTTAGCTTTATATTAATATTGTTTCCTCCGTTAGTTCACCTTTACGCTTGTTCAGGTTGTTTAGTCTGGTAGGTGTATTGACTGTCCCTCGCCACACTTCACTGAGGTTAGTATTGATACTTACTGGGTACCACTGTGGTATACTCATACTATGCTTCTGCATATTTTTGTGCAAATCTAGTTGCCACGATTGTTGTTGGTTGTTAGCTGGCTGGTAGAGCTGTGGAGACTCAAGGTAAACCTGCCGTCGCGTTCGCAAATCACCTTCCGATTTTGTTTTTGTACTGGTTGATTTCTATTCCGAACAGTTGTACTTAAGGATTCTTTTAGCGAACTCAGTAGAGCTTATGACTTGTACTACCGGTTTTGGGAATTGTAAGTTGTGTATAAGGTTCTATTTCATAATTATTAATTGTTGGTCAAATTCTTTTATTAATTCAATAAGTGTTAGGATTACCTAGTCTTAGAGACTAGGTGCCGTCACGACATCCTACAGAGGAAAATTTGGGTAGTGACAAGTTGGTATCAGAGCCCTAGATTCATAGGTGCTACGAGTCATAAGCGAGTTTAGTAGAGTCTTGCGGATCGGTACGGAGACGTCTGTACTTATCTTTGAGTGGCTACAGAACTATCAGGACAGTTTCACTTTCCTTCATTCCTATCATGCAAGTTTATTAATCTCGGAGTTTAAACCTTTGTCATTTTATTCTCTCATAAATGGTGAAGACATGAGCTGCAGTTACGGACAATGCTTCCCTAGAGTCGGTGTTGCCAGGGGTCGGGACAGAGGCAGAGGCCGAAGAGGAGTGCGTGCTACAGCTAGAGCACCTGTCAGAGCAGTAGTTGAGGAGCCACTAGTATCTCCAGTTGGGGGACAGGTACCAGAGGTGCCTATTTTTACCCCAGGACTTTAGGAGACTTTAGCACAATTCCTGAGCACTATTCCTAAGCCATGGAAACAATAACAATAACACAATGTCAAGCACTAAGTAAATGACCCATTAACTGATAATAAATTTCAAAATCTCTAACCAATATCATTAACCCCAAATCAATATCTGTCATTTAATAAATTTACAACCTCTCGAGCCATAACGTAATATCAAGTGAAATCAGGCTCCGAGTAATATTACACACGATTTATGCCGAGGTCGTACGACCCGATCCAAAAATATATATATTGTGTGCACTACCGAGGGTCGAACGACACAAATCATAGATGTATCTGTTACATTGCCGAGGCGAACGACCCGCTCTCATGAGAATAGAGAAGTTTACCTCGCCTGCGGAAGTACTTGCGACGCTAGATGACATGGATTTCTCAGAGATATTAAATATTTATAAATTCTTCCCCAAAATAAGAATTCTAAATTGGAAGCTTTTCAACTTTAAAGTCTCTAGGCTCAGTCCTATTCAAGATAATTAATATACATAACAAATATGATAGTACAATCAAATCATGATGTAAATCTAAGACTACCCGGACATCTCATGAAATATAGCTACGCACAGACTCTCGTCACCTAGTGAGTACGTAGCTTCCCAAACAAATAACGCACAACAATATACACCTAAGGGGATGAATTCCCTCTTACAAGGCTAGGCAAGAGACTTACCTTGTCTTAAAGCTCGCTTTCTGGCCCACAAATTCGTTCTAAAGCCTCAACTCGGTGCCGAGCAATCCGAAACTAGCCAAATGTTATATAAATTAGTCAATACATGTTCAAAAGTTCATAATTTAACTATTAGAGTAATTACCCAACCCAAATCGTAATCTTCCTAAAATTCACCCCCGACCCACATGCCCGGATTCCGAAATTTTTTAAAGAGAATTATTACCCATAACCTCACGAACTCAAATATATAATTTTCACCCAATTCCATAACCATTTTTGTGAGTAAATCCCATTTTTATTAGAAACCTAGATTTTTCAACTAAACCCATAATTTTCACAATTTTAAATGTTAAAGTCTACCCATAATCTATGTATTTAACTTACATTGTGTAGGAATTACTTACCTTCAATAGCTAGGTAGAAATCCCTCTCTAAGAAGCTCCAAAATCGCCCAAGAAGTGAAATAAATGAGCCAAAAATGGCCTAATTCCCGTATTAAATGGACCTTACTGCCTCTAGCGTTTTCGCTTCTGCGGACCATGAGCCGCATCTGTAGCACTGCACCAGCGGACAATCCATCGCAGGTGCGGTCCTAGCCCAGACCGGCTGACTTTGCTTCTGCGAATGGGCTCCCACTTCTGCGGGCCATTGACCACTCGCCCCAAACCGATTTTGCGGCCAAGAGCTCGCACCTGTGGGCAAATAGCTTGCAGGTGCGGGCACACTAGATCTGGTGCACCAGCAACTCTTTCAAGCCTAAACTCGATCTGTACATCGCCCGAGTAGCACCCGAGGCCTCGTTCAAATAAACCAACAAGTTCATAAACATAAGACAGACTCGCTCGAAGACTCAAAATGTGTAAAACAACATCAAAATTAAGAATCACGCTCCAAACCAAATCGAATCGACTTATGAACATCAAGTTCTTCCAACTCGCTCCGAATGCGCCGAATCATACTTAAACTACTCGAAATGACACCAAATTTTGCGTGCAAGTCTTAAATGACCATACAGAGCTATTCCTAGGCTCGAAATTCCAAACAAACCTCGATAATACCAAAACCTACTTCAAACCAAATTTAAAGAACTTTAAAACCTTCAATGAGTCAACTTCCAACTTTAGGCGCCGAAATAATCTCGGGTCATCCAAAACCCGATCCGAACATACGCCCAAGTCCAAAATAATCATAAGAACCTATTAGGACCTTCAAATCCCGATTCCGGGGTCGTTTACCACAAATATTGACCCAAGTCAAATTTAACCCTTTTAAGCCAATATTAAGGAACTAAGTATTCCGATTTCAACGCGAATCCTTACAAACTCAAACTAACCATCCCCACAAGTCATAAAATAGTAAAAGCACATATAGAGAGTCTTATTTAGGGGAACGAGGATCAAGAAAGCAAAATAACCGGTCGGGTCGTTACATTCTCCACCTCTTAAACAAACATTCGTCCTCGAACGGGTCTAGAATCGTACCTGGAGTGCCGAATAAGTGTGGATATATGCTACGCATGCCCTCCTCGGTCTCCCAAGTCGCCTCCTCGACTGGTTAACCCCTCCACTGAACCTTTACCGCATAAATATTCTTGGACCTTAACTGGCAAACCTTCCTGTCAACAATGGCAACTGGTTCCTCCTCATAACCCAGACCCTCATCTAGATGAACCGTGCTGTAGTCTAACACATGCGACCTGTTGGCATGATACTTCCGGAGCATAGACACATGGAAAATCGGATGAACTCCTAATAGACTGGGAGGCAAAGCAAGCTTATAATCAACCTCCCCAACTTGCCTCAACACCTCAAATGGACCTATAAACCTTGGACTCAACTTGACCTTCTTCCCGAATCTCATGATTCCCTTCATCGATGAGACTTTCAAGAGAACCTTCTCCCCCACCATAAATGATAATTCACATGCTTTCTGATCCGTGTAACTCTTCTATCTGGACTGTGTTATGCGAAGTCACTCCTGAATCAACTTTACCTTTTCCAAGGCAACCTTCACCAAATCAGCATCATATAACTTAGCCTTGCCGGGCCCAAACCATCCGATGGGAGAACGACATCGCCGACCGTATAAAGCCTCAAATGGATCCATCTCAATACTGGACTGATAACTGTTGTTGTAAGCAAACTCAGCCAAAGGCAAGAATCGATCCCACTGCCCTCCGAAGTCAATTACACATGCTCTGGGCATATCCTCCAAGATTTGAACCGTCTGATCCAACTGCCCATCGGTCTGCAGATGAAAGGTTGTGCTGAGCTCTACCCGGTTCCCCAACTCACTCTATACTGCCCTCCAGAAATGCAAAGTAAACTGAGGTCCTCTATCTGATATGATGGAAACAGGCACACCATGCAATCGAACAATCTCCTAAATGTAAATCTGGGCTAACCTCTCTGAAGAATACTTGGTCACAACCGGAATGAAGTGTGACGAATTGGTCAATCTGTCGACAATGACCTAAACTGCATCAAACTTCCTCATGGTTCGCAGCAACCCAACTACGAAGTCCATAGTAATGTGCTCCCATTTCTACTCAGGTATAACCATCTGCTGGAGTAGGCCATATGTCCTCTGATGCTCATATTTAACCTGCTGGAAATTTAGGCACCTTGCAACATACTCAACTATGTTCTTCTTCATCCGCCGCCACCAATAATGCGTCCTCAGGTCGCCATACATCTTCGTAGCACCTGGATGAATACCGAGAACTGTGTGCCTCCTCTAGAATCTTTTCCCTCAACCCATCAACACTAGGGACACATAAACGACCCTAGAGTTGCAGAACACCATCCTCACCGATAGTAACCTCCTTGGCACCACATTGTATTACCATCTCTCTGATAACCAACATGTGCGTTTCGTCGTACTGGCGAGCTTTGATTTGCTCGAATAGTGAAGACTGGGCGACGTCGCATGCAAAAACTTGGCTGGGCTCTAAAATATCCAACCTCACAAGTCAGTTAGTCAAAGATTGAATGTCCAAAGCTAATGGCCTCTCCTATGCTGAAATGAATGCCAAACTACCCATACTCTCCGCCTTTCTGCTCAAGGCATACGCAACCACATTCGCCTTGTCCGGATGATAAAGGATGGTAATATCATAATCTTTCAGTAACTCAAGCCACTTGCTGCCTCAAATTGAGATCCCTCTTCTTGAACAAATGCTGCAAGCTACGCTGATCGATGTAAACCTCAC
Organism: Nicotiana tomentosiformis; assembly: GCF_000390325.3. Taxonomy (NCBI): domain Eukaryota; kingdom Viridiplantae; phylum Streptophyta; class Magnoliopsida; order Solanales; family Solanaceae; genus Nicotiana; species Nicotiana tomentosiformis. The sequence goes on from NC_090822.1 coordinate 114,315,239, forward strand.
AGGACACCCCCATAAAGATAATGTCTCTAAATCTTAAGAGCATGAATAATCGCGGTCAACTCCAAATCATGCACTGGGTAATTCTTCTCTCGGGGCTTCAACTGACGTGAAGCATATGCAATAACTTGCCCCTCCTGCATCAATAGACAACCCAGGCCAACGCGTGAAGCATCATAATACACAGCATACATCCCTGAACCGGAAGGTAACACTAACACCAGTGCTGAAGTCAGGGCGGTCTTGAGCTTCTAAAAGCTCGCCTCACCATCGTCAAACCATCGGAACGGAGCACCCTTCTGGGTTAATCTAGTCAAAGGTGCTGCAATAAATGAGAAAACCTCAACAAATCGACGATAATAACCTGCTAACCCCAAGAAGCTCCTAATCTCGGTCACTGTGGTAGGAAGAGGCCAACTCTGAACTGCCTCGATCTTCTCGGGATCTACCTTAATACCCTCACCTGATACAAAATGCCCCAAGAATACCACGGAATCTAACCAAAACTCACACTTAGAGAACTTAGCATATAGCTTATGTTCCTGCAAAGTCTGAAGCACCACTCTCAAATGCTGCTCGTGCTTCTCCATGCGAGTAGATCAAAATGTCATCAATGAAGACAATGACAAATAAATTAATATATTGCCTAAATACCCAGTTCATCAGATCCATAAACGTCGCCAGGGCATTAGTCAAACTGAAGGACATCACTTGAAACTCATAATGGTCATATCTAGTCCGGAAAGCCGTCTTCGGAACATCCGAATCACAAATCTTCAACTAATGGTATCCCGATCTCAAGTCAATCTTAGAGAACACCCTACAACTGGTCAAATAAGTCATCAATACGCGACAACGTGTACTTGTTCTTAATGATAACTTTGTTCAACCGGTGGTAATCAATGCACATCCGTATAGTCCCATCTTTCTTCTTTACAAATAATACCGGTGCACCCCCAAGGCAACACACTCGGTCTGAAGAACCCCTTTTCTAGCAACTCATCAAGCTTTTCTTTCAACTCCTTCAACTCCCTCGGAGCCATGCGGTATGAAGGAATAGAGATAGGCTGGGTACCTGGAGCAAAATCAATGTAGAAATTGATATCACGATCTGGCGGCATGCCTCGAAGATCAAAAGGAAACACATCGGAGAACTCCCAATCTACGGGCACTGAATTAATCGTCGGAGTCTCTGCGGTAGTATCTCGAACATAAGCTAGATAAGCCAAATTATCCTTCTCGACCATGTGTCGAACCTTCAGTAAAGAGATAACCCGACTAGATGCATTGACAAATGAACCCTTTCACTCCAATCTAGGCAACTCCGGCATCGCCAAGGTAACAGTCTTGACTTGGCAATCAAGGATGGCATAATATGGAGACAACCAGTCTATGCCCAGGATGACCTCAAAGTTGGTCATATCAAGAAATAGAAGATCCGCTCTGGTCTCATAACTATAGAAAGTAACAATGCAGGATCGATAGATCTGATCCACAATAACAAAACCCACTGGAGTGGACACATAAATAGGAGCACCCAAGGAATCACGAGGAAGACCCAGGAAATGAGAAAACAGAGATGAAACATATGAATATATAGACTCTGGATCAAATAGTACCGAAGCATCCCTACCGCAGACAGAAATAATACATGTGATCACGGCATCTAAGGCCACTGCATCTGGTCTGGCCGAAAAAGCATAGAACCTAGCTGGAGTGCCACCTGTCTGGCCTCTACCTCTAGGATGGCCCCTATCCACCTACCCTTTTCCTCTAGACGGCCGGATGGCTGGTGCGACAGCTGGTGCTGTAATTATAGGCTGATAACCCTGTTGTACTGCATTTCCCCAAAGTCTAGGACAAAACCTCTTTATGTGGCCAGGATCCCCACTCTCGTAACAACCCCTCAGAACAGTGGACTGCTGACCTGAAGTCTGACCCTATTGGCCTGAATAACCATTAGAGGAACCCTAAATAGCTGGTGGGTGGTAGGAATTCTCTGGCATGGCGGTGAAATAGGGTCGCACTGGAGCACCCCGAGGAGGCGGCGGTGCTGGATATGCGGGCCTGCTAGGCTGACCTCTGCCAAACTAACCTTTTCCCCTAGATGGAGCACCACTGAACCCTCCAAAATAATGAAACCGTTTGTCCTGCGGCATCTGCTCTTGGCTCTGCTGACGAACACCCTCGATCTTCTGAGTTATCTCTACAACTAGCTCATAAGAAGTCCCCATATCAACCTCTAGGGCCATGGTGGCCTGGATACTAGAGTGCAACCCCGCAACAAACCTCCACACTCTCTATGCATCGGTAAGAAGTATCATAAGTGCATGGCTAGACAACTCAGAGAATCTCACCTCATAGTCGGTCACCGACATCTGGCCCTACTGGAGTTGCTCGAACTGAAATCGCAACTCTTTCCTCTGAGAGGGTGGAATATCTCTATCCAGGAAGATGTGAACTGGTCCCAAGTCATGGGAGGAGAACATGCTGGTCTGCCGAGAAGATAAGAATGCCACCATCTACATCCCATTTCCTTCAGCTGAAAGGTGGTAAAGTCCACCCCGTGGGACTCCAATATCCTCATGTTGTGCAGTATGTCTCTACACTGATCAATAAAGTCCTGGGGGTCCTCATGTCTCTCACCTCCAAAGATAGGAGGATGTAGCTTGGTCCATCTGTCCAATGGCTTCTGCGGCTTGCCGGCCGCAACTGGTCTGGGCTCACGTATAACTGTTGCAGCTGGCTGAACTCCGCCCACGGGTAGTGCGCCCGGGGTCTGATATATGACAGCTGCTTGCCCTGGAGCCTGAGCAGTAGGAGTATGTGCTCACCCTCCCGCCTGAGATGTGGCTGGGTCCACTAAAATTTAACCAGCCTGAGTCATAAAATCCATGAACCGCAGCATACAACCCATGACCTCCTAGAATCCCGGTGCGGACATGAAATCTACCAAGGCTAGCTCTGCTGCAAGCACCCCCTACTCCTCAATAATCGGATCCTCTATTGGATTCACTGGTGGCACAACTGGGGCAACTTTGGGACGTCCTCTACCATGGGCTGGAGCCCTTCTTCGGCCTCTGCCTCGACCTGAAACAACTGGGGGAGCAACTCCTCCATGATCAGGTACATCTGTCGTGTGCGTTCTCATAATATGTGAGAGAATAAGAGAAAGATACTTAGCACAACATTAACTACACGATAGGAGATGAAGAAAGAGTAGTTTCCTAACACCCTATAGCCTGTCGAAGATAAGTACGGCATCTTCGCACCGATCCTCAAGACTCTATTAGGCATGCTCATAACTTGTGAGACCTACATGAACCTAGTGCTCTGATACCATGTTGTCATGACCCAAATTTACCTATAGGTCGTGATGGCGCCCAACGTTGCCACTAGGCAAGCCAACGTGAACTAGACATGTATTTACTCTTTTTAACGACTTCGAAATAATTGATTTTTATTTATTAAGCAAGTGAGAGGTGAAAGATTTAATAAAATAAAATATAAATAATTATTAGGATAAGTGTGGTGAAATAAATACTCAAAACCACAGAATGTCTACTAGCATATTTTCCAAGACCTGGTGTCACAAGTTTATGAGCTACTAGTAGAATATACAAAACACTATACTACTGTATGAAATAGAGTAGACAGAAAATAAATTCAAAAGAGAGACTCCAGGTATTGTAGAATGGACTCGGAAGGCAGCTCACCACTCGGTCTCGAAGTATCAGGGGTGCACGCCGGGATAACTGCCAGGTGCACCTACCTCAGATCCTGCATGATTAGTGCAGAAGTGTAGCGTGAGTACATAAATAAAATATACCTAGTAAGTATCCAGTCTAACCTCAAAGAAGTAGTGACGAGCGGTCGACATCGACACTTACTATGTGCCAACAATAAAATACAGGAATTCTAAACGTGTATAAGCCATGGAAACAATAACAATAACACAATGTCAAGCAGTAAGTAAATGACCCATTAACTGATAATAAATTTCAAAATCTCTAACCAATATCTTTAATCCCAAATCAATATCTGTCATTTAATAAATTTACAACATCTCGAGCCATAACGTAATATCAAGTGAAATCAGGTTTCGAGTAATATTACACACGATTTATGCCGAGGTCATACGACTCGATCCAAAAATATATATACTGTGTGCACTACCGAGGGTCGAACGACACAAATCATAGATGCATCTGTTACACTGCCGAGGTGAACGACCCGCTCCTATTGATGGTAGGCTATAAGCTCGTGTTTTAGTCGCTTATTGCACTCTAATTTACTGCACTTTAATTGAGTTTGAGCTTTAATCGCTAGTGTTCTGGACTAGTTGTGTATTTTATGCCTTGTAGGAGGATTCCGAGATATGTAGATATTACAGAATGAATTTGAGCTATTTGGAGCTTTGAAGTATGAGTAAAGGCCCAAGGGATTAAGCCGAGATCGTGTTCGGGGGTCGAGGACCAAGTCTAGATGTCATAATCGAAGCAAAGTCCGTACTCTAAGAATTTTGCACTAATGCGACGCACTATGCGACACACTGTGCGAAGTGCTAGTACAAATTCTGATGCCTGTGAATTGTTGAGCTCTCTGAAGTTCCCACTGCCTCCCAACCTGGAGCCCCATGCGGCGCGCCTGTACAAATTTTATAGAGTAATTGTCCTAATTCGCGTAGGAAAATGTGGCTTCGTTTGGGCCCGACCCTACTTGGTATAAATACATATAAAAAGTTATGTTTAGAACTTTTGACACATCTAAGGCCTAAGGAGGAGGTGGAGAAGCAAAATCACAAGGAATTCATCATTCAATCCTTACTCAAGACAAGAGTTTAGATCGTTTTATGTTTTTCTTTACTTTAAACATATTGGTGATGAATTACTCCATATCCATGGAGTAGTTCCTTTTAGAGTTTGATGGATTTGGTGTTTTGATATTTGTTTGTGGATTATAACTCTAGTTTTTTAATGTATTGAATCATTTTGGATGTTTTATATAGTTGCATCTATATTCACATATTCATGTAATTGAGAAAGACAAAACTTGTGATATCTTTGCATTATCTGTTTGGTTGAATTCATTAATTCTTCTTAGTAATCGAAAGAGGCTAGTTGAAGTGTTGATTAAACCTAGCTAAGAGGATAATCGAGAGAGGTTCTCCTAAACACCAATCCACTACGAAGTCGTGCATATCTTCACCGAGCTTACATTGGTTCATATTGTGAAGTTGAGACTTAATTGAGAGAGGAGTTTCTACTAAACGTTTGAACTAATAATTGAGTAAGTTTGAGAGACGCACTTGAACATTAGAAGTGAATTAACTAGAGTTAAATCCCAGACATTTATCTTGCACCAATCAATCCCTATTTTCTCCCATTGATATCTTCTTTGCTTACTTTTGCTTTGATTATCATTGTCAATTAGCTTTAGATTCTTAGTTAATTTTAGTTTTAATCACATAATTCTAAATTTTTGATTATCTTGGATAGCAATCTAGTTACAAACTACGGTAATAATGTTTTAACTCCAATCCATGTGGATATTATATTATATTATATTATATTCGGCTAGCGAGCATATTTTAGTGTGTGTTTTGCGTTCGTCAATTTTGGCATTATTGTCGGGGATTGTCATCAATAGTGTTTGAAATAGTTTGTAGTGCTAATTCAGAAATATTTCTTTTTATTTATTTTTTTTGTTTTTGTTTTATGTTGGTGGTTTTTAACTGTGCGCAGGCTACATGTTAGATTGGTGCATGACTCGATCTTCTGGAAATAATTGCTACCATACGAACTAGAAATCGAGAAACAACTGCGATAATTAAGGAAGGAAAGAAATCTCCCCGAGAATATAGAGAAGGTTGGGCAATCCTCAACCAAAGAAATTATGGTTGGAGATGATGATAATATTGATTTGGCTGCAAGAGAGGCAGCCCAACAATGAAAAAAAGCTGCACGAGATGCGGAGGAAGATGCTCTTCGAAATGCACAACTTGTCTATGAAGAGGAGAGGGCTCGGAGAATTGCTCAGAATCGACCCGTGGGTGCAGACCAATTCAGAAACATAGCTCCCGGAGCTGGGAGACCACTTGGTGATTACGCTAGACCGGTCTACAACCAAGGCTTATCAAGTATTAGACCACCTCCAGTGGCTGCGAACAATTTTGAATTGAAGCAAGGGTTTCTCCAAACTCTTCAGAATTGTTGTGTCTTCATAGGGAAGCCAAACGAAGATTCAAATACACATCTAATGAACTTAGAGGAGATTATGAACACCTTTCAATATAATGGTGTGTCACAAGATGCAGTGTATTTAAGGGCATTTCCCTTCACACTCAAAGATGATGCAAAGCAGTGGCTTAAAAGCTTGCCCTGGGGATCAATTAGAACATAGGAGGAGATGACCAGAAAATTTATTGATAAATATTTCTCCTCAGCTAAAACGGGCAATTTTAGAAGGGAAATCCATAACTTCTTCCAGAAAGATACTGAAACTGTGTTTGAAGTGTGGGAGAGGTTTAAGGAATTAGTTCGAAATTGTCAACATAGCAGAATTGAACTCTGGATGCAACTCCAGGATTTTTGGGATGGTTTGACATCGGCCTCACGTAGAACATTGAGTAATGCAGCTGGAGGCCCTTTGATGAAAAAGACACCAGAGGAGATAGTCACTATTCTTGATGAATTGTCTGAAGATGCAAATCAGTGGCCCTCTGAAAGTGCTGAATGAAGATGGGCGAATGGTATTCACCAGGTTGATGCTAACACATCTGTGCAGGTACATCTTGACGCCATGGCGAAAAAGATATGGAAGCTGACCTTAGCTTCTGTACAAAGTGAGAATCATGCAACTTGTGATATATTTGGAAGAGGACACCCTACTCATGAGTGTCATGCCTCAACCGAGGAAGTAAATAATATGGGAAATTATAACTTCAATGCAATAGGTCAGAAGCACCCCGATTTTTCATGGAGTTCACCTGGGGGTACTGCAAATGCGTAGCAACAAAACAACTCCAGATTCTAGGGAAAAGGAGCTCCAGGCTTCCAAAATCATCAAAGGCAATAATTTCAACCTCAACAATCCAATCAGCCTGGGTTAGAAGATCTGATGAAGTTCTTTATTATCAAGACAGATAAGAGGTTAGATTCTCATGGTGCATCTATCAAAGAACTTGGCACAAGGCTGCGAAACTTAGAGAAGCAAGTGGGACAAATTGCCACCATATTGTCTGAAAGGATCCCAGGTACTTTGCCAGTTGATACTGAAAGAAACCCCAAGAAGACGGTAAATGTTGTAACTCTAAGAAGTGGACAAATAGTGAAAGAGCCCACCCCTATCCATAAAGAGGTGGTATTTGAAAAAGAAAGTAGGGATCAGCTGAAAAATTAAGTTGATAAGAAGAAGAAAGGCGAGAAGGGAACTGAGAAAAAGAAGAAGGAAGAGAATTCAAGAAGGGATGAATATGAAGAGAGTAAGCACATGCTTGCTTTACCTTTTCCCCAAAAGATTTATAGAGAGAAGCTGTACAAGCAATTTGAGAGATTTCTGGATATGCTGAAACAAGTTCATGTAAATTTGTCATTCACAGAGGTGCTCTCCCAAATGCCAGCTTATGCAAAATTTTTGAAGGAAATCCTGACAAAGAAGAGAAAGATAGAAGAAACATCAATAGTCAAGCTCACAGAGCATTGCAATGCAATCTTGCAGAACAAACTCCCACAAAAGCGTGGAGATCCATGGAGTTTTACTATACCTTGCTCTTTAGGCACTATTAAATTTGATAAGTCTTTATGTGATTCTGCTGCCTCAATTAATCTAATGCCTTTGTCTATTTACATGAAGCTGGAGAGTGAGATTGTAGAGATATGGTAGGTACCAATATCTTTGTAGTTGGCTGACTAAACAACTCTGATACCCGAGGGGATAGTGGAAGATGTTTTAGTACGGGTAGATAAGTTTGTATTTCCTGTAGACTTTAAATAGTGAATATAGAGGAGAATAAAGAGGTCTCTCTCATCTTAGGAAGATCATTCTTAGCAATGGGCAGAGCAATGTTAGACATACACGAGAGAAGACTCATGCTTAGAGTGGGTGAGGAGACTGTGACTTTTGAGATAAATGTAGAAACGGGGGTGAAGAATGAGAAGCCAGTTACAAGTGTTGAGTGGAAACTGAAGAGCTCGAAAGAAAAGGCTGCAATGAGTGGAAATGATAAGTGTGGGGTGTACCCCAAGAAGGCTGAGAAGAAGCTGTCTGCATGGATGTGTACATTAGTTCGGGCGTGTAGAATGGAGCCCGACTTCGACTCAGACCCCGACTGAAAATTCAGGGAAGTTTCCTTCACCTTATGCTTTTTAATTATGTGTCATGGGGACATGCCACAACTTAAAGTGTGGGGTGGGGGATATTTGTATGTTGTATGTATATTAGTCTTAGTTTTTGTTTGTTAATTTTAGTAGTTTGAAAGAAAAAATGAAAAATAAAACCATAAAAATTTAAAATTTTTGACTTTTCCCGACGATGGATATCATTCGACAGGTTTCTTGAGGGATTAAAGTCGAAAGGAAGAGACAAAAAGATTTTCTTTTGTAGTTAGTGTAATAATTCCCTCTTGGTTTTTCTTTGTGCCGCAATTCTTTTCCAAGGGTTTTATTTGAACCAGGTGTAGTTAGTTTTTGGTTTTGTAGAATAGTAGGAAACCTTGTGCTGTGATTTCAATTAAAAGTAATATCTCTTGACTCTATTATACCTTGAGAATAATGAGTGCTTTAGCTGTGACGCTTAGGCTAAGTTTTTGACTCTTGTATAAGTACCTTAAAGTGTATGATCTTAACTTTGCTTAACTGCTTTGACTAAAGTGTCTTGATAGTTTGATCTTGAGTGAGTTAGGTACCATGTGTGTGTGAGGTTTTGTGTATTTTGTGCATTGCATTTGATATCTAGAACTTGTCCTGTGTGTTTGCAAAGCGAAATAGTAGTGTTGTTCAGGCTTGGAAGTGATTTAGGCATTTCTTTGTTGAACTAATTATATGCTCTTACCCACCTAATTGTTATGTATCTTAGTTAACCCCTTTGAGCTTGTAATCTTGTTTCTTTGGCAACCACATTACAAGCCTTACCCATTTGTTGTGAATTGACCATCTATTTGAACCTTTATCCTCTAGTGAGTACTTAAATTTGTTATGAACTTTGTAAAATTTGAAGTGTGGGGTGGTTGGTTTGGCTTTTGAGTGGAACTAATGAAATAAGGAGAAAGGTGCACTGTATTGAAAAAGTAAGAGCCACTTGAATTGAAAAGGAAAAAAAAATATTGTATGATTGTGCAAAATATTCCATGATAGTAGTAAATCTTGATTTAATTGTGCTTAAAGAAGTTGAGAGTTAATGTATATTGATGTAAAGGTGGAGTTATGGTTTGACATAAGTGTGGGGTTTTGAACAATGAAATGTATGTATTAAAGTGCCTAGGAGGTGTAGTCACTCTTATATTTAAAGGTATCCGGCCCATCCCGCATCTTACATTACATCCAATTAAAGTCCTACTTGATCCTTGACTGATTGGACTCAATTAGTAGAGTAGTACACTACGGGCAAGCCTATGGTGCATCTTTTGTGGCATATGAATGTTGTTTCTGAGAGTGAGTGAATTCTTTATATCTTGCGTTCCTAATTATCTTTTATTGTGTGAGGAACTACTCTATATTGTTATGTGAGGGCACATGATTCACAAAGGAAGGTAATGTCGTTGACCTCTATGTTAGAGTAAGTGAGTAGGTTGTGAAAAATACGTGATACTTTTGAGTCAAATTTTGAGGCTATGATGTTACGTTATTGTGCTTAATCTATTTTAAATATTCTTGGTTTGATGAGTTATGAGAGTTGTTTAAAACGGTCGTGTCTTTATGAAGTGTAGTTTGATTACTCGAGGACGAGCAATGATTTAAGTGTGGGGTGTTGATGGTAGGCTATAATCTCGTATTTTAGTCACTTATTGCACTCTAATTTACTGCACTTTAATTGAATTTGAGCTTTAATCGCTAGTGTTCTGACTAGTTGTGTATTTTATGCCTGGTAGGAGGATTCCGAGCTATGTAGATATTGCAGAATGAATTTGAGCTATTTGGAGCTTTGAAGTCTGAGTAAAAGCCCAAGGGATTAAGCCGGGATCGTGTTCGGGGGTCGAGGACCAAGTCTGGATGTCATAATCGAAGCAAAATCCGTATCTGAGAAATTTGCACTAATGCGACGTACTATGCGACACACTGTGTGACGCGCTAGTACAAATCCTGATGCCTATGAATTGTTGAGCTCTGTAAAGTTTCCCACTGCCGCCCCGCCTGGCGCGTCGCCCCATGCGGCACGCCTGTACAAATTTTACAAAGTAATTGTCCTAATTCGCGTAGGAAAAGGTGGTTTTATTTGGGCCTGACTCTACTTGGTATAAATACATGTAAAAATATTATGTTTAGGACTTTTGACTCATCTAAGACCTAAGGAGGTTAAGGAGGAGGTGGAGAAGCAAAAGCACAAGGAATTCATCATTCAATCCTCACTCAAGACAAGAGTTTGGATCGTTTTATGTTTTTCTTTACTTTAAACATATTTGTGATGAATTACTCCATATCCATGGAGTAGTTCCCTTTAGTGTTTGATGGATTTGGTGTTTTGATATTTGTTTGTGGATTATAACTCTAGTTTTTTATGTATTGAATCATTTTGGATGTTTTATATAGTTGCATCTATATTCACATGTTTATGTAATCGAGAGAGGCATAACTTGTGATATCTTTGCATTATCTGTTTGGTTGAATTCATTAACTCTTCTTAGTAATCGAAAGAGGCTAGTTGAACTGCTGATTAAACCTAGTTAGGAGGATAATCGAGAGAGGTTCTCCTAAAAACCAATCCACTACGAAGTCGTGCATATCTTCACCGAGCTTACATTGGTTCATATTGTGAGGTTGAGACTTAATCGAGAGAGGAGTTTTTACTAAACGTTTGAACTAATAATTGAGTGAGTTCGAGAGACGCACTTGAACATTAGAAGTGAATTAACTAGAATTAAATCCCAATCATTTATCTTGCACATATCCAATCAATCCCTATTTTCTCCCATTGATATCTTCTTTGCTTATTTTTGTTTTGATTGTCATTCGTCAATTAGCTTTAGATTCTTAGTTAATTTTAGTTTTTAATCACATAATTCTAAACTATTGATTATCTTGGATAGCAATCTAGCTACAAAGTACGATAATACTGTTTAACTCCAATCCATGTGGATACGATATTATATTATACTATATTCGATTAGCGAGCATATTATAGTGTGTGTTTTGCATTCGTCAATTTTGATGAGAATAAAGAAGTTTACCTCGTTCGCAGAAGTACTTACGACGCGAGAGGACGTGGATATCTCAGAGATATTAAATATTCGTCAATTCTTCCCCAAAATAAGAATTCTAAATTGGAAGTTTTTTAACTTTAAAGTCTCTAGCCTCAGTCCTATTCAAGATAATTAATATACCTTGTCTTAAAGCTCGCTTTCCGGCCCACAAATTTGTTCTAAAGCCTCAACTCAGTGCCGAACAATCCAAAACTAGCCAAATGTTATATAAATTAGTCAATACATGTTCAAAAGTTCATAATTTAACTATTACCCAACCCAAATCAGAAGATTCCTAAAATTCACCCCTCGGCCTACGTGCCCGAATTCCAAATTTGTTTGAAGATAATTGTTACCCATAACCTCACGAACTCAAATATATAATTTTCACCCAATTCTATAACTATTTTCGTGGGTAAATCCCATTTTTATCAGAAACCTAGATTTTTCAACTAAACCCATAATTTTCACAATTTTACATGTTAGAATATACCCATAATCTATGTATTTAACTTACATTGTGTAGGAATTACTTACCTTCAATTGCTAGGTGGAAATCTGTCACGACCCAAAACCTAGCCCGTCGTAATGGCGCCTAACTCAATACTAGGCAAGCCGACAATCTCAATAAATCACATATCTTTTAAATACGAAAACATAATGACTAATTTCAGCGGAAGAAAATCTCATAAGTACAAATATAAATACTCCCAAAACCCGGTGTCAATGGGTTCATGAGCATCTAATATGAATACAAGTCTAGAAAATATGGTCTATAATAGCCTGAGACCAAATACAGTAAACAAGGAGATAGAGAAGGAGAGACAAGGTCTGCGGAACATGGCAGCTACCTCAAAATCTCCTGAAAATCAACTGCGCGAAAGGATCAATACCCGCTATGTCCGGGAACACTTGGATCTGCACACGAAGTGCAGGGTGTAGTATGAGTACAACCAACTCAGCAAGTAACAATAATAAATAATAAACTGAAGATAGAAACGAGCTACATAGTTATGGTTCATTTCCAGTAATTCCAGCAAAAAATATACATGCTGTCAAATCTGGCAATTTAATGTCAAATCAATTTTTATACAGTTCATGTTCATGTAATCCGTAGATAAAAATCTTTCAGAGATTTCACAGCAAGGACAGATAGCAACTAAGTGCAACAACAAATAAAAATCAAGTACAACCTCTGAGAACAACAATCACTCACTAGGCTCCCAGTCCTCATCTCCCAGCCCTCATCACTCACTCTCAATGGGTACCCGCGCTCACTGGGGCTGTACAGACTCCGGAGGGGCTCCTACAGCCCAAGCGCTATAATCTGCTCGGACAACTCACGTGCCATAATATAAATATCTGTATCCGCACGACCAACTCACGTGTTGCACGGCCAACTCATATGCTATTATAATATAAGGATCCGCACGACCAACTCACGTACTGCACGGCCAATTCACGTGCTATAGTATAATATAAGGATCTGCACAGCCAAATCACGTGTTGCACGGACAACTCACGTGCTATGATCTCAATATCTCACAATCAGGCCCTCGGCCTCTCTCAGTCATAAATCTCTCCAGTCTCTCGGGCTTTCATTAATCATGAAATCAGCTCAAACAACAATGATATGATGTATCAATAATAATAACAGAGAGTGAGATAAAATGTGCAAGTAAAAACTGAGACTGAGTACATATAGCATTTAGCAGGCAATTCAACAAGTACGCGACCTCTGTTGGTCCCAACAGTACTATCACATAGCCTAAGCATGATTTCTAACATGATTTACAGTCAAATTTTTATCAACGCATAGAGAGCATATAGCTAACTAAAAATTATTCAACTTTACAGTTTCCTGGGATGGACCAAGTCACAATCCCCTCGGTGCACGCCCACACGCCCATCACTAGCATGTGCGTCACCTCCAAAATAATCACATGATACCAAAATTCGGGGTTTAATACCCTCAGGGCCAGATTTAAAACTGTTACTTACCTCAGAGCGTGAAATTCTTTACTCTGCTATGCCTTTGCCTCGTAAATCGATCTATGAATGCCTCGAATCTAGTCACAAATAATTCGTTTCAGTCAATAAAATTTATTGGAATTAATTCCATAAGAAAAAGCAAATTTTCCATAAAAATTCGAATTTTAGCTCAAAAATCGCCCGTGGGGCCCACGTCTCAGAACTCGACAAAAGTTATAAAATCCGAAAGTCCATTCAACCACGAGTCTACCCATACCAATTTTACTAAATTCTGACCTCAACTCGACTCTTAAATCTACAAATCTTATTTCCAAATTTCTAAGTTCCAATCTCCGATTTACACCTCAAAATCAAGTAATCTAGTCGTATTATTCGATGATAATTCAACATTATGGAGTAAAAATGATCACAAGGGACTTACCTTAAGTTTTCCTTGAAAATTTATCAAAAATTGCCTCTCCTCAAGCTCCAATTTGGCAAAAATGGCGAATGGGACGAAGTCCCTATTTTTATAATTCTGCCCAGACAACCTCGGTTCTGCCTCGATCTTGGCCTTCGATCGAGGTCCTCGATCCTAGCCCTCGATCATGGTCCTCGATCCTGGCCCTTGATCCAAGGCCTCGATCGTGACTTCAACCCTGCCTTCGATCGTGGCCCTCGACCCTGGGCTCGATCATGGCTTCGATCGTGGCCCGCGACCCTGGGCTCGATCTGGGATCGATTCTAGCAGGTTCTGGGCTCGATTCTGAGAGATTTCTGGGCTCGAATCTGGCAGAAGAAATTCCCAACATAAGGAAATTGCAGTAGCTGTTGTAGTTCAATATTTTTGATCCGTTAACCATACGAAACTTACCCGAGGCCCTCGGGAACAAATATACCAACAAGTCCTATAATCTCATACGAACTTAGTCGAATCCTCAAACAATGCTAAAACCATGAATTACGTCCCAATTCAAGCCTATTGAACTTTGAAATTTCTAATTTCTACAAATAACGCCGAAACCTATCAAATCACGTCTGATTGACCTCAAATTTTGCACACAAGTCATAAATGACATAACATACCTATTAAAATTTTCAGAATCAAATTTTGACCCTGATATCAAAAAGTCAACCCCTCGGTCAAACTTCCCAAAAATTTAACTTTCGGCATTTCAAGTCTAATTCCTCTATGGACCTCAAAATAATTTTTCGGACACGCTCCTAAGTTCAAAATCATCATATGAAGCTACTGGAATTATCAGAATTTGAATCCGAGGTCGTTTACACATAAGTCCCCATCCGGGCAACTTTTCTAACTTAATATTTTCAATTATGAGATTAAGTGTCTCATTTCACTCTAAATTTCTTCCGGACCCGAACCAACTAACCCAGTAAGTCTTAAAACGATTGTGAAGCATAAATTGAGTAGTAAATAGGGGAACGGGACTGTAATACTCAAAACGATCGATCGGGTCGTCACAAAATCCCTCTCCGAGAAGCTCCAAAATCTCCCAAGAAGTAAAATAAATGAGCCAAAAACAGCCTAAGTCTCGTATTTGTCACGACCCAATTTCACCTATAGGTCATGATGGCGCCCAACACTACAGCTAAGCAAGCCAACTAGTAATTTAAACATACGTCAATTATTTTCAGAATAATTTTCTAAGTAATTTTTATTATTTTACTAGCAATATTAAAGAAAATATAAAAGATACTGATTTATTTAAATCCAAGATATATAATCAACTCCCAATTCTACCAATGTGTGTGCCAAGACCTGGTGTCACAAGTGTATGAGCATCTAGTAGATTATACAAAACTCCAAATACTGTCTGAAATAAAATAGATAGAATGTAAATACAAGAAGAGACACTGGTAGCTGCAGAACGGCTCAGAAAGGCAGCTCACCACTACGCCTCTGGATAACGTGGGTGTAAGATGATAGGTCCTCCACTAGTACTCGCCTCAGGTCCTGTACAAAATGTGCAGCAAGTGTAGTATGAGTACGTAAACAACATGTACCCAGTAAGTATCAAGCCTAATCTCGAAGTGGTAAAGACGAGATGGCCGACTTTGGCACTCACTATGGGTCAATAATAATAATTGAAATAAAACTAGAATATCTAGATCAACATGATTCACAGAGTTAATAATAATTTATTTAACCAGCAGAAATAATTAAATTCCTTCAAATGCAACAATTTCCAAACTATTAATTAAATTCACAACTGCAATTGAAATGCCAAGGTATCGTATAATTATCATTATTAGGCACGATTTCTGCTGAGTTCGTACGGCCCGATCCAGAGTGTCGTGTACACTGCCAAGGGACGTGCGACACGATCCATAGATGCATCTATCCTGCAGAGGCGTTCGGCCCGCTCCACAAGAAAGGACATTTTCTTATGTACCTCCGCAAGGAGAGTATATTTATTATAAGATCAATTTGAGAGGATGAACAATTCCTTTAACAATTAATTAATTTAAACAGAAAATTAAGCATATGAGATTTTTCACCTTTTAATAATTTTTCTAACAATTCAAAATATATACCAAATAATTTAATTAAATAACGGATACAATT
This sequence comes from Nicotiana tomentosiformis, assembly GCF_000390325.3. Taxonomy (NCBI): domain Eukaryota; kingdom Viridiplantae; phylum Streptophyta; class Magnoliopsida; order Solanales; family Solanaceae; genus Nicotiana; species Nicotiana tomentosiformis. The sequence continues at coordinate 114,331,189 of NC_090822.1, forward strand.
TACACAAGTAATTCATGCTTTGAGTCCTAAACTACCCGGACTTTAGCATTAATAGTTGCTACGGATTGACTCTCGTCACCTCATGCGTACGTAGCCCCCACAATTAGCAACAATTATTAATTTAATTACCTATGGGGTAATTTCTCTCTCACAAGATTAGACAGGAGACTTACCTCGTCTTGCTCCAATTTAATCTACTAGTAGACCCTTTCCTCGATTATCCAACTCTGAATGGCTAGAATTTAACCAAAAAATAATTCGATACAGTCACCAAAAATTATAGAATCAATTTCATAAGAAAATACTATATTTTCAATAAAAATTCCGAAATTAATTAAAACTTTATTTGTGGGGCCCACATCTCAAAATCCGGCAAAAGTTACGAAATCCGACAACCCATTCAATTACGAGTCCAACCATACCAGTTTCACTCAAATCCGATTCTGAATCGATACCGAAATCTCAAAAATTCGTTTCTATGAGATTTCTAAACATTTTCCAAATCTCAATCTCAAAACACTAATTAAATGGTGAAAACAAGGATATATTCGTGTATGTTGATCAAATCCGAGTTAGAATCACTTACCCCAATGTCTTTTCCTTGAAAATCTATCAAAAATCGCCTCTGCTCAAGCTCCAATTTATTAAAAATGACGAATGGGACAAATGCCCTCCTTTATAATTCTGCCCAGGTAGCCCTCGATCATGACCTCGATCATCGGCCTCGATCGTGGTTCGATCATGACCTCGATCCTTGGCCTCGATCGTGACTTCGATTGTGGCCCTCGAGCCTTTGTCTTCGATCATGGCTCTTGAGCATGGGCCTTCAATCATGACCCTCGATCTTGGGCTCGATCACAACCCAGAATTTCCAGCAGAAAGGAAAAATTGCAGCAGTTGTTTTAAGTCCAACTTTTGATCCATTAACCATCCGAAACTCACCTGAGGCTCTCGGGACCTCAACCAAATATACCAACAAGTCCTAAAATATCATACAAACTTATTTGAAACCTCAAATCATATAAAACGATGTTAAAACCACGAATTATGCTCCAATTCAAGGTTAATGAAACTTTAAATTTCCAACTTCTACATCCGATGTCAAAACCTATCAAATCAAGTTCGATTGACCTCAAATTTTGCACATAAGTTATAAATGACATAACAGAGCTATAAAAAATTTTGGAACTGGATTCCGACCCCGATATCAAAAAGTTAACTCCCCGGTCAAACTTCCAAACTTAAATTCTTGTTTTAGCCATTTCAAGCCTAATTTAACTACGGACTTCCAAATAAAATTCTGAACACGCTCCTAAGTCCAAAATCACCATACGGAGCTATTGGAACCGTCAAATCCCGATTCCGGTATCATTTTCTCAAAATATTGACCGAAGTCAAACTTAGCACTTTAAGGCCAACTTAAGAAACCAAGTGTTCCGATTTCAACCCGAACACTTTCAAGTCCCGAACCAACCATTCCCACAAGTCATAATTTATTATAAGTACATATAGAGAATTTTATTTAGGAAAACGGGGTTCTAAAAGTCAAAATGACCGATTGGGTCATTACAGTATTAAATGGACCTTACTGCCTCTAGCGTTTTCGCTTCTGCGGACCATGGGCCGCATCTATGGACAATCCATCGCAGGTGCGGTCCTAGCCCAGGCCGGCTGAATCCGCTTCTGCATATGGACTCCCGCTTCTGCGGGCCACTGACCACTCGCCCCAAACCGCTTCTACGGCCAAAAAGCTCGCAGGTGCGGGCACACCAGATCTGGTGCACCAGCTACTCTTTCAAGCCTAAACTCGATCCGTACATCGATCGAGTAGCACCCGAGACCCCCGAGGTCTCATCCAAATATACCAACAAGTTCGTAAACATAAGACGGACTCGCTCGAACCCTCGGAATCCGTAAAACAACATCAAAATTAAGAATCACACTCCAAACCAAATTGAATCAACTTATGAACTTCAAGTTCTTCCAACTCGCTCTGAATGCGCCGAATCATACTTAAGCTACTCGGAATGACACCAAATTTTGCGTACAAGTCTTAAATCACCATACGGAGCTATTCTTAGGCTCAGAATTCCAAATGGACCTCGATAACATAAAAATCTACTTCGAACTAAATTTAAAGAACTTGAAAACTTTCAATGAACCAACTTCCAACTTTAGGCACCGAAATGCTCTCGGGTCATCCAAAATCCGATCCGAACACACGTCCATATCCAAAATCATCATACGAACCTAATGGGACCTTCAAATCCTAATTCCGGGGTCGTTTACTATAAATATTGATCCAAGTCAAACTTAACCCTTTTAAGCCAATATTAAGGAACTAAGTGTTCCGATTTCAACCCGAACCTTTTTAAACTCGAACTAACCATCCCCGCAAGTCATAAAATAGTAAAAACATATACGTGGAGTCTTTTTTAAGAGAACAGAGATCTAGAAAGTAAAACGAACGGTCGGATCGTTATATAAGTAGGGATAAAAAAAGAAGAAAAAGAAAAATAAGGGTGTTGGTGACAATGAGGGCGAGGTGGTGGGGAAAGTGGAAGAAGATTTGAGGGTTAAGGAGGAGGAGGAAAGGAAGAGGAGGAAGAGCGTGGATAGCGAGGGTGAAAATGTTGGTTCAGCAAAGCAGAGTAATAAGAAAAAGAGTAAAAAGAGGACAGTTGAAGGTGAAAATTAAATGAGTTAGCTGAATTGTATGAAATATTTGTTGCTGCTGTTATTGCTACCATTGACGAGGATCAGAGTAATGCTTTTTTATGTAGGAAAATTGTCCCTTGTGGATTTCATTGCTAAAGCTTTATTGATATAACATTTTGAATTATATTTAATGAGATATAATCCAAATTCAAATGATTATGGATCTAACAAAGTTTATTCGACATATCAAAATTTATGTGCTAATTTTCATATACTGAAAAAAATAAAATTGATGGGTACTTTGTAGTTGTACATAAGCAAAGTCATTCTAAAAAAATCAGAAAAAAGAAAAAGAAAAAGAAAAAGAAGAAGTTGACATATTAGACAGTGCTGGTTCAGTAGAGCAGAGTAATAAGAACAAGAGTAAAAAGAGGAGAATTAAAGGTGAAAGTAATTGAATAAGCTGAACTGTACGAAGATTATTTTTTCTGTTGCTACTAATGGTGAGGATCCGATTTTCAATGGTACCCTAAAATTTGTATGTAAACCTCTTATTAATTAATTATATAGACAACCAATTTAACGAATAATTTTTCGCTAAAGAAAATAAGTCGAAAAGCTTAAAAAAATCTTTTATGTAAGTCCTACTTTGAAGATATTGAAGTTTGATAGAAGAACAAATTCCTAATGCACTAATATGAATTTCGTATTAGTCTACAGATTTTTTAATTTTTCAGTACACATAGATTAGCATAATTACAATCTGTTTTATTTATTATAACTACAACATTGTTCAGTAAGGTGACTATTTTTAATGTCATGGTAGCCACTTTTACTTTGTCGGGTATGAACTTTTTATTAAGACAAATAAACCTCTTTGTTACTAATTCTTTTGTATTTTGTCTATATGCACAGAAAACTTTAAAGTGTCAATCCTTCAATATTTATCAAATAACGATGAAGTTCAATCCTACCGCATCAAGCAAAGATCACTAGATTTCTAATGGATGGACTTGCTACAACCTACAAATCCTTGTGCTCATTATCAGGAGTTTTGTATACGACCTATCATAATTTTAAAATAAATAATGCGTATATTTTGATACAAAATAAATAGTTCATATATTTCGATATATCATCATGAGAAGAGTTTTTTATTCAAAATACGTCCAAATAACTTTAAATTTTGTATCCGATATACTAACACTAATAGATTAAATGTTCTTCAACAATCAATTCAACAGAACTCAATAATGATGCTTTTTCAGTTTTAACCAAATCAATTCAAATCAATCACAAATAAGAAAGAGAAGAAAGAGGACTACGGAGGGGAGCAAGTTCTAACGAATGCCATAATGAGGACATCCAAATGAAATGTCTTGTATTATTTTATAAAATATCTGAACCTTAAGCGCATCTTTTTAAATATTAAAAAAATTTTAATATTAGACGACCACCAAATTGCGATCGCACAAATCATGAATAATCGCTAAATGAATCTACAATATAAAAAAAGACAAGTAGAATAAAAGAAACAATAAGAAAAAAAAGCTCACATTGAACAATCAACCCACACACTCTAATATCTCATGGGCAACAAATTAAATAACACAAGTAATGTTCTCTTAATAAATTAACTATTTAATGCAAAGACAAAATAAAAAAAATGTAAAAAAAAATTCTCGCATGTAAAATATCTTGGGTCGATGCTGAGCATGGGCCATCTTTTACTAGTGTTTTTGTTGTACCGTATTTTTCATAATACCCAATTATTAAATATGTTAAAATTAAAGTTTATATATTTTTGGATTGGAATTCCTAATCCATATTGTGAAACTTAGTTGTAAATATAACTCTAACTTTCTACTTTTTTGGTAATCAATACTGTCACGACCCAAAATTCTACCTAGGCGTCGTGATGGCACTTAGTTTTTAAGACTAGGTAAGCCGATTATAATTATATTTCGAGCCTTTTTTTTGAAACCTATAATTTAATACAAGTGTCGAAACCAAAAGCGGAAACAAATATAACAACCTCCCAAGATTGGTAATACTGAGTCACGAATTCTAACTGAATACATGCAATGATCTCAAGGATCGAATATACAATATTGTTCGAATAAGAGTTGACAGTACAATAAAATGGAAAGACTCCAAGAGACTGCGACGACCAAGCAGCTCTACCTTGAATCCTTTCGATCAACACACTAATTTTGCCTGAGTCCGATACCTCCAATACCTGTCTCTACACAAAAATATGCAGAAGTTTAGTATGAGTACACCACAGTTGGTACCCAGTAAGTATCAAGACTAACCCGGGTGAGTAGTGACGAGGTACAGTCAAGACACTCACTAGTCAAATAACCTATGCAATATAGCAGTATACAATAGTACTGAAAAATAACTAGTAGTGATAGCAACAAAAATCAACCAGTAATATAAATAGCAAGATAATAAGAACACCATAATTATTGCTCAAATGAATAAGGAATACAAGTACAACCAATTAATCAAGTCCTTCAAATATAAATCTTTCGCATATAATTCTTTCGAATATATACCTTCCGAATATACTTCTTTCAAATAAATATTGTTCGAATATAAAATTCTATCAAATAAATATCTTTCGAATATACTTCTTTCAAATAAATATATTTCAAATATAAATTCTTTCAAATAAATGTCACTCTGTGATACCTCATTTCATAATCATGGGTCTCAGCCCACTTTCATATTTTTGTAACACGGGTCTCAGCCCACTTTCATGTTTCCACGGCATCTCGTGCCCATGTTTCTATCAAAACCGCACGGACAACTCACGTGCCAATAATAAAAATCATCATATTTTTTCCGGCACCTCGTGCCCGCATTTCATATCATATTTGCACGGACAATTCGCGTGCTAATAACATAATCATTATATTTTCCTGGCACCTCGTGCCCATATTTCATATTACATCTGCACGGACAGTTCACGTGCCAATAACATAATCCGCCCGACAATAGCCACAAGCTCACAATTTCAACATAGATCCGATTATTATCATGTTTACCGAAACAACAAAATAAGTTGCACAAGATATAAAAATAAACACAAGAAAAATCACAACATCACATGAAAATTACCAACGCAATAACTCCACATCATCACATAAAAATTACCAACACAATAACCCCACATCATCACATATCATTCCTAACAATAGTCACCCTTATTGTCATGACTCAATTCCTCCTATAGGCCGTGATGGTGCCCAACGTTACCGCTAGGCAAGCTAACCGGGAACTAACTTTGTGATCCTCTCTTTTAAAGATTTGAAAAAGTTTATTTTTAGTTTATGCATAAATAAGAAGTAAGAGTTTAATAAAAATGCAAGATCAAAATTTTCAAGCAAATGAGATAAGAAAAATAACCCCAAACCATCAAGTGTCTACTAGCATAAATCTCTAAGACTTGGTGTCACAAGTGTATGAGCTACAAGTAGAATATACAAAAGAATACTACACTACTGTCCGAAACGAGATAGACAGAAAATAAAGCAAAGGAAGACTCCCGCTGCGGCAGAACGGGATCGGAAGGTATCTCACCGCAAAGTCTCGTAGTAGTCAAGTGTGCGCGCCGGACTGATAACCAGATGCACCTGCCTCAGATCCTGCACATTCAGTACAGAAGTGTAGCGTGAGTACATAAACAACATGTACCCAGTAAGTATCTAGTCTAACCTAGAAGAAGTAGTGACGAGGGGTCGACTTCGACACTTATTATGGGCCAACAATAAAATATATAAAATTCTAATTAAACATGGGGTATATAAATGACAATAGAACTCGGAAGCAAGCATCAATTAAATAATCATTTCACCGATAGTAAGTACCAAATTAATTTTTCTCATTTAACCATTTAACCTCTCAAGCCCATGAAATAATATCAATCATAATTGGGCTCCCAGTATTATTACCCATGAATTATGCTGAGGATGTATGGCCCGATCCAAAATACATATACATATACTGTGTGTACTGTCGAGGGTCGAACGACACGAATCATAGATGCATCCATTAATTATACGGAGGCGAACGGCCCACTCTCATGAGAGTAGTGAAATTTACCCCACTCGCAGAATATACTTGCGACGCGGTTGAACATAGATTTATCAAGTTATCATAATATCCCTCAACTCTTTCCAAAACAAGAAATTCAACTGGAAACTTTTAAAATATTGAAATCCTCAACTTCCGCTCAATTCAAGACAATTAGTAAGCATAATTAATTATCGATGTCAACAAAGCATGGTGTAAACCTAAACTACCCGGACATAAGCATAATTAGTAGCTACGTACGAACTCTCGTCACCTTGTGCGTACGTAGCCCCCACAAATACAAGCACATATTAATTAAATTCACCTATGGGATTAATTCCCTCTTACAATGTTAGAAAAGAGACTTACCACGTCTCAAAGCCTACTTTTCGGTCCAAGATTGTGCGTAAACCCTCAAATTCGGTTACAAACGACTTGAAACTAGTCAAATGTACATGCTCAAAAGTTCATATCCTAATTATTAAAGTGATTACCCAACCCAAAATTAAAAAAAATCCTAAAATTCACCCCAGGCCCACGTGCCCGGATTCCGGAAATGTTCGGAGAAAATCATCACCCATAACCTTAAGGACTCAAATATACCATTTTCATCCCATTCTATAACCATTTTCGTGGTTAAAATCTCATTTTTTTTATTAAGACATAGGTTTTTCACCTAAACCCATGTTTTTCACAAATTTACATATTTAAATCTACCCATAATCTATGTATTAAACTCACATTAGGTAAAAATTACTTACCCTCAATAGCCAGATTGAAATCCCCCTTTTTAAGCTCCAAAATTGCCCAAGAGTGCAATAAATGAACCCAAAAATGGCTAAGTCCTGATTTTAAAACTCTCTGCCCAGCTGCCCTCTTCTTCGCGAACGTGAAACAGGCCTCGCATTTGCGAAGGCAATCAATCCAGACCCAGGAAAACTTGACCTACGCGAACGCAACAGGGGACTCGCGAACGCGAAGGCTTACCAGCCCTGTCCTACGCGAACGCGAGGGCACCTTCGCAAACACGAAGAACAATGACATTGACCCCCCTCCCCCTCCCCCCGATTCCCTTCCTTCTACGCGAACGCGTGGGGGACTTTGCGAACGCGAAGGGCTAATTGCCCCACTGCCCAAATCCTTCTTTGCGAATGCGAAGAAGGTAACCAGAACTGAAAAATCTGGTTTTTTTAACTTGGCTCCGGGTGGTCCGAAACATACCCGAGCCCCTCGGGACCCCCGTCCAACCACACCAACAAGTCTATAAACATAATACGGACCTGATCGAACTCTCGGAATGCGTAAAACAACAACAAAACCAATAATCACACTCCAAAACCAAATATTATCAAGTTTTGAACTACAAGTTTACAAATCGCTCCGAACGCGCCGAATCATACTTAGACTACTCGGAATGACACCAAATTTTGCGTGCAAGTCTTAAATCACCATACAGAACTATTCACGAGCTCGGAATCCCAAACGGACCTCGATTACTCCAAAACCTACTCCAAACTAAATTTAAAGGACTTTAACACCTTCAAAGAGCCAACTTTAACTATTGGGCGCCGAAACACTCCCGGGTCATCCAAAACCCGATCCGAATATACGCCCAAGTTCGAAATCATCATACAAATCAATTGAAACCGTCAAATCCCAATTCCTAGGTCGTTTACTAAAAATGTTGACCGAAGTCAAACTTAAAAATTTTGGCCAACCTTAAGGAACCAAGTGTTCCGATTTCAACCCGAACTCTTCCAAATCCCAAACTAACCATCCTCGCAAGTCATAAAACAGTAAAAACACATACGAAGAGACTTATTTAGGGGAACAGGGTTCTGGAAAGAAAAACGACCGGTCAGATCATTACATTCTCCACCTCTTAAACAAACCTCCATCCTCGAACGGATCTAGAATCATATCTGGAGTGTTGAATAAGTGTGAATATCTGCTCCGCATGTCCTCCTCGGACTCCCAAGTCGCCTCCTCGACTGGTTGGCCCCTCCACTAAACCTTTACTGCGGAAATCCTCTTGGACCTCAACTGGCGGACCTGCTTATCGACAATGGCAACCGGCTCCTCCTCATATCCCAGGCTCTCATCTAACTGAATCGTGCTGAAGTCTAACACATGTGACCTGTCGGCATGATACCTCCGGAGCATAGACACATGGAAAACCAGATGAACTCCCGATAGGCTGGGAGGAAAATCAAGCTCATAAGCGACCTCCCCAACTCGTCTCAACACCTCGAATGGACCTATAAACCTTGGGCTCAACTTGCCCTTCTTCCCGAACCTCATGATCCCCTTCATCGGTGAGACTTTCAAGAGAACCTTCTCGCCCACCATGAATGATAAATCACGCGCCTTCTGATCCGCGTAACTCTTCTGTCTGGATTGTGCTATGCGAAGTCGCTCCTTAATCAACGTTACCTTTTCTAAGGCATCTTTCACAAAATCAGTACTATATAACTTAGCCTCGCCGGGCTCAAACCATCTGATGGGAGAATGACACCGCCGACCATATAAAGGCTCAAATGTAGCCATCTCAATGTTGGACTGATAACTGTTGTTGTAAGCAAACTCGACCAAAGGCAAGAATCGATCCCACTGCCCTCCAAAGTCAATCACACATGCCCTGAGCATGTCCTCCAAGATCTGAACTGTCCGCTCTGACTACCTGTCGATCTATGGATGAAATGTTATGCTGAGCTCTACCCGGGTCCCCAACTCACTCTGTACCACTCTCCAGAAATGTGAAGTAAACTGAGGGCCTCTATCTGATATAATAGAAATAGGCATACCGTGTAACCGAACTATCTCCTAAATATAAATCTGGGCCACCCTCTCCGAAGTATACGTGGTCACCACCGAAATGAAGTGTGCCGACTTGGTCAACCTGTCGATAATGACCCAAACTGCATGAAACTACCGCAAGGTTCGCGGCAACCCAACTACGAAGTCTATAGTAATGCACTCCCATTTCCACTCAAGTATAGTCGTCTGCTGGAGTAGGCCACCTGGCCTCTGGTGCTCATACTTAACCTGCTGGCAATTTAGATACCTCGCAACATACTCAACTATGTCTTTCTTCATCCGCCGCCACCAATAATGCTACCTCAGATTGCGATACATCTTCGTAGCACCTGGATGAATAGAATACCATGAACTGTGTGCCTCCTCTAGAATCCTCTCCCTCAAGCCATCGACGTTAGGAACACATAGACGACCCTGGAGTCGCAAAACACCATCCTCACCGATAGTAACCTCTTTGGCACCACCCTGTAGTACCATTTCCTTGAGAACCAACATGTGCGGATCATCAAATTATCGAGCTTTGATCTGCTCCAATAGTGAAGATTGGGCAACAACGCATGCAAGAACTCGGTTGGGCTCTAAAATATCCAACCTCACAAGTATGCTAGCCAAGGACTGAACGTCCAAAGCTAATGGCCTCTCCTCTGCTGAGATAAATGCCAACCTATCCATACTCTCCGCCTTTCTGCTCAAGGCATCCGCAACTACATTCGCCTTGCTCGGATGATAAAGAATAGTAATGGCATAGTCCTTTAGTAACTCAAGCCACCTGCATGGCCTCAAATTGAGATCCTTTTGCTTGAAAAAATGCTGCAAGTTGCGATGATCAGTATAAACCTCACAGGACACCCCATAAAGATAGTGCCTACAGATCTTAAGAGCATGAACAATAGCGGCCAACTCCAAATCGTGTACAGGATAATTCTTCTCATGGGGCTTCAGCTGACGTGAAGCATATGCAATAACTCGCCCCCCTCCTGCATCAATACACAACCCAAGCCAATGCGTGAAGTGTCACAATACACGGTATACATCCCCGAACAGGAAGGCAACACTAGAACTCGTGCAGTAGTCAGAGCTGTCTTGAGCTTCTAGAAGCTCGCCTCACAATCGTCAGACCAACGGAACGGAGCACCTTTCTGGGTCAACCTAGTCAAAGGTGCTGTAATAGATGAGAAGCCCTCTACGAATCAGCGATAATATCCTGCTAACCCCAAGAATCTCCTTAGCTCAGTCGCCGTAGCAGGACGAGGCCAACTCTGAACTGCCTCAATCTTTTTGGGATCCACCTTAATACCCTCGTCGGATACAACAAGCCCCAAGAATGCTACAGAATCTAGCTAAAACTCACACTTGGAGAACTTAGCATATAGCTTATGTTCCCGCAAGGTTTGAAGCACCACTCTCAAGTGTTGCTCGTGCTCGTCCATGTTGCGCGAGTAGATAAAAATGTCATCAATGAAGACAATGACGAATGAATCAATATAAGGCCCGAACACCCTGTTCATCAAATCCAAAAACACCATTGGGGCCTTAGTCAAACCGAAAGACATCACTAGAAACTCATAATGGCCATATCTAGTCTGGAAAGCAGTCTTCAGAACATCCAAATCTCGAATCTTCAACTGATGGTACCCCTATCTCAAGTCGATCTCAAGCAGTCTTCAATGACGAGTGAATCAATATAAGGCCCGAACACCCTGTTCATCAAATCCAAAAACATCATTGGGGCGTTAGTCAAACCAAAAGACATCACTAAAAATTAATAATGGCCATATCTAGTCTGGAAAGAAGTCTTCAGAACATCCAAATCCTGAATCTTCAACTAATGGTACCCCGATCTCAAGTCGATCTTAGAGAACGCCCTGGAACCCTGTAACTGGTCAAACAAATCATCAATATGTGGTAATGGGTACTTGTTCTTTATGGTAACTTTGTTCAACTGGCGGTAATCAATGCACATCCGCATAGTCCCATCCTTCTTCTTCACAAATAACACTGGTGCACCCCAAGGTTGTACACTCGGCCTGACGAACCCCTTTGCTAGCAACTCCTCAAGTTGTTCCTTCAATTCTTTCAATACTTTCGGAGCCATACGATACTGTGAAATGGATATAGGTTGGGTACCTAGAGCCAAATCAATGCAGAAATCGATATCACAATCTGGTGGCATGCCTGGAAGATCAGAAGGAAACATATCAAAGAACTCCCGGACTACGGGTACTGAACCAATCGCCGGAGTTGCCACAGTAGTATCCCAAACATAAGCTAGATAAGCCAAATAACCCTTCTCGACCATGTGTCGAGCCTTCATAAAAGAGATGATCTGACTAGGTGTGCTGACAGACGAGCTTCCACTCCAATCTAGGCAACTCTGTATCGCCAAGGTAACAGTCTTGGCATGGAAATCAAGGATGGCATGATATGGAGATCATCATTCCATGCCCAGGATAACCTCAAAGTCGGTCATATCGAGCAGCAGAAGATCCGCTCTAGTCTCATAACCATAGAATGTAACAATGCGGGACCGATAGACCCGATCCACAATAACAGAATCGCCCACCGGAGTGGACACATAAACAGGAGTACCCAAGGACTCACGAGGAACATCCAGGAAATGAGAAAATAAAGACGACACATATAAATAGGTAGACCCTGGATCAAATAATACTAAATCATCCCTACCGCAGACAGAAATAATACTTGTGATCACGGCATTTGAGGCCACTACATCTGGTCTGGCCGGGAAAGCATAGAATTTAGCTGGAGTGCCACCTTCCTGGCTTCCACCTGCCTGGCCTCACCTGCCTGGCCTCCACCTCTAGGATGGCCCCTGCCCATCTGCCATTCACCTTTGGGCGACCGGACGGCTGATGCGACTACTAGTGTTGTAATCATGGGCTGCTGACCCTATTGCACTGCCTTGCCGCGAAATCTAGGAAAAAATCTCTTCATGTGGCCAGGATATCCACACTCGTAACAACCCCTCGAAGCGGTGGACTGCTGCTTTGAGGTCTGGCCCTGATGGCCTAAATACCCACTGGAAGAACCGTAGATAGCGGTGGGCAGTAGGAACTCTCTGTCATGGCACTGAAATAGGGTCGAACTGGAGCACCTTGAGGAGGCGGCGGTGCTGGATATGTAGGACTGCTTGGCTGACCTCTGCCCCCAGATGGAGCACCACTGAATCCTCATGAATGACGGAACCGCTTGTCCCGCGGCATCTTTTCTCGGTCCCGCTGACGATAACCCTCAATCCTCCGAGCTATCTCCACAACCAGCTGGTAAGAGGTCCCCAACTCAACCTTTCGGGCCATAGTGGCCCAAATACCGTAGTGCAACCCCGGGACAAATCTATCATAAGTGCATGGCGAGACAATTCAGAGAACCTCACCTCATAATCGGTCACTGACATCTGGTCCTGCCGTAGCATCTCAAACTGAAACCGCAACTCTTCTCTCTGGGAGGGTGGAATATACCTATCCAAAAAAATGCGTGTAAATTGATCCCAAGTCATGTGAGGAGAACCTGCTGGTCTGCCGAGAAGATGTGACTGCCACCATCTATGGGCCCTGCCCTCTAGCTGAAAAGTAGTGAAATCTACCCGTGGGACTATAATATACTCATATTGTGCAGTCTGTCCCTGCACCGATTAATGAAGTCCTGAGGATCCTCATGTCGCTCACCCCCGAAGACAGGAGGGTATAGCCTAGTCCATCTGTCCAGTAGCTTCTGCGGCTCACCGGTCGCAGCTGGCCTGGGCTCAGGTACGGCTGTTGCCACTGGTCGGGCTCCGCCCATGGGTAGTGTACCTAGGGTCTGATATACAGCAGTTGCATGCCTAGGAGCCTGAGCAGTAGGGGTCTGTGCTCCCCCTCCCTCCTGAGATGTGGCTGGGTCTGCTGGAAATAAACCAGCCTGGTTCATAGTATCCATGAACCGTAGCATACGACCCAAAACCTCCTGAAATCCCGGTACGGACATAAAATCCACCGGGGCTGGCTCTGCTGTAGGCATCTCGCCCTGCTCCTCGAAATAGTTGAAATAGTTGATTTTTAGTTTATGCATAAATAAGAAGTAAGAGTTTGATAAAAATGCAAGATCAAAATTTTCAATCAAGTGAGATAAGAAAAATAACCCCAAACCATCAAGTGTCTACTAGCATAAATCTCTAAGACCTAGTGTCACAAGTGTATGAGCTACTAGTATGAAATAACAAAAGAGTACTACACTATTGTTCGAAACGAAATAGACAGAAAATAAAGCAAAGAAAGACTCTGGCTGCTACAGAACGGGCTCGGAAGGTATCTCACAGCAAAGTCTCGTAGTAGTCAAGTGTGCGCACCAGATTGATATCCAGATGCATCTGCCTTAGATCCTGCACATTCAGTGCAGAAGTATAGCGTGAGTACATAAACAACATGTACCCAGTAAGTATCTAGTCTAACCTAGAAGAAGTAGTGATGAGGGGTCGACTTCGACACTTACTATGGGCCAACAATAAAATATATAAAATTCTAATTAAACATGGGGTATATAAATGACAATAGAACTCGGAAGCAAGCAACAATTAAATAATCATTTCACCGATAGTAAGTACCAAATCAATTTCCCTCATTTAACCATTTAACCTCTCAAGCTCATGAAATAATATCAATCATAATTGGGCTCCCAGTATTATTACCCACGAATTATGCTGAGGACGTACGACCCGATCCAAAATACATATATATATATACTGTGTGCACTACCGAGGGTCGAACGGCACGAACCATAGATGCATCCATTAATCATGCGGAGGCGAATGGCCCGCTCCCACGTGAGTAGTGAAATTTACCCCGCTCGCAGAATATACTTGCGACGAGGTTGAACATATATTTCTCAAGTTATCATAATATCCCTCAACTCTTTCCAAAACAAGAAATTCAACCGAAAACTTTTAAAATATTGGAATCCTCAACCTCCACTCAATTCAAGATAATTAGCAAGCATAATCAATTAACGGTGTCAATAAAGCATGGTGTAAACCTAAACTACGTACGGACTCTCGTCAACTTGTGCGTACGTAGCCCCCACAAATAAAAGCACATATTAATTAAATTCACGTATGGGGTTAATTCCCTCTTACAAGGTTAGAAAAGAGACTTACCTCATCTCAAAGCCTACTTTCTGGTCCAAGATTGTGCTTAAACCCTCAAATTCGGTGCCAAACGACCTAAAACTAGTCAAATGTTATATAAAATAGTTAATACATGCTCAAAATTTCATATCCTAATTATTAAAGTGATTACTCAACCCCAAATAAAAAAAATCATAAATGCACCCCCAGGCCCATGTGCCCAGATTTCGAATATTTTCGGAGGAAATCGTCACCCATAACCTTAAGGACTCAACTATACAATTTTCATCCCATTACATAACCATTTTCGTGGTTAAAATCTCATTTTTTTAATGAAGACCTAGGTTTTTCATCTAAACCCATATTTTTCACAAATTTACATGTTAAAATTTACCCATAATCTAAGTATTAAACTCACATTAGGTAAAAATTACTTTCCCTCAATCGCCAAGTTGAAATCCCCCTTTTTAAAGCTCCAAAATTGCCCAAGAGTGCAATAAATAAACCCAAAAATGGCTGTCTCGATTTTAAAACTCTCTGCCTAGCTGCCCTCTTCTTCGCGAACGCGGAACAGGCCTCGCGTTCGCGAAGGCAATCGGTCCAGACCCAGGAAAACTTGGCCTACGCGAACGCGACAGGGGACTCGCGAACGCGAAGGTTTACCAGCCCTGCCTTACGCGAACGCGAGGGCACCTTCGCAAACGCGAAGAGCAATCAAACTGACCCCCCCCCCCCCCCCCAGATCCCTTCCTTCTATGCGATCACGTGGGGGACTTCGCGAACGCGATGGGCTAATTGCCCCACTGCCCAAATCCTTCTTCGCGAACGCGAAGTAGGAAACCAGAACTGGAAAATCTGGTTTCTTTAACTTGGCTCCGGGTGGTCCGAAATATATCCGAGCCCCTCGGGACCCCCGTCCAACCACACCAACAAGTCTATAATCATAATACGGACCTGATCAAACTCTCGGAATGCGTAAAACAACAACAAAACCAATAATCACACCCCAAAACCAAATCGAATCAAGTTTTGAACCACAGGTTTACAAATCGCTCCGAACGCGCCGAATCATACTTAGACTACTCGGAATGACATCAAATTTTGCGTGCAAGTCTTAAATCACCATACGGAACTATTCCCGATCTCGGAATCCCAAATGGACCTCGATTACTCTAAAACCTACTCCAAACCAAATTTAAAGAACTTTAAATCCTTCAAAGAGCCAACTTTCACTATTGGGCGCTGAAATGCTCCCGGGTCATTCAAAACCCGATCCGAACATACGCCGAAGTCCGAAATTATCATACGAACCTATTGGAACTGTCAAATCCTGATTCCAAGGTCGTTTACTAAAAATGTTGACCGAAGTCAAACTTAGCCTTTTTGGCCAACCTTAAGAAATCATGTGTTCCGATTTCAACCCGAACTCTTCCAAATCCCGAATTAACCATCCTCGCAAGTCATAAAACAGTAAAAGCACATATGGAGAGCCTTATTTAGGGGAACGAGGTTCTAAAAAGAAAAATGATTGGTCGGGTCGTTACACTTATCTCTCATATAGCCACCCTTATCACTCCTATAATAGCCTCCCTAATCCCTCCGCTCTAACAATATCAATAGCCACCCTTATCGCCCTATAGCCATCCTTATCCCTCCTATAGCCACCCTTATCGCTCATATAGCCACCCTTATTGCTCCTATAATGGCCTCCCTTATCGCTCCATTTAATAGCCTCCCTTATCACTCCACCCAGACAATATCCCAACACACATAACAATAGTGAAATGCCACCCTTATGGCCGCATAATGTCAACAATGGAATGCCACCCTTATACGCTGCATAACAGTAACCCAAATCACACAATAATTTACACAGAATATTATCACAACAGCACATCATCATCAACTCGTATTTACAAATTTTCCATAGGCCACAACCATTCCAAAGGTACAATAAAGTCAATTAATTTCACAACAGATAGTCCACGGCTTAACACAATATATATAAAATCTAAAAAACAACCACAAGGATGGGAAAATAACTCATCATAGGACAACGCCTTCTTTAATCCAAATTTTAGATAAATATATAAATGCCTCAATTTAAACTTATTTAATTAATTATTTGCAGATGAAAAATCCATAATGCGATTATTTCCAAGAAATATCAAATCAACAAACACACGAAATTCACATAAAAATCCAAATGGCAATCACACCAAATTATCATATAAAATACAAACTCGACAAATAAGGAATGAGGCATGACAAATCAAGGATTTACTAAGTTCCAACAATTTTCCAATTTAATACATAAGGGCGTCTACGAATTTCAACCGATATAATTTGCACATATAAACCAACTACGTACTCGTCACCTTGCGTACATGGTTTTCAATTACATAATTTTCACATATGACTCAATGCCTAAGGGGTAATTCCCCCACTCAAGGTTAGGCAAGATACTTACCTCGACGAAACTAAATCGAGTTTTTAAATGATCTTCGCGAGTGAAGCCACCTCCATACGGCTCAAAGCCCGATGATTTCCTTGAAAATCCCTCGAAAATAAGATCGCCACAAATCGAGATTTCTTAATTCAGCTCTTTAGTGGTATTAAAACCTCCCACTACTCTTACAACTTCAATCTACATCAACATAATTCAATTGGACCAATATTAGTAAACAAAATTCCAGATTTTTGGTCATTTAGGCATTTTATCAAATACCTAGAGTACATAGCATTTTACTACCTCTAGTAATGGTGTTTCTTCATCCAACAATCCCTCCTTCCCACTAACAAGAGATACTAAACCATCCTTTTTTTACAAACAACCTTCTTTAGTACCATTAAAATCATCAATGAACTTACATCCACCCAATTGTTACTAATAAATTCATTACAAAATCTCTATAACACCCAATAATATAGTTTAAGTATATATGGCTTCCAAACATCATCCAATAAGTGCTAATACTTATTTCTTTCTCACATACTCATAATAAATCCATGTATATATGTCTAAGGGTGTAAGATTGCCTTTTGGAAGAAATCTTGCCAAAACCCCTTTTTGTGTTCTTGAAGATTATTTTTGAAGAACTAAGGATTTAATAGTGGATGGAGTTAGTTTTAGAGTGGAAATGATAGAATGAAACACCAAATTAGTAGGGATTACTCACCTTGGAGATGGGGGGGAGGAGTTGGAGGTCTTGAGAGAGTGGAGGAAACCCCCAAAATCCGGCCAAGATGAATGGGGAAAAATGAACCCCGAAATGAGTATATAACATTATGAGCATCACAAGTAGCGTGGGGCGCTACCTGTGGCCCAGTTTCCAGAACCTCAAGATTCCCAGCGCCAGGGCTAGCGCCCCACGCTACCCTTGGCGCTCGCAATGGGAAATCTTTTCTATTTTGCCCTGAAATGGGCATAACTCTCTCATACGATGTCCGAATTCAACGATTCTCTTTGTTATGGCTCTGTAATTTCCATACGGATCTAATGATTCAATCAAAACTGAATTTGGAGCTCATTTGCTTAATGTGATACCACTTATACTTGAAGAAACGACGTCAAAACATCCTAGAAATATCCAAATTAAATTCCGGGCATACGCCCGATTCCAAAATCAGCATCCGGACCTAACGGAATCATCAAAACTCCGATCCGAGGTCGAATACCAAAAAAACTAAAACTTGGTCATAATACATCATATGAAGCTACTCAAGACTTCAAATAGTTGAAAGGAGCGTAAATGTTCAAAACGACAAGTCGGGTCATTACATTCTCCCCCACTTAAGATCATTCGTCCTCGAATGAGGGTTAGAATCCACCATAGACACCCAATGTGACTTAAATCCTCATCCACACACCAAAAGTTCCCAATTTTACTAACTCCATAAATTTTCAATCCCTTGTAACTGGGCCTATCCACCTGCGAGAGAATCACCAGAACCACCCTAACAACATATCCATAAATTAACAAAGCATCACAATATATATCAACAACAATGATCTTAAAATTAAGGGCATTACATTAACAGAAGTGGTATCTAGACATGAGTTGCACATATTTAAATCATAGCACATAGCAAGTACCCTTTTGAACAATAACCATTTGACTATACAGGCAAGTGAGAATACTTCCTTTACTTTGACGGAGGCAGATCTCAATTTCCGGACTTATCTAATAGGGATGACAACTAAGTACCTCTTATAAGCCAATTACCCATTAACTTCACCTTCAATAGTTTCCACCGGAACGATAGGTAAAGGATTTCCAACAACCTTCTGGAACCTAGATACATGATGCATCGGGTGCATGGAGGACAACGATTTAAGGAACATGAAAACTCGTAATTATTCACCTGAATTAACGAGTCACATTTAACGTCATCTGGGCACATACCTCGTAAGCTAAAACACAATAAGCAAAACACAACTATAACTAAAATGCACAGAAAAACATACAAATGAATTATCAAACGAGCCCAACAGGCATAGCTCCCTATTTGTATTATAATGCAAAAAACATTTCACAAGGGAGAATTTAAAACATATGAATTTAACCACAAAGATCTTATCTCGATATAACTTCCATTGCAGCACATAGCCCGGTTTAAACATATCAATTCACATTAAAACACGAGGATCCCATGTTTAGCTCCGAATCACACGTATTATGCACATCGTGCCAACTGAATTATTTCTTTATTTCTTTTTTCTTATTTTAAATAAATCTCGACAAACAATTTCACAACACTTAATGAACCCCCATACCGGCAGGGTATTAAATTCATAATCTTACCCAAACTATCCCGAATTTACATCAAAACCCACTATAGTGAGTAATAGAAAGTCACTTTTTGACTCATAGCACTTAATAGTGTACGAAACAAAATGATAAACACAGGCTAACACCATCAAATCTCCCAACAGGGATAAACACGGGAGTGGAGTACAAATTCACAAACCCGCCATATAAGGAGCATAAAAAGAGATTTCACCTCGATAATCGGAATCAAATCAAAATAAGAATAGTGCTCCTCTATTATGAATTAAATCATACCTGTAACGACACCATCTGGTATAACGGCCTTAGCCAATTCATAACAATTATATCAACGAGTCGGGCCTCTCCCTCTAGGGCGCCCTCTACCCGTCTGTCCTCCACCCCTAACTGGCAGTGCATGTGGGGTAGTAACTGGAATAGAGCATGTAGCCTGAGTGTTCTGATGAAATCTACCTCTCCCAAATCTGGGAAAATGTCTCATGATGTGTCTAGTATCACCACACTCATAACAACCCTTCTGTGGGTACGGCTGCTCATACTGAGTCTGTGCCAGATAGCTGAAATAATCATTGTAAGAACCCCGTGCCGGTGGTGCACTAAAAGTACTAACTAGAGCACTACGAATATTCTGAATTGCGGACTGGGATGACCGACTGCGCGAGACTCCGCCGTGATGAGTGCTAGATGCAGAGTAGAATCCACTGAATCCTCAAGAATTTTGAGACCTCTTAGCCTCTTTAGACTTCCTTTCCTCATTCCTAACACGTTCTAACATTCTGGCAATCTCTACTACTTGCTAAAATGGAGTATTAGACTGAAATTCTTGAGCCATGCATATTTTAAGATCAGAATCGAGCCCCTCAATGAATCTGCGGACTCTCTCTCTCTCTAACTGTAAGAACCAAAACAAGTGCATGACGGGCTAACTCACTAAACCTGATGGCATATTCTGACACTGTCATGGTGTCCTAACGCAACCGTTCAAACTCTGTGCGTCACGCATCCCGGAGAGTCTGCGGAACAAATTCTTTCAAAAATATCTCTGCAAATTGAGCCAAAGTTGGTGGTACTGCATCGGCTGGTCTACCCTCTTCATAAACTTGGCACCATTGATATGTTTCTCCTGACAACTGAAATGTAGTAAAGGCAACTCCACTCACTTCCACAATACCCATGGTGCGGAGAATACGGTGACACTTTTCTATAAATTCCTGTGCATCCTCGGCAACTGTGCCACCGAAGGAAGGTGGACTATACGTCTTAAATCTCTCAAGTCTCTTTTGTTCTTCTTATGATGCCTCTGGCCTGACCTTAGGTTGAACCAGAATAACAGGTTGTACCGGTACTACACTCGGAACCTGAACAATGTGAACCTGCTGCTCTGGAGTACGGGCAGTAGGAGTCTGAACTCCTCCCTCAATATGTGAAATATGTGGTGAAACGGAGATCAATCCCGCCTGAGTTAATATACCAAACATATTCAGGAACTGTACTAAGGTCTCCTGAAGTGTGAGGGTAACAACATATGTCTCTGGTGCTTGTCCCCCAATCGGAGCTAATGGCGGCTCCTCGACTGTTGCTCTGACATGTGCTCTAGCTGTGACACGTGCCTTTCGTCAGCCTCTACCTCGGCCCCGACCTCTTGCGGCCCTAGCAGAATGCGTGGGTGTCTGCTCAGCTGAACCGGTAGCACATGTCCTCACCATCTGTGAGAGAATAGAGATACAAAGTCTCAAACTCTAGAATCAACAAATCTGCATGACAGGAATGAAAGAAGTGAAAATTTCCTAATAGTTCTGTAGCCTCTCGAAGATAAGTACAAACGTCTCCGTACCAATCCGCAAGACTCTACTAGACTCGTTCGTGACTCGTAGAACCTATGAACCTAGAGCTCTGATAACAACTTGTCACAACCCAAAATCCTACCATAAACGTCGTGATGGCACTTAGTCTCTAAGACTAGGTAAGCCTAAATTTTGAGCCATTTTTTTTAAAACCTATAATTTAATACAAGTGTCAAAACCAAAAGCGGAAACAAATATAACAACCTCCCAAGACTGGTAATACTGAGTCACAAACTCTAACTGAATATATGCAATGATCTCAAAGATCGAATATACAATATTGTTCGAATAAGAGTTGACAGTACAATAAAATAGAAAGACTCCAAGGGACTGCGACGACCAAGCAGCTCTTGCCATTGTGTTATTGTTATTATTTCCATATCTCATATCTGTTTAGAATTTCTGTATTTTATTGTTGGCCCATAGTAAGTGTCGATGTCGACCCCTCGTTACTACTTCTTCGAGGTTAGATTGGATATTTACTGGGTACATGTTGTTTATGTACTCACGCTGCACTTCTGTACTAATCGTGCAGGATCTAAGGCAGGTGCATCTAGCAGTCATCCCGATACGCACCCCTGATACTTCGAGACTTAGTGGTGAGCTGCTTCCCGAGTCCGTTCTGCAGCACCCAGAGTCTCTCTTTTACATTTATTTTTCTGTCTACTCTATTTCAGATAGTAGTTTAGTGTTTTGTATATTCTACGAGTAGCTTATTCACTTGTGTCACCAGGTCCTGAAAAAATATGCTAGTAGACATTCAATGGTTTTTGAGTATTTATTTCACCACACTTGTTCTTATATTTGTTTATGCCTTATTTTATTAAATCTTTCCCCTCTTACTTACTTAATAAATAAAAATTAACTATTTTGAAATTGTTAACAAGAATAAACGCATGGCTAGTTCATCGTTGGCTTGCCTAGCGGCGACATTGGGCGCCATCACGACCTATAGGAGAAATTGAGTCGTGAAAATATGGTATCAGATCACTTGGTTCATGTAGGTCTCACAAGTTATGAGCAGGCATAATAGAGTCTTGCGGATCAGTGCGGAGACGTCCGTACTTATCTTCGAGAGGTTATAGGGTGTTAGGAAACTACTCTTTCTTCATCTCCTATCGTGTAGTTGATGTTGTGCTAAGTACCTTTCTACTATTCTCTCACAGATGGTGAGAACACGTGCGATAGATGTACCCGATGGTGGAAGTCCTATCTTCTCGACAGACCAGCAGGTTCTTCTCCTTTGACTAGGGACCAGTTCACATGTATCTTTTTGGATAGGTATATTCCACCCTCTTAGAGGGAAGACTTGCGATTTCAGTTTGAGTAGCTCCAGCAAGGTCAGATGTCCGTGACCGACTATGAGGCGAGATTCTCTGAGTTGTCTCGCCATGCACTTATGATACTTTCTACCGATGCAGAGAGAGTGCAGAAGTTCATTGCAAGTTTGCACATTGGTATTCAGGCCACTATAGCCTGGGAGGTTGAGATGGGGACTTCTTACGAGCTAGTTCTGGAGATAGCTCAAAGGATCGAGGGTGTTCGTCAGCGGAGCCGAGAGCAGATGCCGCGGGACAAGCAATTCCGTTATTATGGAGGTTTCAGTGGTGCACTGTCTGGGGGCAGAGGTCAGATTGGGAGAGGTCAGCCTAGCAGTCCCACATATCCAGCACCACTGCCTTCTCGGGGTGCTCCAGTGCAGCCCTATTTCAGCGCCATGCTAGAGAGCTCTTACCGCCCACCAACTATTCAGGGTTCCTCTAGTGGGTATTCAGGCCATCAGGGTCAGACTTCAGGTTAGTAGTCCACCGTTCTGAGGGGTTTTTATGAGTGCAGGGATCCTGGCTACATGAAGAGGTTTTGTCCCAAATTTCGGGGCAAGCCAGTACAGCAGGGTCATCAGCCTATGATTATAGCACCAGCTGCCGCACCAGCCATCCGGCCACCCAGAGGTGGAGGGCAGGTGGGTAGGGGCCGTCCTAGAGGTGGAGGCTAGATAAGTGGGGCTCAGTCAGGTGGCGCTCCAGCTGGGTTCTATGCTTTTCCGTCCAGACCAGATGTAGTGGCCTCAGATGCCGTGATCACGAGTATTATTTCTATATGCGGTAGGGATGCTTTGGTACTATTTGATCCAGGGTCTACAAATTCATATGTTTCATCTCTATTTGCTCATTTCCTGGGTGTTCCTCGTGAGTCCTTGGGTGCTCCTATTTATGTGTCTACTCCAGTGGGCGATTCTGTTATTTTGGATCGAATCTACCAGTCCTACATTGTTACTTTCTGTAGTTATGAGACCAGAGTGAATCTTCTGTTTCTTGATATGACCGACTTTGAGGTCATCCTAGGCATGGATTGGTTGTCTCTATATCACGCCATCCTTGATTGCCATGCCAAGACTATTACCTTGGCGATGTCGAAGTTGCATAGATTGGAGTAGAAAGGTTCGTCTGTCAATGCATCTAGTCGGGTTATCTCTTTTCTTAAGGCTTGACACATGGTCAAGAAGGTATCTCTATTCCTCCGTACCGCATGACTCCGAAAGCATTGAAGGAGAAACTTGAGGAGTTGCTAGCAAAGGGGTTTGTCAGGCTGAGTGTATCACCTTGGGGGTGCACCAGTGTTATTTCTGAAGAAGAAGGATGGGACTATACAGACGTGCATTGATTATCGCCAGTTGAACAAAGTTACCATTAAGAACAAGTACCTGTTACAACGGATTGATGATTTGTTTGACCAGTTGCAGGGTGCCAGGATGTTCTTTAAGATTGACTTGATATCAGGGTACCATCAGTTGAAGATTCGTGATTTCGATGTTCCGAAGATGGCTTTCTGGACTAGATATGGCCACTATGAGTTTCTGATGATGTCCTTCGGTTTGACTAATGCCCCGACGGCGTTTATGGATTTGATGAACCGGGTGTTTAGGCCATGTATTGATTCGTTTGTCGTTATATTCATTAATGACATTTTGATCTACTCGCGTAGCATGGAAGAGCACAAGCAGCATTTGAGAGTGGTGCTTCAGACCTTGCGGGAACAGAAACTATATGTTAAGTTCTCTAAGTATGAGTTTTGGTTAGATTTTGTGGCATTCTTGGGGCATGTTGTATCAGGCGAAGGTATTAAGGTAGATCCCAAGAAGATCGAGGTAGTTCAGAGTTGGCCTCGTCCTACCACAACGACCGAGATCAGGAGCTTCTTGGGGTTAGCATGTTATTATCGTCAGTTTGTGGAGGGCTTCTCATCTATTGCAGCACCTTCGACTAGATTAACCCAGAAGGGTGCTTCGTTCCGATGGTCCGACGATTGCGAGGCGAGCTTTCAGAAGCTCAAGACCACCTTGACTTCAGCACCAGTGTTAGTGTTGCCTTCTGGTTTAGGGATGTATACTGTGTATTGTGACGCTTCACGCATTGTCCTGGGTTGTGTATTGATGCATAAGGGGCGAGTTATTATATATGCTTCATGTCAGCTGAATCCCCATGAGAAGAATTACCATGTACATGATTTAGAGTTGGCCGTGATAGTTCATGCTCTTAAGATTTGGAGGCATTATCTTTATGGGGTGTCCTGTGAGGTGTACACCGATCATCGCATCCCTCAGCATTTGTTCAAGCAGAGGGATCTTAATTTGAGGCATCTCAGGTGGCTTGAGTTACTAAAAGATTATGATATTACCATTCTTTATCATCCGGGCAAGGCGAATGTGGTTGCAGATGCATTGAGTAGTAACGCGGAGAGTATGGGTAGTTTGGCATTCATTTCAGTAGAGGAGAGGCCATTAGCTTTAGACATTCGGTCCTTGGCTAACAGACTTGTGAGGTTGGATATTTCAGAGCCCAACCAAGTTTTTGCAAGCATCGTCGCCCAGTCTTCACTATTCGAGCAGATCAAGGCTCACCAGTATGACGATCCGCACTTATTGGTTCTTAGAGAGATGGTACTACAGGGTGGTTCCAAGGAGGTTACTATCGGTGAGTATGGTGTTCTACGACTCCAGGGTCGTCTATGTGTCCCTAATGTTGATGGATTGAGGGAAAATATTATAGAGGAGGCACACAGTTCTCAGTATTCTATTCATCCAGGTGCTACGAAGATGTATCGCGACCTGAGGCAACATTATTGGTGGCGGTGGATGAAGAATGACATAGTCGAGTATGTAGCGAGGTGCCTAAATTGCAGGTTAAGTATGAGCATTAGAGGCCAGGTGGCCTACTCCAGCAGATGGTTATACCTGAGTCGAAATGGGAGCGCATCACTATGGACTTCGTAGTTGGGTTGCTGTGGACCTTGAGGAAGTTTGATGCAGTTTGGGTCATTATTGACATGTTGACTAAGTCTGCACATTTCATTCCGGTCATGACCACGTATTCTTCAGAGAGATTGGCCCAGATTTACATTCAGGAGACTGTTCAGTTGCATGGTGTGCCTGTTTCCATCATATCAGATAGAGGCCCTCAGTTTACTTCGCATTTCTGGAGGGCAGTACAGAGTGAGTTGGGGACCCGGGTAGAGCTCAGCACAGCCTTTCATCCGCAGACCGACGGGCAGTCGGAGTGGACGGTTCAGGTCTTGGAGGATATACTCAGAGCATGTGTGATAAACTTCGGAAGGTAGTGGGATCGATTCTTGCCTTTAGACGAGTTTGTTTACAACAAAAACTATCAGTCCAGCATTGAGATGGCTCCATTTGAGGCTTTATATGGTCGGCGATGTCGTTCACCTATTAGATGGTTTGAGCCTGATGAGGCTAAGTTATATGGTACTGATTTGGTAAAGGACGCCTTAGAGAAAGTAAAGTTGATTCAGGAGCGACTTCGCACAGCATAGTCCAAACATAAGAGTTACGCGGATCAGAAGTCATTTATGGTAGGCGAGAAAGTTCTCTTGAAAGTCTTGCCGATGAAGGGAATCATGAGGTTCGGGAAGAAGGGCAAGTTGAGCCCAAGGTTTATAGGTCCATTTGAGGTGTTGAGCCGAGTTGGGGAGGTTGCTTATGAGCTTGCCTTACCCCCAGTCTATCGGGAGTTCATCCGATTTTCCACGTGTCTATGCTCCGTAAGTATCATGCCGATAGGTCGCATGTGTTAGACTACAACACGGTTCAGTTAGATGAGAGCCTGGGTTATGAGGAGGAGCCAGTTGCCATTATTGACAGGCAAGTTTGCTAGTTGAGGTCCAAGAGGATTTCTGCGGTAAAAGTTCAGTGGAGGGGTCAACCAGTCGAGGAGGCAACTTGGGAGACCGGGGAGGACATGCGTATCAGATATCCACACTTATTCGGCACTCCAGGTATGATTCTAGACCCATTTGAGGACATATTTGTTTAAGAGGTGGAAAATGTAACGACCCGACCGGTTGTTTTGTCTTCTGTATCCCTGTTCCTCTAAATAAGACCCCTCCCCTTCCCCGGTATGTGTTTTTACTGTTTTATGACTTGCGGGTATGGTTAGTTTGGGTTTGGAAGAGTTTGGGTTGAAATCGGAACACTTAGTTCCTTGTTATTGGCTTAAAAGGGTTAAGTTTTACTTGGGTCAACATTTAAAGTAAACGAACCCAGAACCGAGATTTGACGGTCCCAATAGGTTTGTATGATGATTTTGGATTTGGGCGTGTGTTCGGATCGGGTTTTGGATGACCTGGGAGCGTTTCGGCGCCTAAAGTTGAAAGTTGGCTTATTGAAGGTTTTAAAGTTCTTTAAATTCCGTTTGAAGTAGGTTTTGATTTTATCGAGGTCTGTTTAGAATTCCGAGCCTAGGAATAACTCTGTATGGTAATTTAAGACTTGCACGCAAAATTATGTCATTTCGAGTAAGTTAAGTATGATTCGGCGCATTCGAAGTAAATTGGAAGAACTTGAAATTCATAAGTTGATTCTATTTGATTTTGGGTTGTGATTCTTAGTTTTAATGTTGTTTTCCGCGTTTCGAGAGTGTGAGCGAGTCCGTTTTATTGCTACAAACTTGTTGGTATGTTTGGTCGAGGCCTCGGGGCCCCCGTATAGGATTCACAGGGTCGACAGAGCTTGTTTGCTCTTTGGAAAAGAGCTGTTGATGCCAGTCATCTAGTGTGTTCGCACCTGCGGTGGAATGGGCATGGAAGCGGCACCGCAAATGTGCCACCTAAATCACAGAAGCAAAAATAGGAGGGGTTAGCGAGCTCCACAGAAGCGAAGCATTTTCGCATAAGCGAACTCGCTTCTGCGATGAAGGAGTCCGCCGATGCGGTGAGAGGCCGGCCTGGTCTGGACCGCAGGTGCGCTCTGCTTTCCGTAGAAGCAGGTTCGCAGAAGCGAAATAAGACGTCCTGGGCTAGGGCCGCACATGCGATGGATTTTCCGCAAATGCGGCCAATTCTCCGTAGAAGCAGAAGTCGTTGGGAGGCAGTGAGGTCCATTTAATACGGGACTTAGACCATTTTTGTTCATTTGTTTCACTTCTTGGGCGATTTGTGGAGCTTCTTAGAGATGGATTTTCATCTACCAATTGAAGGTAAATACATAGATTATGGGTAGATTTTAATATGTAAAATTATGAAAATTATGGGCTTAGTTGAAAAACCTAGGTTTTGATAAAAATGAGATTTAACCATGAAAATGATTATGGAATTGGATAAAAATTATATATATGAGTTTGTGAGGTTATGGGTAACAATTATCTTCAAAATTATTTAGAATCCGAGCACGTGGTCCCGGGGGTAAATTTTAAGAATCTTCCAATTTGGGTTGGGTAATTACTTTAATAGTTAAATTATGAACTTTTGAACATGTATTGACTAATTTATATAACATCTGACTGGTTTCGGATTGTTCGGCACCGAGTTGAGGCTTTAGAACAAATTTGTGGGCCGAAAGTGAGCTTGATAACGAGATAAGTCTCTTGCCTAACCTTGCAAGAGGGAACTCATCCCCTTAGGTGTATGTTGTTGTGAGATATTTGTGTGTGGAGCTACATACGCACTAGTGATGAGAGTCCGTGCGTAGTTATATATATTCATGAGATGTCCGGGTAGTCTTATATTTATAACTTGCTTTAATTGTACTGTCATATTTGTTATGTATATTAATTATCTTGAATAGGGCTAACACTAGAGATTTTTAAGTTGAAAACTTCCAATCTAGAATTTTTATTTTGGGGAAGAATTGATGAATATTTAATATCTCTGAGAAATCCATGTCCTCTTGCGTCGCAAGTACTTCCGCGAGCGAGGTAAACTTCTCTATTCTCATGGGAGCGGTTCGTTCGCCTCGACAGTGTAATAGATGCATCTATGGTTCGTGTCGTTCAGTCCTCGGCGAGGCTAGACTACTGGGTACAGACTTGGTTCAGAATACCTTGGAGAAGGTTAAATTGATTCAGGATCGACTTCATATAGCCCAATCCAGACAGAAGAGTTATGCAAATCGAAAAGTTCGCAACGTTGCATTCATGGTTGAGGAGAGGGTCTTGCTCCGGGTTTTGCCCATGAAGGGTGTTATAAGGTTCGAAAAGAAGGGCAAGTTGAGCCCTAAGTATATTAGACCTTTTAATATTCTTAAGAGGGTTGGAGAGGTGGCTTGCAGGCTTGCACTGCCACCTAGTCTCTCTGTAGTTCATCTAGTGTTCCATGTTTTCATGCTCCGAAAATATCACGATGATCTGTCTCATGTGTTAGACTTCAGCTCAGTCCAGTTGGGCAATGATCTATCTTATGTTGAGGAGCCAGTGGCCATTTTGGACAGGCAGGTTCGAAAGTTGAGGTCAAAGAATATTGCTTCAGTGAAAGTTTCGTGGAAGGGTCATCCGGTCGAGGAGGCGACTTGGGAGACCGAGCATGATATGCGCAGCAGTTATCCTCATCTTTTCACCACTTCAGGTATGTCTCTATACTCGTTCGAGGACAAACGTATGTTTTAAGAGGGGTAGGATGTAACGACCCGACCGACCGTTTTGAGAGAATTAACCCTGAACCCCTATTTATTGCTCCCTCTACTTCAGTTAGTAGTTATGTAACTTGTCGGGAAGATTTGTTTTGGTTTCAGAGTGAAATGGGACTCATAGTCCCTAAAATGGAGATTTAAGTCATAGGAATTGACCGAAATTTGAACTGTGTGAAGAAGACTCCGAAATGGAGTTTTGACGGTTTCTATAGCTCCGTAGGGTGAGTTTGGTCTTAGAAGCATGTTCGGATGTTGAATTGGAGGTACGTAGGTCATTTTAGCGCTAATTGGCGAAAGTTGGAAAAATGATGATTTTTGAGAAGTTTGACCGGGAGTAGACTTTTTGATATCGAGGTCGGATTCCGATTCCGGAAGTTGGAATAGGTCCGTAATGTCAATTATGACTTGTGTGCAAAACTTGAGGTAAACTGGACTTGATTTGATAGGTTTCAGCATCAGATGTAGAAGTTTGAAACTTTGAAGTTCATTAGGCTTGAATCGATATGTAATTCATATTTTTAGTGTTGTTTGATGTGATTTAAAGGATCGACTAAGTTTGTGTGATGTTTTAGGACTAGTTGGTATATTTGGTTGAGGTCCCGGGGGCCTCGGGTAAGTTTCAGATGGTTAACGGATAATTTTGTTTTTGGACTTAGAAGATTTTCTGGGTTGGTTCTGGTGTAATCGCACCTGCACAAGATTGACCGCATATGCGAGCCCACAGAAGCAGGCATTTGGGCGCAGAAGCGTGCTGGAGCAGTGTGGGCAGAAGTCGCAGATGCGAGAAAAATTTCGCATCTGCGAGACTGCACATGCGGACAAGGAGGTCGCAGGTGCGCTGGAGCCGCAGAAGCGGATAGGAAATGGCAGAAGTGAAGGTAAGGCAGCCTGGGCAAAACCGCAGAAGCGGTGCATTTTCTGCAAAAGCGGGACCGCAGATGCGGTCAAGTGATCCGCATAAGCGAAAACACTGGGCAGACTCTATTAATTCAAGGGCTTGGGATTTTTATCATTGTTGGACATTTTGAGCTCGGATTTTGGCAATTCTTGAGAGCATTTTCAAGGGATTTCTTGAGGTAAGTCCCTTGTGTTTATTTTTGATCAATAATCTTGTTTCCTCGTTGATTTCCCACCTGGTTAGTGTATATTTAAGGTGAAAATTGGGAGTTTGAGGTTAGCGATTTGGAGAATTGATTTGAGGAATTTAGTGGCGATTTGATGTCGCATTTTGGTAATTTTGGTATGGGTGAACTCGTAGTCGAGTGGGTGTTCGTATTTTGTGAGTTTTACCTGATTCCGAGACGTGGGCCCGGGTCGACTTTTTGGCCGAATTTTCGATTCTTTGCTAAAGTCATAGTTTCATTATTTAAATTTATTTCTTGTAGTTGTATTCATGTTATGTAATTGCTTTTGGCTAGATTTGGGCCATTCGGAGTTGAAAAGTCGAGGGAAAGACATTCTTACCAATTGATTGAGCAACATTTGAGGTAAGTGACTTGTCTAACCTTGTGTGGGGGAAATCCCCTTAGGATTTTGGTACTGTTATAATGGTTTGTGATATGTGGGCGCCGTGTACGCGAGGTGACGAGTGCGTACACGGGATGATTATGGAAAATTCGGTTCTTGCTGATTTGTCATCTTTTAAACGGAGTTGTTTTCTTTTAAAATACATTAACTGAGTTGCCTTAACATATGTAGTGATCATGTTTAGCCTAATATCGCATGCCTATGTGCCTTAATTCTTACTTGCAATTTGTGCAACATGCTTAGTTGAATTACCTGCATTACTTGATTTGAATTAAATCTTTAACTGTAAGATTCTTGCTGAAAAATTATGTTTCCTTTCGATTACCTGCTGTATATTTACTTTGGGACTACGAGGTGGTTCCTCGGGAGATTCTCCCGTATTGCATATTTACTTTGGGATTATGAGGCGTTTACTCGGGAGATCCCCATGTACTGCATATTTACTTTGGGACTATGAGGTGGTTCCTCGGGAGATCTCCCTATAATGCATATTTACTTTGGGACTACGGTGCGTTTACTCGGGAGATCCCCCTGCACTGTATCTTTACATTTTGGACTACGAGGCGGTACCTCGGGAGTGCCCCTGCTGTGTACCTCTATTTATTGTGCTGGTATTTTCTGAAACTTCTTATTGTTTAAATTCTCATTCATTTTAAAATATTATTATTACTTCTGCCTTACTTTTCTTTTAAACCAGTAGAGCCCTGACCTGACCTCGTCACTACTCTACCGAGGTTACGTTTGGCACCTACTGGATACCGTTGTGGCGTACTCATACTACACTTTGCACATCTTTTTGTGCAGATCTAGGTTCTTCCCACCAGCTCAGATACCAGTGAGTTGGACTGCTCGTAGAGACTTCAAGGTATATCTGCCAGCGCTCACAGACCTCGGAGTCCCCCTATATTCTTACTATGTTATTTTTCTTATTTTTTTAGACTATGATGTATAGAGGCACTTATTATTTGCTCTTAGAAGCTTGTGACTTATTTTCACTGGATTTTTGGAGTTGTAATTATTGAATGACAGTTTTATAGAATTATATTCCATGTTTAGATTTGAGCTGCAGTTTTATTATTCAGTTATTCCGTAAATTGCTAGGCTTACCTAATCTTAGAGACTAGTTACCATCACGACATCATACGGAGGGAAAAATGGGGTCGTGACAAGCTGGTTGAACAGTACGTCCATGGTGAGGCAGTAGTTTGTAAATAATTGTTGATCATCAATTATGGGCGGCTCAACAGAATTGGTGGCCTAAAACCAAAATCTATACTATATTAAAAGTACGAAGGTCCTTAGCGAAATGTCATTTACCCTTTTTACCCATTAAAAATCATTTTTATATTGGATAAAATTATAATTTAAATTACTTTCCTAATATTTAGGACCTTAAAATCAAAGTCAAATTTTGTTTACTAAATCAAACCTTATTTGAATTAGGTAAGAAGTCCTTAATATTTCCTAAATTTTATGACCTTTTCAATTAATAAAAGAATAATGTCATTATATCAATTTATGGTAACTTTCCATATGCACATAGTATACGTTAGGTTTTTTTTTTTGCTTAATTAATAATTTAAATTATATTAAAATAAATTTATTGGTGGTAAATATTTATACACTTATGAGAAGTAGATATATCAACATAAATATACATTCCATGTTAGATATAATGATAACTATCATTAATATTTTATATGTTAGATATTACAATTGATTTCTAAATTTTCAATGAACTAATATCTTAATTATATATAAATTAATATCTTAATTAAAAAAATAGAGAAATTTTCCTTAATATTAGTTATAAGTTTATAACCGGTCATAAAATTAACATCAATTAATTTTATATAATTTTATTATTTTAGCAAAATAAAAATAGAGAAAGACTTTTAAAAAAAAAAATGTTTTGATCCTCTGCATATATATAATATTAAGTCCATTAACAAAAATTTCGAAATCCGTCTTAAAAAATCGACTTGGACCCACATCTCAGAATCAGGCAAAAATCACAAAAGTCAAACACTACAATAACAACAACAACAACAACAACAACAACAACAAACCCAGTAGTTTCCCACAAGTGGGTCATTTAGTCAAACACTCTTTCTATTAAAATTATATATCAAAATTTAAATACATAATCTAACTAACACTATGATTATGTATAAATTATTTTATTGTCCATAATTATTATACTGTTTTACTCAATATCAAATTCTAGAAATACATTTAAAATGATAATTAGCAATTGCATGACAAGCGTACGCAGTTTAATACATATTTATATATTCTTTTTAAAGTTTTATGCGTATTGATTGGGTATACACGCATAACGCGTATTCTATCTATATCTATACTATATTAAAAGCACGAAAATCCTTAGCAAAATATCCTTCATCATTTTTACCCCTTTTAAAAAAGAGTTAACACTGGACAAAATAATCATTTGATTATTTTCCTAATATATAGGAATAGTCATTTAATTTTTTTCCTAATATTTAGGAACTTAATTATTTTTCTAATATTTAAAACTATGCAATCTATTAAAATATAATTATTAAATATTTTCTTTTTAAAACTATGTACGAAGTCTGCAAAATGTCGTTCACCTCTATTATTTAAATTTGAATAAGGTAACTATCTATTATTTGGATGCTATAAGTTAGATACTCTTTAGGCAAATGAAATTAAATAATATATATTTTAATGATTTTAGAGAGAGATATTACTTTATCAAGCATAAAATTAACTCTGAAAAGAATTACTCTAGCAAATATGAAACCAATTATGACAACTTTATTATCATTGGTGTAATACTATATGTTATAGTCTTTGGTCATAAATTTTATTATAGACGTATTAAATCATATTTTGTAGCTTTTTTATAGTGCGGGCAATTATTTTATAGACGTATTCCATATTTTAATTGTCACTTGTTATAGGTATCGTGTATCACTGGCCACATTTTGCGAGTAACTAATTACATAATTTTACTTGAAAAAGGTTATATATGTCAATGTGCATGTTTAAAGAGTATCTTTAATTCCAAGCCACTAAATTTTATTAAGATCAGAAAACTTAAGGAACCTAGCAGGTGAAGGGAAAAAAAGGAAACAATATTCATTAAACATGCCTTGAAATATAAACTTTTGTTATTTGATGGTCAAAACTTTGAGTAATACGACGGATAATTAAAAAATATTAAATGTCATTTTGTTAGACTGACTCGACTTATAAGAAGAGTAATCACTAAGATTGAGAAAAGAAAAAATACCCAAGCATCCTCAAGTAAATACAAAATTAAATAAATAAAATTTCATAGCTAACCGTAGGGACGAATCAATGAAATTAATGGTCTAAAGTCAAACTATAATAAGAGGCCTTAGAATTATTTCATAAAATTCATGTATTAATATGACAAGTTAAAAAAATTTACTTTCCTATTTATAGATCAATCAAAAGAGACAAGAAAAATAGGGTTTTTAGGGGGGAAAATAGTTTGGCATTGAAAAGTTAAATTATTAAAAGCATAAAAATGAAATAAATATAGTAGAGGAGGGAACATCAAACCCGAAGAGGGAGATAAGAGTACTAATTAATAAGAGAGAAGAAAATTTTATCATAATTTATTTACTCATTCAAAAAACCTCAACCAAATCCAAAAAACCCTTAAATTTAGAACATTTTAGTAAGGATAAACATACATACTATATGGTAGCGGTGGCAAAATGGATAAAAAATCAGTTATCCATCTATATTATTCAAACTTTTTTAAAACGGGTCAAATATGAATAAGAACAATATTATCCACTTAGAAAATAGATAACCAATGGATAAATAATGTGTTTAACTTTTATATTTGTAAATACTCAAATTGGGGCTCCTCAAGTTTGGGAGACTAGGTATTCTCCCAAAAATGATCATATTCAAGAAGCCATGGATAACATGGATATCCATAGTATCCGCCAGTTAACCCATTTTCTATCCGTATTAAATATGGATGAGGTCGGATAATTTATCAATTTTTGCATTATTGCATTATTTATTTTCAACCCGTCCATATCTCACCCGACCCACCCATTTATGACCCATATATGGTATATATAATAGTTAATACTTGGAGTAGTATTTCTTACACCAATATTATCGTCCATAAAAGAGATTAGGTCAGATACAAAAACACAAAATTATCTTC
The DNA here is from genome assembly GCF_000390325.3 of Nicotiana tomentosiformis. Taxonomy (NCBI): domain Eukaryota; kingdom Viridiplantae; phylum Streptophyta; class Magnoliopsida; order Solanales; family Solanaceae; genus Nicotiana; species Nicotiana tomentosiformis. The sequence goes on from NC_090822.1 coordinate 114,366,143, forward strand.
ATAAAAATATATATAAATAACTTACCTAAATTCTTAATCGTTGCAAGTTTAAACGATAACGAATAACTATGCATTCAACTATTCATCAATGTAATATTTATTTTTTAATTTAAATAAATATTATATTTTTTCGATGTCAATTGTTAATACACATAATTCATTCTTATTTTATAGTATTTTATACACTTTTTATAATAGACGTAAAAATACGTACAATGCATGTACACTAAAGCTAGCATATAAAAAAGACCCTGAAACTTCTTTTATAAAATTCATATAATATTGAGACACAAAAAAACCGACATGACTTTGATCTAGTGCTAAGAGCGCAACTCATGATATATGGGTTAGGCGCACATCACATGATATTGAATTTTTCCCTTAAATGAAAATAGTAAAGGGGTAAGACCATTATCCATCGTGTTTTGAACCTTACGACATTTGTCTCGGGGATTACTTAGTTAAAAAAGATAAGACACAAAAAATCTTACTTTCTGGCGTGTGGATCAATCAAATGTGACAAAAAGAAACAGTTAATTTAGAGAATTTGAGTAGAAATTAGAAAGTAAAATCGTGAGAAACATAAAAAAGACTACACATAAAAAAAAAAAAAATAGAATTGACGAGAAGGTAAATATATTATTTAATTTAGTTTGAGAAAAAATTATCCTATTAACTTACTCAATCCTACGGCTGCCAAATTTTAACAATTATTTAATTTGAAATATTTTATTAATAATTATATAAATATAAAATATGGAATATATATTATATAATATAGTATTACTTTATATTTTTTGGGCCTTAAATATTTGGGGGCGTAAGGCAAAGTTCTTTACTTGCCTTGCCCTAGAGCCGCCCTTGCAGCAGACAACACCACCATAGCAACCAAAATTGAAGCAAAATCTCAAACCCAATGAAGACAATATCAGGCAAATTAACATCCACAACCCCAATCTCTCTTTCTCAAGCAGCAAAATCGCTCTCCAAATTTGCTGCATCAGAAAACGGAGCTTCACATTCTGTCTCCGTATATATCAAACGTGCTGCCGATTCGTTCGATCAACTTGTTCAACTTCATGAGAAACTCAGACCAAATAGTGCAAAAAATGAGCTTTCTATCAAAGTTGAGAAAATTTCCGAAAGAATGAAGAAAATCAGGGAAGTTGGTATAAAGGCTGAAGATGTAGTTAAGAATGATGCTTTCCCAAATGGGTCACAAAAAAGCAAAAAAAGCAACAGTCTTGATAAGAAAAGCAAGAAGCTTGATAAGGATCAGAAATTGATCAAGACCGAGCAACGGCTCGATATAAGTGAAGGAGAGACAGCAAAATCCAAGAAAAATGAGCTGGAGTTTGTTAAAATGGATAGCTCTGTGAAGAGGGAATCGGAGTTCGAGGAAGTTAAGGAAGATAGTATGATAAGCAGGGACAAAAAAAAGAAGAAAAAGAAAAATAAGGTTGTTGGTGACAATGAGGGTGAGGTGGTGGGGAAAGTGGAAGAAGATTTGAGGGTTAAGGAGGAGGAGGAAAGGAAGAAGAGGAATCACAGTGAGAGTGAAGATGCTGGTTCAGCAGAGCAGAGTAATAAGAAAAAGAGTAAAAAGAGGAGCACTGAAGGTGAAAAGTGAATGAGTTAGCTGAATTGTATGAAAATTGTGTTGCTGCTGTTGTTGCTACTATTGGTGAGGATCATAGTAATGCTTTTTTTATGTAGGAAAATTGTCCCTTGTGGATATCATTGCTAAAGCTGTATTGATATAACAGTTTGAGTTATATTTAATGAGATATGATTCAATTTCAAATGATTATGGATCTAACAAAGTTTATTTGACATACCAGAATTTATGTGCCAATTTTCATATCCTGAAAAAAAAAATTGTTCACTTGGTACTTTATAGTTGTACATAAGCAAAGTCATTCTCAAAAAAAAAAAATAATAAAAAAAATCAGACAATGCTGGTTCAAAAGAGCAGAGTAATGAGAACAAGAGTAAAAAGAGGAGAATTAAAGGTGAAAAGTAATTGAATTAGTTCAGCTGTATGAAGATTATTTCTTGTGTTGCTACTAATTGTGAGGATCAGACTACTGTTTTTTTTTTAAATGTAATACCTGCGAAAAATTGTCCCTTGTGGATATTATTGCTAAAGCTGTATTGATATAACTGTTCGAGTAATTCTTTATGAGTTATGATTCAAAGTGTTTGATTGACTGGTTAGCTTTCTGATTTTTTTGGATAGTGAGAGTATGTTTGTACGAAACAACTGTGTTTGTGTTACTTGATAAAAAGCACCACAAGCACTTATCGAAGGGAAGTGGGCTGTTATTTCCAGATTTCCTTACATTTTACATCCCATTTTGATTCTCATATTTCTATGTACTTATCCTATAACTGCTCTTTCATGGAATGCACTAAACAAACAATATTCAATACTTTCATGTGAAGAGTAAGCTTTAGCACATTTGGGAATTGTAAATCTGAAATAGTTTGCTTCAGGATTGTGATGTTAAGACCACAATAAAAGGACTACCTCAAACACGTTTTATTTTCTATAGAAGCCTTCAAAATAAACAATAACATTCTTTGCATTCCAATTTTTCTATTTTTGTCATGGCTTACAAAAGATTATATTGAATAATTGCAAGATATTCAAATTGCACTTGCTAAGAGGTCCTGTGACAGCTTTTCGTATAGGAAACAGTCCTTCATAGAGTCATCTGCCGACCAAATAAAGATACCATGAAGTTTTCCCTGACTCCTCAGTATGCTGCATGCATCATAGAATCCATGTTTAGGAGACAAGCCACCACTGTTGTCAGTTCCAAAGCTCGCTAGAATCTTGCCTCCTTCATAGTTATACCTCTGGGTTTCAAAGTATTGCAGGAATTGAGGAATGGTTGTGCCCTTTGCATAGGCATAAAATTGGAAGTTGACATAGTCAATTAGATGACCATACTTTCTCCAGAGAGCTAAATAGTGCTCTTGAACTGAATCATCTGCATATGGGGCTATTGACGTGTAAGAGACAACATTATTTTGTTTAAGATAGTACAACAGTCGCCCGATGCACTCAGAGAATGTATCTGGATCTGCATTGAAGTGTTCATAATCTATATCTATTGCATCCAGGTTATATTGTTTCACTATCTTAGTGATTGAATATATTGCATTTCTCACCCAAGAAGTAATTGAAGTGGGAGCAAAGGTTGCATTTTTACCATTCACTGTATCACCACCGAGACTCAATCCTACCTTAACATTTTTGTACTGGGCCTTGATGGAAGAAACCTGAGAAGGGGTTAGATTATCAGTGTCCCAATAGACCAGAAAGTCACCATTAGTGGGTTCTGGTGATGTTGTGTTTGTGTAGTCTATAGCAAAGGAGAGGAGGAAGTGAAACTCAATATCTGGATTAATTGGGACATCAGAGAATGTGACATTCTTGCCCTCAGCTCCAATGTATTCTCTGAAAACCCCAGGGCAGTCTGCTGGATCTGCCTTGGTTGTAGGGGAAATGTTGAAGAGAGCTTGAAGGACAAGAATAGAGATGCAGAATTTGAAGGGCTTCATGCTTTCTTAGAGTTTGAAGGATTCCTTGTACTTCTTGTTGCTATTTAACCAAAGTAAATGCCGATTAAAATATTTCTCCCTCTACAAGGTATTTGTTGTATGCCTCTCCAACTGTCATATAAGATTTAGTTTCTATTTGTATTTTTGTGAGTAATATCTCTTTTGCAGACCTGGTTTTGTAAGCATCTATACACTTATAGATTATGTTTCAGCTGGAAGCCAAGCATTATCTTTCTTGGCATTTCTACAGACGGCTTAATTAAATATTCTAGGTAATTGAAACTCTCTCTCATTAGCTCAAAGTTGACAAGGCATGAATCTCATGTTCGTTTTTCTATCAGCAAGGCCATTCTGCTGTACTGATTGTGCTAGGTATGGAGAGATGTCTTAAAAATGTTAAAATTTATAATCCTAATCAGCTTTTTTAGAATATAAGCTGAGTCATATATGCATCCATCATTTTGGTGTAGTGTGCATTTACATATGACATCTTTCTTTCAGGCAAAAGAGAATCTGTTAATTTTGATGTATTTAATTTTGTCTCAAGCAGGCCTTTGACGTTTCTAACAATCTAAAAAGTAGTAATAAGTTTACACTTCTAGCAGTCAAAACTACTTGTAACGATTTTGGCGCTTTCAAATTCTGTTGGACTTAATCAGCAGCATTCGCTTTCTAGAGACAAGGGCAAACTTGAGTCATGTTGCGTCTGTCTCCTTCAAATTGTGCTCCAAATTTTTCAGAAAAAGAACTTCATTTGTAGCTGTTTCATAGCCGTATATTTCTATGTTAATAAAAATGCAAAAATGATAGGATTACCATGGCATTTGCCCAGGAACCTGGGTTTTCAGAAAGGTGAAATGCATATAAAATGTAACTTACCTACTTTGCTAGGGGATACCTCAAAACCATCGTTGCTCTCTCATAAGAATCAGCAGAGATGATATTGAGTATTGGTTCGTTGACTCAAGTTGATTGTACCATTCCTCAATCTGATCGAATTTAGACAGTTGACATGACAACTTATGGGGTATTGAGTTGTCTTTTTCCTGTTTCTTGTTTTTAAAGAGTAGGCTAGAAGAAATTATTGCACAGGATGGTTCAAAGGCTCATGCATGGACTCTAAGTGGTGGTTTTTCACTTGTATAACACAGTAGCACAATTTCTTCCTAATTCTCACATGATATATCTTTTAAAGTTAAACCCAGTCGGTCCATTTGCCTAGGTTAGCAAAACAACATTCATATTCAGTTTCTTCATAACTGGAAAATGTTTCCTCTAATCTGCTTTATTTGGTGAGAGCAACATTTTAGCTAATATATGCACGGAGTTTTTGCTTGTCTGAGTTTCTGGGTTAACATAGTTTGACTGCCTTCTTTGAGTTTGAGCTAAAGGAAGAGTTTACTTTGGATGAATATTGGCTCCAAATGCATTGACAGTTATGAGGTAGATGAAGAGAAGTGCAAAGGGCTTGGGCAACATATAGGACATATGCTGGTAGAACTGGAAGCTAGTCAATAAAGTTGTATGCTTTACTTACTTTACTCAAGATACTGAAGGGATTGCTTGCTTTTGAAAATGGAAATTTCTCAATTGCATATTTTCTAGGTGTCTAATTTAAGGCACAAATTAGGGAAACCAGGTACCTATTAGTCTTTACCTTTATATCCACGCATGCTACTGCATTTGAAATATATTTGTACACAAGTAGAGGCATTACAATTACAATGGGTCATAAATGAATAGACCTGAATAATGCTGATGGTCAGTCTAATTGACAGCTTATGCAATTTGGTGAAATGCTTGATCTTAATCCTTTTACAAACTATAGTAAAAAAAATGTTTTCCTGCAAAGAGTAAGTTTTATCACTTTTGGGAACTGTAAATTTGAACTTGTTTGCATCAAGATCTTGATTGTAAGACCACAGTAAGAGTGCTACCTCAAACATGTTTTATTTCCCAGAGAATCCTCCAAGATAAAACACAACATTCTTCTGCTTTAATTTTATCTTTTGTCATGGCCTACAAAAGATTATCTTAAATGGTTGCAAGATATTCAAATTGAACTTGCTAAGAGATCCTGTGACAGCTTTTCATATGTAAAATGATCCTTTTTAGAGTCATCTGCCGACCAAATAAAGATACCATGAAGTTTTCCTTGACTCCTTAGTATGGTGCATGCATCAAAGAATCCATGTTTAGGAGACAAGCCACCAATATTATTAGTTCCAAAACTCACAAGAATCTTGCCTCCTTTATAGTTACTGCTCTGGGTTTCAAAGTACTGCAGGAATTGAGTAATGGTTGTGCCCTTTTTATAGGCATAAAATTGGAAGTTGACATAGTCTATTAGATGTCGGTACTTTCTCCAGAGTGCTAAATAGTGCTCTTGCACTGTATCATCTGCATATGGTGCTATTGATGTGTAAGAGACAACATTATTTTGTTTAAGATAGTACAATAGTCGCCCGATGCACTCGGCGAATGTATCTGGATCTGCATTGAAATGCTCATAATCTATATCTATTGCATCCAGGTTATACTCTTTCACTATCTTGCTGACTGAATATATTGCATTTCTCACCCAAGAAGTAATTGAAGTAGGAGCAAAGGTGGCATTTTTACCATGCACTGTATCACCACCGAGACTCAATCCTACCTTAACGTTTTTATACTGGGCCTTGATGGAAGAAATCCGAGAAGGTGTTAGGTTATCAGTGTCCCAATAGACCAGGAAGTCACCGTTAGTGGGTTCTGATGATTGTGTGTTTGTGTAGTCTATAGCAAAGGAGAGGAGGAAGTGAAATTCAACATTTGGATTAATTGGGACATCAGAGAATGTGACATTCTTGTATAGAGCTCCAATGTATTCTCTGAAAACTCCAGGGCAGCTTGCTGGAACTGCTTCAGTTGTAGCGGAAATAGTCAAGAGAGATTGAAGGACAAGAATAGAGATGCAGAATTTGAAGGGCTTCATACTTTCTTGGAGTTTGAACTTTGAAGGATTCCTTGTACTTCTTATTGATATTTAACCAAAGTAAATGCCGATTAAAATACTTGTCCTTTGACAAGTCATTTGTTAGATTGTTATCCAGACCATCATTTAAGGCTTAGTTTCTGTTTGTTCTTTTGTGACTAACATTTCTTTTGCAGACCTGGTTTGGTAGTTGGTGAACATCAGTATATATAAAAGATTATGTCTCAGCTGGAAGCTTGGCATTGTTCTTCTTGGCATCTTCTACAGACGGCTTAATTAAATATTCTTAGGTAAGTGAAACTCCCTTTTCGTGCCTCAAGGTTAGGTATTAGTAGATGTCTTAAAAAATGTTTAAATTAAACTATTCTAACCAAGTTGTCTGGAGTATAAGTTGAGTCATATGTGTATCTGCCGTTTTCGTGTAGAGTTCATTTTTAGTTTACATCTTTCTTTCATGCTAAAGAAAACCTGATTTTTTCAATTAATACTAGATCTTTGTATCAAGCAGCTTTTAACGTTTGCGACAATCTAAAAGGTAAACCATGGAAACTAGGCGACCTTTTTTCTCCTTTAAATTGTGTTGGATTTGGTCAGCAGCATTTGCTCTTTAGAGCACGAATGCAAACGAGTCATTTTGCATTTGTCTCCTTCAAACTGTGTACCAAATTTTGCAGAAAACACACTTTATTTGGTGTCGTTTAGTACCCAACAATCTGTGTTCATAGGATCAGAACAAATTATAGGATCCATGGCGTTCGGCCAGAAAACTGGGTTTTTGAAAGGTAAAACTAATGGGTTTGCGTTCAGATGAACTCATAACATATACACTACATCTGCACCTGTATTAAGGAGTGGTTCTTAGGCACAAGTTAATACTAGTATCTTTCCTCAATCTGATCCAATTTGGACAGTCGTATAGACAACACTGGAGTAAATGTTAACGCGATATTACAGCTTTTTTGCCTCCTCTAGACTGAGACAGTAAGAACATATTTAGGCATATAAATGATCTTAAGCAAAAAGGATCTGATGGTGTTTGTTGTATTTCATTTCGGGAAGAAGGATTCATTTCTGTGAGGCAAAGAAATGCTATCTTCAAGTGATACAAATACAAAAAATGGAACATTTACTTTTCTAATTAGTTTTTCTCATGAGGCCATATTTATTTTTGAGAGATAAAATCAATCAGCTAGCACTTGGTCTCAAACTAGTTAGGTAGACATAATGAATTCTCTATATCCATTTTCATTATAGTAGAATCATCTTTATGTTGCCTATCAACATACTGTAACTTTCTTTCTTTATCCGAGTTTGAAACTAATTACACTTTCACATAAACGAAGTTTCTTCGAGACAAAATTTAAAAAAAAAATCCTTTGTCCTGTTCACCCAAACTTGTTATTTATAGTTTCTTCTGTCTAAATTTTCTTTATCCCTTTATTAAATATTTATCAGAATTAATCAAAAGGCTTATCTTTGTGATGAAACTGAAAGTATTGAGTTAAAGGATCTCTAAAGGTTGGTTCAAGATTTGATTAGTCGCCAGAATTTATGCTTTATCTTAGAAAGCAAATGAAACAAGAAGATTATTAAAAAGATGGTTATTATCTTCAAGTAATCAAGACATCCAAGAATATTTCCTTTTTGTCCATATGAAGCAAAGAATGAGTATCAAACAGATAGTACTTCTTATATAAAATAACATGTGTGTGTTTAAGTGCTTCATTTTAATTTTCTATCAAAACTCAGAGATTAAGCATGATGTTAAGGAAGTTTGGAACATCAATTTTCGTCCTGAGTTTCATCTTTCTTGCTTTAGGGAAGGAGGTTTCCATCGAGGCGACAAGTGAGAGCTTTTCAACAAAGAAGGTAGGAGAATTTATTAGTACTTTCACAATTTGAAGATTCATATGAATTTGTTTAAGGATTAACTTTTATACACTGGGCAACCCGGTACACAAAGCATCTCGGATTCATGCAGAGTCCGGAGAAGGGCCGTACCTCATAGGGTGTGATATAAACAACCTACAATATTAGAGTTTAACTTTTGCGCTTGACAATTTGTAATAGTGTTTTACGCCATTGGTAATTAAGTTACCATTGTTCTAGGCCCTTCACTTTCATTAAATCGATGTGGATTCAGGGGCGTAGGAACGTTGCTTGAAATGGTGTCATGTGACACCGCTTCGCCGATTTTTTTTATAATCTGCATGTATAAATAATAAATAAAATTAAAATATTGGGTATAAATATAAAAATGACACTGCTTGTCATTACAGTAATTTATTCATTTGTTCACTTCTTCAAATATTGACACTGCTTATGAAAATTCCCGCGTATGCCACTGTGTGGATTGCCACGTGAAATAACAACTGAACTTTTTCAGACATTTGTAATTCGCGGTCTAATAATTAGACAACAACTTTGCTTCGAACATAGGAGTAACAAATTTGTAGCAAGTATGATTTTGTAACATGAAAGATATATAGATTAAATAATATGTTATAACATGTTAAATTACACTGAAAATGCAAAAGTAATTCGTCATACTCTCCGTGTATATAACTTAAATCCCGAAAAATAAAGATCCTGTACATCATCACTTTTTACTTTACTGAATCCGTAACATAGTAATGTTGCAAATTACTAAGTTGGTTTTGACTGAAAATATATTGTTGTCCTGATAATTGCAGGAGAAATGTACCTATTTTGTGACAATAGAGACAACATGTACAAAGGGTGCAGAAACCTCAAACCATGTAAGCCTAAGGTTTGGTGATGAAAAATCCAATGACATTTTAGTGCACCATTTGAATTCCAAGCATTTGAGAAGGCTTGATCCATTGGAGCCACAAGTTCTTGATGATATTCCCAGAAAACCATTTCAAGCTTGTATTACAGATCAGTTTCAAGTCACTGCTCAATGTGTCGAATCACCAATTTGCTATCTTTACCTTAAATTGGCTGGAAGTGATGACTGGCGTCCTGGTTTTGCTCAAGTTCAAGTCTTAGAAGGGCCTCATTTTAGCTCAAATACATTCTATTTTCGACGATATTTGCCTCGTCGAGTATGGCACGGGTTGAACTTGTGTGAAACACAGGTCACACCTTTTGGAGTAAAGCTTAAGAGAAATGTATTTGGAAATAGAGCTCCATAAGCCTTTCTGTGCTGTGCAGCAGCGGCTTAATTAGCATACGCAAGATCTTGTGTAAGTGGTAGTTTATTAAACTAAACTTGTATGTTCCTGTTTAGGGCGGTACATGTTCTAAGATTTTACTTTTCTTCTCAGATTGATGTTTATTTTTATTATTTTGTAAGCGAAAATAATTTATATATGTCTTTGCGCGAGCAAGAAAGTGTGAGATGACACGCCTTATAAAGTAAAATGGTGTCTCAGCCATTGGTCCTAGGAACATTAATATGCAAGTGAAACACAATAATTTTAAACATTTAATAATGTACTATGAGTAATTGAATTCAGATGTAGGTTTGTCTTTTGAAACTGACATCATGTTAATTGGTTGTTTGATATTCTCGCTACTACTTTCTCTTCTTTTCCTCTTTCGTTGCCCTCTTTTTGTTAAGATATCGCAGTTATAATTTGTGAAAATTAAAGACTATGCAAACAAATTTTTGAGAAAAAGATCTTGTATCCAAACTATTGAAAGAATCATCAACAACAACAAACTCAATATAGTCTCACAAGTAGGGTATGCGGAAGTTAGTGTGAACGCAGACCTTACCCTTACCTTGAGGGCAAAGACTGTTTCCGATAGACTCTCTGCTCAAGGAAATATGAAAATGAAATCAGTAGCAACAAACACAACAAAATAATAAGATAACAAGTGAAATAATCAACATGTAATAATAAAGATCTAACTATAATAGAATACAAGACTAATTACTAATACTACCGGCAAGGGAAAGAATCAATTAAACAAAATTTAAAAAATAAAAAGAGCTGCTAATATTTTTCTAAAACCAACCAAAAACAACTGATTTGAAGGGAGCCTAACCTATAGGTCATGGTTCAAGCCGTGAAAGCAGTCACAAATGCTTACATTAGGATATGTTGTCTACATCCCCTTTCTCCCACTTTACGTGAATGCGGAATACTTTGTGCACTGGACTGTCTTTTTTAACCAAAAAAACAGCTGATTTATCATACACGGGATCCCAAGGGAACCAAAACAACTGATAAATTATCTCTGCTGCCTCCTAAAAATGCTTTTAGAATAAGGTCTTTGGCCAATAATGATGGATCTGAATAGTCCTCTACTTTATTCAGAAAATCACAAACTTTTTGTGGACTTAAACTTTCAAATATTCCATCAGATGATACCACCAAAAACTCATCTTTTGAAGTTAAATTTATCCAATCAGTCACCTCTGGAGTAGCTATAATTCCATATTTTTTCAAAGGAACATCACCAATAGCTCGAGTCATAGGGAAATGGCCATTGAGCAGAGGAACATCATTAATCGTCCGACTGAATATACCTCCAGACGCTTCAATTCTATCCCTCTCGTCTAACCTTAGCGCGTTATGATCTCTTGTCAATTCCTTAACGATCTCACCAGCAAATTCCCCGCGTTGATCATTTTGAGAGCAAATAAATGCCTTTGAATCGCCAACATTAGCAACTAAAACATGATTGTTATATATAAGAGCAACAACTGCAGTAGTTCCTGAATAAAGTTCACGTTCGATAGCAATCTTGGAAAATTCTGCATCAATTTCCTCAATGGTTTTTACTAAAGAGGATTTTAAAAAGTCCATAAACTCATTACTATGGTAATTCTTAAGGTGAAACTTAAACTTTTCTAAAAAGAGTTTTGAGGCCATTTCACTAGCATATTCTCCAATATGACCATCAAATACTGCCACAACACCAATACTTACCTCTTTGCGCCCCAAAAAAGGAATTTTAAGATCAAGATCGCATGTTATTCGATCTTCTTGATATGGTCTTCTCCCTTTGTTTGAGGCAAAGTGACAATTTTTAGTTGGAATTGACTTTGTTGCTTGTGGAACAATTTTTTCTTCAGGTTTAGGTACCTTAAGGTTCATAAATATTCCAATGAAGCAAGCAATAAAAATTCCACTTATGATAATACTCATTATCTTCCAAGATCCGACTTGTTGTTTCTTGTTTGAATTGCGAACAACATCGCGACGTCGGGCCATCTCTACGAAGGAGATCAGGACAGTGGCGGACTCAAAATTTTGAGGTCTTGATGGAAAAGAAGAGGCAAGAACCCTAGCGGCTGTTACCTTATAAATGCAAAATTCTCAATATTTGACTATACTAGGGTGTCCTCGATTTGAAAGAAAATTGTACTACCAGGGTGTTAAAATAGATAAAAACTTACGTGTACACGATGTTGACACCAAACCAATAAACGTAATTCTTATTTACACTTAAGCTAATTCTTATCGATTAAGGATTACATATGTCGAAATTTTTAATAATTATGTATATATAGATAGTATATAAAATGAAAATATTGAATATAATATAAAAACTGACACCGGTATTATAGTGATTTATTTATTCATTTATTTTTTTAAATTTTGACACCGCTTACTAAAAATACTGCATATGTCCCTGTTCTCAATGACGAATGAAATTTTTTTGAACTTATAATTATACACATACGCCTTCAAAAGAAAGAGATGTCCTTTTTTTTGGGCGTCTTTGATTTGCAAGGATTAAGTTTTTAATTAACAATGTCTTATATGTGAATACCGGGTGAAAGATAATATGCAAAACAGATTTTTTAATTAGAACATAGATTTTGTATCCGTTTTAGTGAAATAATGAAATAAATAGACCCACAAAAAAAAATTAGGCCACGAAACCAATGGTAAATAGGCTGCATCAGGGATTAAAGCTATAACCTAATTCGAATTCTACTTTACATCTTGTAGACTTCCAATTTCATTAAATAACATCTCCTCTTTTACCTTCTTTTCTTTCACTTAGGGGTGATGAAGCAAAACCAAAAAAATTCAACCAACCGACTTAAAATATCTATATGCGTTTGGTTTGATATTAAAAAAGAAAAACTCGAACCAAATAACTAACCAAATAAATTTTAAATTCTATTAATTTAAAATTTTATAGAGTCATACTTTAAGAAATAGTCTAGACAGACATATTTCTGATCCTTGCTTTGACATAATAGTTAATATGACTTAGAGAATTTATTTTTATTTATTTAAATACTTGATGCAGTCGTGTATGATTATGTTTTCAGCAAGTGTTGCTTAAATACTTTAATCTCTTTGTTCTTTCAATTCACAAGTCGCGATCTATTAAGCGCTCTCTCTTTCTATATATATATATATATATATATATATATATATATATCCTATTTTCATATTAAATTTTACTCATAAGATAACTATAAACCTCGAAAATCATAAAGCAATATGAATTAAAGATGCGAAAAGTTGCATTTTTTCCCATTGCGATTTATAAGTACATAAAATTTCGATTTAAAGGTCACATTTTACAAATGCGATTGTATAACTCGTTTGATGATTGCCCATTTGGCAATTCCGATTTGTATTGCAACTTATAAGTCGCATTTATAAAATGCGATTTATAATCGCGTTCAGACATCGCGATTTATCAGTCACGTTTGAATTGTTGTTGCATTCGGATTAAGTCGATTTGACAATTGTTTGCATATTCGCAAATAGTACATATTTCGGTGACCACTCCAGACCAGTCTCCCCACCAAATTCCATAATCACGATACTGCATTTCTGAATCTTCGTTTCTCGAACCAACTTTGGTTTCGAGCAGGGATAGCAAAATGGTTAAAAGAAAATAGTTAACCACCCATATTATCCACTAAAAAATGAGTTGTATAATGAACTTTTTAAAAACGGGTCAAATATGGATAAGAACCATATTATCCATTTAGAAAATGGATAACCAATGAATAACTAATGGATTTAACTTTTACATTTGTAAAACCTCAAATTTGGGGTTCCTCAAGTTTGGGAGACTAGGAATTCTCCGAAAAATGATCACATTCAATAAGCCATGGATAATATGGTTAACCATATTATCCGTCGGTTAACCCGTTTTTTATCCGTATTAAATATGGATCAGGTCGGATAATTTATTCGTTTTTTAATTATCCGTTTTGACCTGTTCCATATCCGACCCGACCCGCATATTTGCCACCCCTAGTTTCGAGTAATCGACTTCCGCGTTTGTGTTAGAGTTGAGATGTGATGGAAGCCTTTGTTGTTCTTCCAATCCCACCTTGAAAAAGTTTGCAAAGTTCGAAAAAGATTAGGTGTCTTATATTCCAATTAACTTTGTTTACTTGATTATGTTTGCGTTTTGAACTTTTTCTTTACAAGTATGTTTTCTACCTTCTTATTAAAAGCTATAAAGGTTCTGTAGATCTATAGTAATTGAAACATTGGTGTAAGCTATGCTAAGTTGTCTGTAAACCTATAGTAATTGAAACATTAGTGTAAGATATGTGAACAATTTATTAATTAGGGAGTCTTTTGTCTTGTGCTCTAAATATATGGATTTTCTCAATACTAAAAAAATACCTTTTTACCGACGCAGTAGTACCGACGGACTTTATTCCGTCGCTATCCCGAGGGACTTTCCGGAAAATTACACTATATTGCTAGATAACTTTTTTTATTTGATATTTATTTACTATACGTTGACTCCCCTTAACTTTTTGATGTATCTAATTATTTATATTGTGACACACCTTGATGAAAATTCTGGCTTCGCCACTGGTTGTAATACTTCAGAGTCCAAACCAGTCTCTGCTCCGGATTCTGCATTGCTGATTCTCCGTTTCTGCAGCCAATTTTGGTTTCGAGTAATCGACTTCCCTGTTTGTGTTGGAACTGTTCTTCAATCCCACCTTTAAAAGGTTTGCAAAGTTCGAAAAAGATTAGGTGTCCTGTATTCCTATTAGAACTTTATTCACTTTATTAAGTTATCGTTTTGAACTTTTTCTTATGTTTTCTACTTTCTCATTAAAAGCTATATATAAAGATTTTCTGTAGACCTATATAATTGAAACATTAGTATAAGATAGACTAAGTTTTCCGTAAACCTATAATAATTGAACCATTAGTGTAAGAAATGTGAAAAATTTATTCATCAGAGCGTCTTTTGTCTTGTGCTCTAAATATATGGATTTTCTGTTGAACTTTGTTTGCATGCACTTCTGTAGGCAGATGCGGAGCCAGGTTGTAGGTTCTAGATTTTAGAACATGCAGTGTTAGTGACTGAGTTCTAAATTTAAATTTTGTACATGTTTGATGAATTTTAAACACAAAATATACTATTTGAATAAAAGCTACTAGCTTCAGCCGAACCCGTAGTTCAAGTTGTGCCTCTGCCCCCGGTCTGTAGGAAGCAACGTGGATAAAAATGATATTTCTGCCATGGCATTGTCATTGTAGGTAAGCGTATGATGCTTTTCATAGAGTAAATTGAAATGCGCAGCCTTTTATGTCTGGACTTTGAAACTTAGATTGCTAGTGATATGATACATTTGTATTTGTCTAGCTGCAAAAAAAGGCCAATGAGTTCAGGAAACAAAGATCAATTGGTAAGATTGATGCTGAGGAATATATTGCAGGCCATTTAAAAAGCAATCGAAGATCTCCAAATAACGAGTACTATTTTATAAGTGATAAATTATTCTGCTATCTTCTTTGTTTATTATTTTTGTCTAATCTTTCTTCCTATCATTCTTCATCATCTCATTTGCATATGGTAGAGAAGTGTAAAAGCTTCTGTACTTGCTGTGAAGATGTATACGATCAAAATCGAGCTCGCCCGCGATATGGTAGATCATGCTCGAAACGTGGCAATAAAGGACTGAAGATCGACCCCAAGTCCCATTGGGTTAGAACCCGAGGGCAGAACGTCTGCCTTCGAAGAATACCGATTCCGGAATCACGGTCTCGATCCTAGCCTCGAACGAGTTCGAATAAACATTGTTAGTATAGCCAGCAGAAAATTAAAAATCCTTGACCGGTCAGATATTACGGCGGAAATCATGGCACATATCGATAAGGGATCTCAATCAGTAAATCAAGAGATTTATTTACCGTTTATAGAATTGTACCTAAAGTAGGACTCCTCTATTATATAAAGGGGTATGATAATTGAGATGTATCTTAAGACCAATCGAAGTACATCCGATTCGAGGGTGACTGGTCTTCCAAGACTGAAATTGTCCAATTCGTGTGGTTTGAATTTACTTTGTCGTTATTTATTTCAATTGCAACTTAATTTATCACTTTGTATCAAGTTAATCCGCATATCCTTAAAACCACTTACAAATTCAATTGTTATCCGATTTTGAGGGTAAACAGTTTGACGCCCACCGTGGGACTAAGGATAATAGTGATTATTTGATACAAATTTCCATAACACATACTACTTTACACTTATTCTTTGAAGTGTCTCTAATTTCAGGTTAAAACTCAAAATGTCAAACTCTCCGTCAGCACCCTTACATGTTGACAATGAGTCCGGTCATCACAGTAAAAATAACAAGTAGTGCCCAGTGACGAGGTACCGCCCGTTGATCCCATCAGAATTCCGGTCACATCCGATTGATGCTAACTCGCATGTGGCAATCAACACAAATCTGCCTATCGACCTCGAGAATAGCGTCCGTGGTGGAGCCCGATCGGCAGCCCAAAATACACAAAATATTGGAGGAGACGAGATCAATTTACGGGTGATCTTCGAAATGTTGCAGGCTCAACAGGCGACAATAGCTCAGTTAAAGAACCAAAGTCGCACGCCGAGCATAATTGAACTGATCCGTCCCGGAAAGTCGCCCGCAGGGATGAACCGGTCGCAAAAAGGTCGAATGAAAATGAATCGGGGACTAACCCCGAGATCATAAAGATGCTCGAGGAACTGACAAAACGGGTAGAATCAGGGGAGAAGAAAATCGAAGCTAATAACAAAAAAGTGGAGACCTACAATTCCAGGGTCAACCAAATCCTAGGGGCACCGCCTATATTGGAGGTTAGGGATTTGAAAAGTTTAGTTTGTGGATTTGAAGGATCATTTGGTGTCGAATTTTTTTAAATTTGATATGGTTAGACTCGTGAGTGAATGGGCTTTCGGATTTTGTGACTTTTATCCGATTCCGAGACGTGAGCCCGGGTCGACTTTTTAGGATGAATTTCAGAATTTTGTTAAAGTATTGATTTCATTAATTAGATGGGTCTATTATGGTTATATTTATGATATGTAATTGCTTTAGGCTAGATTTGGGCCATTCGCAGCCGGATATTCGTGGGAAAGGCATTGTGACCTATTGATTGAGCTTGGTTCGAGGTAAGTGGCTTGCCTAACTTTGTGCGGGGGAAATTCCCCCTAAGATTTGGAACTATTGTGATATGTGAGCACCGTGTACGTGAGGTGGCGAGTACGTACATGGGCTAGTTATGGAAAAACCCAATTTTCTTACTGAGCAACAACCTGTTTCCTTTTATTTTGAGTTATACCATTTTAATGAGTATTAATCTAGTTTCATTCTTAATTGAGTTATTCCAATATGTGTAGCTATCCTGTTTAGTCTAATACAGCATGTCTACATGTATTAACTGCTTATGTGAACTCTGTGCAACATGCTTAGTGAATTTCCTGCTTCTTCCTTGACTGATACTTAGTCTAAATCGTAAGATTTCGTGATGAAGTTGTATTTCTATTATTTGCGCTGCATATTTACTTTGGGACTACGGAACGGTATTCCGGGAGATCCCCATGTATTGCATATTTACTATGGGACTACACAACGGTATTTCGGGTGATCCCCCTGTACTGCATATTTATTTTGGGACTACGGAACGGTATTCCGGGAGATCCCCATGTACTGCATATTTACTTTGAGACTACGGAACGGTATTTCGGGAGATCCCCATGTACTGCATATTTACTTTGGGACTACAGAACGGTATTTCAGGAGATTCCCCATGTCTTGCATATTTACTTTGGGACTACGGAACGGTATTCCGGGAGATCCCCCTGCACATTTACGTTTGGGACTACGAGACGGTATCTCGGGAGATCCCCTGTTGTATTTCTGTGTATTGAGCTGTTACCTTCTATGAATTCTTTCTTGTTAAATTCCAGTCTTTATTTTACTGTGATATTTCATTCTTACCTTGCTTTATTATCATATTCCAGTAGGGCCCGAACCTGACCTCGTCACTACTCTACCGAGGTTAGGCTTGGCACTTACTGGGTACTGATTGTGGTGTACTCATGCTACACTTCTGCACATGTTTTTCGTGTGCAAATCCAGGTGCTCCTTATCAGCCGCACTATCACTGAGCCCGGGACAACTTTGGAAAATTCAAGATATATCTGTCGCGTTCGCAGACCTCGGAGTCCTCTTTCTACTCTTCCTCATGTCCATTATCTTCTATATTTTCTTTTGATACACTCTGATGTATAGAAAAACTTGACTTTTCCTCCTGTAGTTTGTGATTCACGATGTTCCGGGTTTTGGGATTGTTGTGTATTTTTGAATAGTTGGTTAAATTTTTATTTTTATTTCATTATTCAGCAAAAATATTTGGCTTACCTAGTCGTAGAGACTAAGTACCGTCACGACGTCGCACGGAAGGGAAAATTGGGTCGTGACAAGTTGGTATCAGAGCTCTAGATTCATAGGTGTCGTGAGTCACAAGCCGGTTTATTAAAATCTCGTGGATCGGTACGGAGACGTCTGTACTTATTTTCGGGGGGCTATGGTACTGTTAGGAAAATTTCACTACTTTGATTCCTTGTTGTGCGAAAATTGTTGACTTCACAATTATTCTAAACTTTTGTATTCTATTCTCTCACAGATGGTGAGGACACGTACAAGCGGATCTGGTGACCAGGCACCCGCGCCCCCTGCTAGATCCGCGAGAGGCCGGGGCCGGGGCCGGGGTAGAGGCCGAGGACGACCACGTGGTGCAGCCAGAGCACCCCCATGAGCTGCTACAGAGGAGCCCCCAGTAGCTCCAGCTGGAGGGCAGACACATGAGATACCTGTTGCTGCACCAGCCCTCCAGGAGACTCTAGCCCAGTTTCTGAGCATGTTCATCACCTTAGCTCAGGCTGGATCCACTTTCTCCTGCCACATCTTAGGCCAGGGGAGGAGTACAGACTCCCGTCGCCGGTACCCCAGAGCAGCGAGTTCAGGTCGACCAAGTTCTAGAGATTGTACCAATGCAGCCGGTAGCTCCAGCTCAACCCGAGGTTAGGGTAGCAGCTTCTGAGGTAGAGCAGCTCAGACTTGAGAGGTACAAGAAGTACCACCCACCTACCTTCGGCGGATTGGCTACAGATGACGCTCAGGGTTTTCTGGAGGAGTGTCATCGTATTCTCCGTACTATGGGCATAGCGTAGACGAGCGGGATTTCTTTTACTACATTCCAACTTAGAGGAGCAACCTATCAGTAGTAGCGTGCCTATGAGCTGAGTAGTCCGGATGAGGCAGTTTCACTTACATGGACTCAGTTCTTGACATGTTTTTGAGAGAGTATGTCCCTCAGAGCCTCAGGGACTCATGGCGTGCGGAGTTTGAGTAGCTGCGCCAGGGTGCTATAATTGTGTCAGAGTATGCAGTTCGCTTCAATGATTTGGCCCGACATGCACCGGCCTTGGTTGCCACAGTTCGAGAGAGGGTTCTACTATTTATTGAGGGACTCCACCCCAATATCCGGATTAGTATGGCCAGGGAGTTGGAGATAGATATTTCTTATCAGCAGGTTGTGAGTATTTCCAGGAGATTGGAGGGCATGCTTGCTCGGGATAGAGAGGAGAGAGAAACCAAGAGGTCTCGAGAGACTAGTTATTATTCTGGAGCTCGTTCCCCAGCAGCTCGCCATGATAGGGGTTATGTGAGCTGCCCCGTTCATTCAGCTCTTCCAGCCGCCATCGGTGTTCCAGCTCCTTCTAGACCCCAGGAGCCTTATTATGCACCACCAATATCTAGTGTGCCTCCTGCACGGGGTGTTCCTAGTGGCCAGTCCAGCAGACCTGGCCCGAGCTAGTCATAACAGTCACGCCCTCACAGATCTTATTTTGAGTGTGGCGACACTCGCCATATGGTGAGGGATTGCCCAGGATTAGGAGGGGTGCACCTCCACAGACTTCTCCACCACAACGTGCTCCACCGGGTCCTCAAGCTATGATTAAAGCGCCAGCTGCCACCCCACCTACTTATCCAGCCCGAGGTGGAGGTCGGAGAGGTAGAGGTCGCCCTAGAGGGGGAGGCCAGGCCAGATATTATGCACTTCCTACTCGTACAGAGGTAGTTGCTTCTGATTCTGTCATTACAGGTATTGTTCCGGTCTATCATAGAGATGCATTGCTATTATTTGACCCAGTCTCTACATATTCTTATGTGTCCTCTTATTTTGCCCCATATTTGGGCGTATCTCGAGATTCTTTGAGTTTCCCTATTTATGTGTCTACTCATGTGGGAGATTCTCTTATTGTGGACCGCATGTATCGGTTGTGTTTGATTGCTCTTAGTGGTTTTGAGACTAGAGCCGATTTATTATTGCTCAGCATGGTGGACTTTGATATTATTTTGGGCATAGACTGGTTGTCGCCCCATTATGCTATTCTTGATTGTCATGCTAATACCATGACACTGGCTATGCCAAGATTTCCACGATTAGAGTGGAGAGGTACCTTAGAGTATACTCCGACCAGAGTTATTTCATTTCTTAAAGCTCAACGAATGGTTGAGAAGGGGTGTGACGCGTATCTAGCTTATGTGAGAGATATCAGTATTGATACCCCTACAGTGGAGTCAGTTCCAGTAGTGAGGGACTTTCCATATGTGTTTCCAACTAATCTTCCGGGTATGCCACCCGACAGAGATATTGATTTTGGCATTGATTTGTTGTCAGGTACTCAGTCCATCTCTACTCCTCCATATCGTATGGCTCCTTCTGAGTTGAAGGAGCAATTACAGGAGGTGCTTTATAAGGGCTTCATTCAGCCCAGTGTGTCACCTTGGGGTGCTCCTGTCTTATTTATGAAGAAGAAGGATGGTTCTATGCGGATGTGTATTGATTACCGCCAGTTGAACAAAGTCACAGTGAAGAACAAGTATCCATTGCCTCGTATTGATGATTTATTTGATCAGTTACAGGGTGCCAGAGTGTTTTTCAAGATTGACTTACGTTCAGGATATCATCTGTTTAAAGATTCGGGAACCAAATATCCCGAAGACTATTTTCAGGACCAGATATGGTTACTATGAGTTTCTTGTTATGTCTTTTGGGCTGGCAAATGCCCCAACAGCTTTTATGTACTTGATGTACAGTGTGTTCCGACCTTATCTTGACTCATTTTTCATTATGATTATTGACGACATTCTGGTATACTCCCGGAGTCGGGAGGATCATGAGCAACACCCAAGGATTGCGCTTCAGACCTTAAGAGAAAAGAAGTTATATGCAAAATTTTCAAAGTGTGAGTTTTGGCTAGACTCAGTGGTATTCTTGGGTCATATAGTATCGAGTGAGGGGATCCAGGTGGATCCGAAGAAGATTGAAGCAGTGCAAAGTTGGCCCAGACCGTCCTCAGCTATAGAGATCCGGAGTTTTCTTAGTTTGGCGGGGTATTACCGTCGATTTGTAGAGGGTTTCTCATCTATTGCAGCACCTATGACCAGGCTGACCCAGAAGGGTGCTCCATTCACGTGGACAGAGGAATGTGAGGAGATCTTTCAGAAGCTCAAGACATCTTTGACTATAGCCCCAGTATTGGTATTGCCTATAGGTTTGGGGTCTTATACTGTATATTGTGATGCCTCGCGGATTGATCTCGACACGGTGTTGATGCAGGATGGTAGGGTGATTGCCTACGCGTCCAGACAGCTGAAGGTGCATGAAAAGAATTATCCTGTCCATGACCTTGAGTTAGCAGCTATGTTCATGCCTTGAAGATTTGGCGGCATTATTTGTACGGTGTTCCTTGTAAGATTTACACCGATCACCGAAGTTTGCAGCACCTGTTTAAGCAGAAGGATCTTAATTTGCGTCAGAGGGGGTGATTGGAGCTGCTTAAGGATTATGATATCACCATTTTGTACCACCCTAGGAAGGCCAATATGGTGGCCGATGCTTTGAGTCACCGGGCAGAGAGTTTGGGAAGCTTAGCATATCTACCAGCAGCAGAGAGGCCCATGGCGTTGAATGTTCAGGCCTTAGCCATCCAGTTTGTGAGATTAGATATCTCTAAGCCGAGTCGGGTATTGGCTTGTGTGGTCTCTTGGTCTTCTCTTTATGATCGTATCAGGGAGCGTCAATATGATGACCCCCATCTTCTTGTCCTTAAGAATACGGTCCAGCACGGTGATGCTAAGGAGGTCACTATTTGAGATGATGGTGCATTGAGGATGTATAGTAGGCTATGTGTGCCCAATGTAGATGGTTTGCGTGAGTTGATTCTTCAGGAGGCTCACAGTTCGCGGTACTCTATTCATCCGGGTGACGCGAAGATGTATCAGGACTTGAGGCAGCATTACTGGTGGAGGAGAATGAAGAAGGACATAGTGGAGTACGTGGCTCGGTGCCTAAATTTCCAACAGGTGAAGTATGAGCATCAACGACCAGGTGGGTTGCTTCAAAAATTGGAGATTCCGAAAAGGAAATGGGAGCGGATCACTATGGATTTCGTTGTTAGACTCCCACGGACTCAATGGAGGTTTGATGCAGTTTGGGTGATTGTGGATAGGCTGACCAAGTCGGCTCATCTCATTCCTGTGATGACTACCTATTCTTCCAAGCAGCTAGCTCGAATCTACATCTGTGAGATCGTCAGGCTTCATGGTGTACCGGTATCTATTATCTCTGACCGGGGTACGTAGTTTATATCATGGTTCTGGAGAGCTGTACATCATGAGTTGGGTACTCGGGTTGAGTTGAGCACATCATTTCACCCGCAGACGGACGGACAGTCCGAGCGCACTATTTAGATACTGGAAGATATGCTTCGCACTTGTATGATAGATTTTGGGGGTGCTTGGGACCAGTTCTTGCCACTTGAGGAGTTTGCCTACAACAACAATTATCAGTCCAGCATTCAGATGGCACCATATGAGGCTCTATAGGTAGGCGGTGTCGGTCCCCAGTGGGTTGGTTCAAGTCGGGCGAGGCCAGATTATTGGGTACGGACTTGGTTCAGGATGCCTTAGAAAAGGTTAAGATGATTCAGGATAGACTTCGTACAGCCCAGTCCAGACAGAAGAGTTACGCGGACCGAAAGGTTCGCGATGTTGCATTCATGGTTGGAGAGCGGGTCTTGCTTCGGGTTTCGCCTATGAAGGGTGTTATGAGATTCGGAAAGAAGGGCAAGTTGAGCCCAAAGTTCATTGGTCCTTTTGAGGTGTTGTGGCGTGTTGGGGAGGTTGCTTATGAGCTTGCCTTACCTCCCAGCCTAGCAGGAGTTCATCCAGTATTTCATGTTTCGATGCTCCGAAAGTATCACGGTGATCCGGCTTATGTATTAGATTTCAGCTCAATGCCAGAGATTCCTAAGTACAACGGAACGACCGACCCAAATGAGCATGTGACCTCCTACATATGTGCCATCAAAGGGAAGGACTTGGAGGATGATGAGATTGAGTCTGTCTTGTTGAAAACATTTGGGGAGACCTTGTCAAAAGGAGCAATGATATGGTATCACAACGTATCTCCTAATTCTATTGACTCGTTTGCTTTGCTTGCAGATTCCTTCGTAAAAGCACACGTCGGGGCTATTAAGGTCGAGACCAGGAAGTCAGACCTTTTCAAAGTAAAATAGAAGGATAATGAGATGCTCAGAAAATTAGTGTCCCGGTTTCAAATGGAATGGAAGGACCTGCCACCGGCCGCTGATGATTGGGCCGTTCAGGCTTTCACCCAA